>NC_041396.2:259765429-260137929 GCF_900747795.2 Erpetoichthys calabaricus | reverse complement strand
AAACATCTCAATGATTGCCAAGACTTTTGGGAAAATACCTTGTGGACTGATGAGACAAAAGTTGAACTTTTTGGAAGGCAAATGTCCCGTTACATCTGGCATAAAAGGAACACAGCATTTCAGAAAAAGAACATCATACCAACAGTAAAATATGGTGGTGGTAGTGTGATGGTCTGGGGTTGTTTTGCTGCTTCAGGACCTGGAAGGCTTGCTGTGATAGATGGAACCATGAATTCTACTGTCTACCAAAAAATCCTGAAGGAGAATGTCCGGCCATCTGTTCGTCAACTCAAGCTGAAGCGATCTTGGGTGCTGCAACAGGACAATGACCCAAAACACGTGCTTACGTGGGAGGCGTGATGACGCAATATATTTTGATATATATCAAAATACCCGCGCTTCGCAGCGGCGAAGTACTGCTTTAAAATTTTTATTAAGAAGAAAAGTAAACCTTTTTAAACTGAGGGAAAATGAATCAATAATTATTTGTTAAGGATCTCTTTGTATATCACGTTGTCAGTTCGCCCCTCTGATTATAATATGACCAACCTGTGTGCTGAGCTTACTCTTGAGCATGCAACGTACAGTTTGCTATGTGAAAATCAGTCTTGCCTCAAATCAGTGGCAACCTTTTGTAGGGTCTGTCCCTGAGACTTATTAATTGTCATTGCGAAGCAGAGCCTTAGTGGAAATTGGAGGCGTTTGAATTGAAATGGGAGATCAGAGGGTATAACGGGGATGCGAGGAATAAAAACTCTCTCCCCTGAGCCACCGGCAGTAAAAATAGTTGCCTCAATGACGTTCTTTTGCAGACACGTGACCTGAAGTCTCGTGCCGTCAGAAAGTTTCAGTGGCTATACGCAAATCCACAATCGGTTTCATATTGTTTTCGTACCTTATCAATTGTGTAATGTGTTTTTTGAACAGGTTTGATTCATCGAAGTGATCACTCCTGCTGCGTTCAGTCACTTCACGTGAGCCACTGCCTTGTGTGATGTTGCGATGTCCATACCTCGTGTCTTCTCATTAAACTTGTATCTCGCGAATATGGCATTGCAAACGGCAGCGGGTCAGTTCACGTGCTTACGTGGGAGGCGTGATGACGCGATATATTTTGATATATATCAAAATACCCGCGCTTCGCAGCGGCAAAGTACTGCTTTAAAAATTTTACTAAGAAGAAAAGTAAACCTTTTTAAACTGAGGAAAATGAACCGGTTGTAATATGACCAAGCTGTGTGCTGAGTTTACTCTTGAGCATGAAATCTAACGTGGTTTGTGCCCTTCAGAATGAAAACAGTTTGCATTTACCTCTTTAATAAAAGGCGAGCGTTTAAGCCTGAGAAATCACCCCGTAAATGCACACGTTTAATTGCACATGTGTTAATATGTATACTTACACAGTATTAAAAGACACTCAACAATTAACGTTATTTACCTTTGTTCCCGCGTTTGATATAAGGCAAGCTTTTAAGCCTGAGAAATCACCCAGTAAATGCACACGTTTAATTGCACATGTGTTAATATGTATGCTTACACAGTATTAAAAGACACTGAAAAATTAACGTCATTTACCTTCATTCCCGCGTTTGACTCGTGCTGTAAATCTCTTCCTTGTTTTTAGTTCACGTGATTACGTAGGAGGCGTGATGACGCGATACGTGACTCCGCCTCCTCCATTAGAGTTTATGGACAAAAAACAGGTTCCAGTTATGACCATTACGCGTAGAATTTCGAAATGAAACCTGCCTAATTTTTGTAAGTAAGCTGTAAGGAATGAGCCTGCCAAATTTCAGCCTTCTACCTACACGGGAAGTTGGAGAATTAGTGATGAGTGAGTGAGTCAGTCAGTCAGTCAGTCAGTGAGTCAGTCAGTGAGGGCTTTGCCTTTTATTAGTATAGATTGTTTGTGATGCACAATCTTTTGGAATGACAGAGATGTAGCAACTGTACAGACTCACAGACACTATTTCATTAAAGTGGATTATTTGGCTGACGCCTATATCAATGGTGACCTCTAATATTGTATCTAAGAAGCAATTGCTTACATTTCTGTAGTTTTTCCAATTGGAGGACATGCACTTGAAGTGACTTGCTCAGGGTCACATAGTGTCAGTAGTGTGATTTGAAACCACAACCTCAGGGTTTGAAGTTCAAAACTTTAACCACTACACACTGCTACACTACATTCTAGAAGTATTACGAGTCATCTAAAGCCACAAGCGTCTGAGACAAATATTTTAGTGTTATTTTGCCTGCTTTTATTCTACACAATAATGTGCTTAATGGTGTTTTTTATGAATAATTTCTTTATTCGAATTAATTAATATATAAATTGTTTTGTACATTGTATTTCAAAGTGAGTATTATCCCACAACATGAATAAATAATATTTCAATTATATTACAGCATATTTTGGAAAGTGTAGTTACTGTAGGTAATGTTCTAAAAATGAAAACATAATTGATCTCATGCACAAAGTGCCAAGCATTTTGTTCATTATCATTGCCAGATCTGGCAGGAATGTAATATATCCTCATATTTACAGCATGAATTGTACAAGCCCTTCTCCAAAGCCAGCATAGCATGCAATCTGCCTTGAAATTAACAACATTTAAATTGCAAATTAGAAACTAGATTAACACCTGGGGATGCCATATTCCTGAATAACCTGATTGGGAAGGCCAACAGTACTACAGGTGTACTACCTTGAAGTCATGAGACACAGTGACAGAAAAGAGGATGATGGCAAAATTTGAGGTCATTACTGCGGCTAATCCTTTACACGACACATTATCCTCGAACAACTTTGGCCAATGGCACCATACTGTGTAAGAGGTGCTTATGGGGCTCTGTCTTCCTTACTGCCGTCAGACTGCGTAATGCCTAGCCAGGTATAAAAGGCACATTATCACAGGTTCAGTGTTAAACTACACATAGGTTGCATAGTCTGCGCTTTGTTTTTACTGTTTTGCACCATGACGTCAGGATTTGTGGTCCAGCTGGAGTGAATGGATTTTACCTTGGAATCAATAATGTTTCTATGTGTAATGAGTCATTGTTTCTAATGATTAAAATGTGTGGTGAAGCAAAAGAGCACGAAATGTGTCTTTATGATATTGATGATGTTGAAAGACACAATATAAAATAATGATTAGTGCCAATATTTTATAGTTTTTTTATTATGATCAGTATGAAAAGCAGTAAAGTAATATAAAAAACTTGAATGGTAAATCAGTTTTTTTTTTTTTTATATATTTTTTTTCATTTTGAAAGGTATTATATATAATAATTGACTGTTATATCACCTATAATTTTTTGACAACCTTATAAAATATTTTATTATATTTTATTGGTCACTAGCCATGGTAATAGAATAAATTTAAAAAATTGCTATCTCTTTTACTATGTGTACCTACAGCAACTTCCCTCTTTATTTGTGTGTCTGTAAACATCTCTTAACCGGCAGTCCCTCCCTCGATTGTGTTCCCGTAAAGCCTTCTCAGACTCTGTCATTATTCAAGACACCTTTCTCACCTCCTTTTCAGTTTTATACTTGCTGTTTTTGAAGGTGACTTTGTCATACACCTTTACTACTACTCTTCCGTTGCGTCCATTAAGCCAAACTGACCAATCACACCAAAGCCACACTGACCAATCACATTGCTCAGGGGGACTGAACACACAGACCTTAGTTTTTTTTTTTTATAATATATAATAGATATAGTAATTCAGTGTAATATCACTCATTTTTGCAGAACTCTTCTTTTATTGGTCACGATGAAATGCACTATACAGAGTAAAGGCTGATAATATTATTCTAAATTTCTGTGTCCAGAGCCTTTTGATAGTGCCTGTCATGACAGTTGTTATATAAAGTTTGGTAGTGATCATTTTTGAATTTTTTTTTTCTCCAGAATTGTGTATGGTGTAATATAAATGGTAGAATATGAAATGACTTACAGTATTTTTAGTTAATTGACCACTGTGCAAGTGAGTGTGGATATTTGCCAGCAAAGACTAGTGTGGTATCTCTGCAGCCTCCACCCTGGAGCTCCAAACAGGTGGAGCTAACTTACTTGACAGTACTCTTATTATTTGAGTCAGATAACCCTCCCACAAGCCTAATCTTAACCATAGCATTAACAATAGTGTAGTACTTGGAGCTCCAGAGTGGAGGCTCTGGGTTTCAGAGATATATACTTGGCAAAGACTAGCGTCCCATCTAGAATTAGCTTCTGGATTTTGCCCACTGCTGACAGGACCAGTACTGGCTACTAGTCACACTGAAATTAATAAGAAGGTTATGCAATGGATATGCAATGATCAGCCACAACAGATGATATGATCAACATTGATTATCCCATTACATTGGCACCTGTCAAGGGGTGGGATATATTAGGCAGAAATTGAACAGTCAGTGATGTATTGAAAGACGGATAAATGGGCAAGTGTAAGGATATGAGTGGCTTTGACAAGGGCCACATTGTGATGGCTAGATGGCTAGACGACTGGGTCAGGGCATCTCTAAAACAGAAGGTCTTGTGGAGTGTTCCAGGTATGCACTGAGCTTAGTACCTGCAAAAAGTTGTCCAAGGAAGGACAACTGGTGAACCAGCGACAGGGTTATGGGTACCCAAGGCTCATCGATGCGTCTTGAGAGCAAAACTATCCCGTCTGGTCTAATCGCACAGAAGAGCTACTGTAACAAAAATTGCTGAAAAACTTAATGATGGCCATGAGGGAAAGGTATCGAAACACACAGTGCATCACAGCTTTCTGTGTATGGAACTGCTTAGCCACAGAACAGTCCGAGTGCCCATACTGACCCCTGTTCACCATCAGGCAGAGTGGCTCTGTAGCTAAAGGATCTGGGCTCGTAACTCAAAGGTTGCCGGTTCGATTCCTGGCAGTGACAGTAGGAATGCTACTCCGTAGTGGCCCTTGAGCAAGGCCCTTAACAGCGGTCCTGTACAAATAGCTGTTCAGGGGTGCTGTACAAATAGGTGGCCCTGTGCTGTGACCTCAAAACTCTGAGTGTTCCTGTAGAGAGTAAGTTGAAGTATGTCAGAAATTACGAATATCTAATACAAGAAATTTTATATGGCCATTAAGTTGATTTAAAAAAAACTGCCTACAAAATGCCTGCGAGTGTCAGAACTAGACAACGGAGCAATGGAAGAACATGGCCTGATCTCATAAATTGAGTATTCTTTTAGATCATGTTGCTGGCTGGGTGCATGTGCTTTACCTGGGGAAGAGATGGCGCTAAGATGCACTATGGGAAGAAGGCAAGCCGGACAGAGGCCATGTGATGCACCAGGCAATGTTCGGCTGGGAAACGTTGGGTCCTGGCATTCATATGGATGTTAACTGGTACTAATACCTTGGTGCCTTATACCACAGGACACCATTAGATGTCTTGTGGAGTCCATGCTTCAAAAGGTCAGAGCTGTTTTGGTGGCACAAGGGAGAACCTACATAATATTATGCAGATAGAATGGTCTGAGGTGGCTTAAGTGAGACACATTTTTCTTTATATTTATTGCATACTTCAGTATAAGCCCTGTAAATGATTCATATTTGCAAGTGATTTTACCAGCATATCAAGTCCCTTAATACGCCACATTGCATATAGCAGATGGTTTTAATGTTGTGGCTGACTGGTATTTGAATGTATGATGACTCTCAACATGTAGTACTGTTACTATACATATGTTTATTATTCTGCCCCGGTTAAACATTCTTGCAAGATTTTAGCTATATTTATGAAATCAACTCAGATAATAACTTATGACTCATAAGAATTTAACTTTGAATAGTTCCAAAAGAGTCACATTTTTTTTAAACTTCCTTATTTATTAAGTAAAGTACACAAGATAGAGAGGAGTACAAAGAGGACTTAAAAGGAAAATGACAAACATAAAACAAGTCGTATTACCCCATTTGGGCTCTTTTTTTTTTAATGCTGTCACTCACTTCCCGACATTGCAAACAGAAGAATGTGTTGTTGTTTTTTTTCTTTTTCCTAAGCTCAGTGTTGACTCCTCTCTTTTCTAACCATCCACCCATCCATTATCCAACTTGCTATATCCTAACACAGGGTCACGGGGGGTCTGCTGGAGCCAATCCCAGCCAACACAGGGTGCAAAAGGCAGGAACAAACCCCGGGCAGGGCGCCTGTCCCCTTATTCCTGCAAAGAGTGAGCCTGCACACAACTGTCCTTCAAGCTGAAAACTCTAGAGTTTCTGGTGGGCATCTCTCCATGACTTATTTAAGTGGTTTCCAGTTGTCTCTCTCTCTCTTTCTCTCTCTCTCTAAGACATGTCTACTTACGTTGATGAAAACAAAGTTACCAGTGTGTATTTCTCACTCTTGGAGATGTGTCCTGTATCCTGTTTTGAACTTGGTATTCATTTGCCAGCCAGGAAACATCCTATTAAATATACATAGCACACCCTGTGATGCAGTAACGGGATTAAAAAGGCTTAGAAACGTAAATGGTTTAGATAGAAACATCAGACATTGCCGTGACTTAACAAATATATTGTTAGACCACATGCGTGAAGATTGAGGGGAGTATTCTCTTCTTGTCAGTTATTATTTACTGCAGAATTAAAAATGCTAATTTCTATTATAGGTTTTATTTGCATTGAGTCCTTTTTAAGGAGTAACTCCTTTTTTAATTAAACTAAAATTCAGACTGTCATCATCTGCCAGGAAGCCAATTCAAACAAAACACTGAGGACTTTAGCTCAAGTGTGGCAAAATTAACCCTTGGCCGAATCTAGTGTTCAGTTTGGACAAATGCTATATACAATTTATAAAATAATACAGTTTATTTTTGTATAGCCCAAAATCACAGAAGAAGTGCCGCAATGGGCTTTAATAGGCCCTGCCTCTTGACAGCCCCCCAGCCTTGACTCTCTAAGAAGACAAGAAAAACTCCCCCAAAAAAAAACCCTAGTAGGGAAAAAAATGGAAGAAACCTCGGGAAAGGCAGTTCAAAGAGAGACCCCTTTCCAGGTTGGTTGGGCGTGCAGTGGGTGTCAAAGAGAAGGGGGGTCAATACAATACAGTAAAATACAATACAATACACAGTACAAAACAAAAGTAATCCTCAATACAGTATAACAGTAAAATAAATATTTTACAAGTACAGAGCAGAATTTAACAGTAGATGATATCACATAATATGATTTGGATTTGCTTAGAGTCCTGGAAACCTGAGCCATCAAGCTGTCTCCCCCAATTCCATTCCAGAACTTGGATAGCGCTGGGCCAGCCAATCCGATGAAAGGACCCCTCTACCTGACGATTCCTGTGATCCTCCATCATAGATGACTTTACCAAGTGCCACATTTGAGTACTGAGAAGAGAAACAGAATAGGTGAAGGTTAGTAGCAAATTATAACTATCATATTACTTATATTTTAGTGCTAATGACTAACAACAGAGATGCAGTCTGCACAGTTAATCAGTTGCTCTAGTCAGGGTATGCTAAACTGAAGTAGTCTTCAGCCGGGATTTGAAAGCTGAGACTGAAGGGGCATCTCTTATAGTAGCAGGCAGACCATTCCACAGTTTAGGGGCCCTGTAACTAAAACCTCAACCTCCCACTGTTATTTTATTAATCCTTGGAATCATAAGCAGACCGGGATCTTGAGATCTTAATGTACGTTCTGGTTTGTAAGTCATTATAAATTCAGACAAGTAAGCTGGACTTTGGCCATTTAAAACTCAATATGTTAAAAGGAGGATCTGCCCTAAACTTAACTGGGAGCCTGTGTAAGGATTTAAAAACTGATGTTCTGTGTTTGTATTTTCTTGTTCTTGTAATAATTCTTGTAGCAGCATTTTGGATTAACTGGAGGCTGTATAAAGAACAATATATAAGACCAGGAATATATTCACTGCTCTCTCACTTATATTCAGGTACTAATTGGCACAACCTGTACTCCAAAACACAGAGTAGTAACTGCATTCTGTGCCAATTAATTCTTCTTAGGGGAAAAACTCAAAAGGACAGCTTACAAGGCACTCTGGTAGCTCTAGTGCTCAGTATGTCTTATAAGTATGCTGTATAGCCTTGAGGAAGATGAGGCATTTGCATCCATATAAGTGCCAGAGAAAGGGATTGTCTTGGCTGAAGCATGCAGCATTTCCCAAGCACCCCAGGAGAAGGGTGACTCAGCCATTGACAAGAATTCCTGACCCTCTTCCTAAAGAGAAAGTGAAGCTTAAGAACTACATTGAAAACCTTTAAGAAGTATCTGAATGAGATATTAGGACAGTTTAGCTATTAGCTAAACATGTGAGTCTGATGGACTGAATGGTCTTCTCTCATTTGTTAAATTTCTTATGTTCTCAGGGGGACAGGGAAGCTGACCCAGTGGTAGCCACACTTCCTGGCTGATAGAAAGCACACAGCTCCAGGAGGGAATGTAGAAAAACATGTTGTACTTCTCTTATAGATAGTTTTGGCCTGTTGTCCATAGAGCAAATGTAAGGCCACTATAGCCTCAGAAGTCATTCTACAGCTTGGTCAAAAATGACTCTAGGAAGGAGTTAAAAATATGCCTTTATGTCAGAGGCCAGTGGAAAGTCGAGTCAGTAGAAGAGTGAGGCAAACACTGAACTAGCAGGAGATAGAGAGACCAGTGTTCGAGCAAGAGAGATAGAAGTTTGGAAATGAGGGTTTCTGGCTATTTCTGTGATAGACACACAGGTTTCAGGTAAAACAAAATCCCTTTTGAAGAGGAGAATGCAATATTATATTAAAGAAAATCACAACATCCCCCCCAACTTTTGTGATGCTTTATATTATGGGGATTTTTTTTGACATCTGTTATAACAATGTCCCTTTGGGAATTCCTGTGTGGAAATATTAATGACATATTTTGCAATTATCTACTCCACCTCCCACCAGACTCACTATTCCAGTGCAAACTTCATTTTTGTTTACCGAAACAGTCACTAATAAATAAATGATTTGTAGAAGCATCTGAATCAATGTTTAAACAAGTTTGCACTTACGGTATTTAAAAATGAATATGTACAAAGAAAGTTGCAAAGCGAATATAGAAAACTGTTGTCTAAATCAGTGTTTCTTAAACTATGGGTGGAGAGCCGTTGTAGGCTGTGAGATCTCTAATTGGGTTGCGTTGAGTTGTTAATTACAATTGAAGTGAATGAGAAAGTGTTGTGAATGGTTTGCAGAAAGCCTTGCGATGGGTTACTGCTTACATGACTGAAACAATCCTCAACAGACGGTTTTTGTCAGCGATTCTTCTAGGGGGGCCTCCCATTCCTGGATGATGGTCAGTAGCAATTCTCCATGGGGGGGACCACCAACCATCCCCCAACCTCTGTTACATTGTGATTACAGGCTGCAAAGAAGCGGAATAGGCAAAATTGGGGTTGCAAGAAAAAAAAAACTTCAAGAACAACTGATCTAAATTAATGGCTCTGCTCTTCTAATTGCCAGTTACACAGATATACAGTCTCACACCAGATAGCAGATCCTAGTTTGTCTATGAACCAGTTAAGTAATACTTCAATTACTGTGGACTAAATTTCATTTTTGTGTAGCTCTTGTGCATTATTCACGTTCTCCCATTGAGGGTGGGCCCTTGGCACCCTACTTACTAGTCTTCCTTGTTTTTTGCTTTGTTTTTGAAGCAAAAAAGATGAACATGATACTGGAAAGCACAGTGCTGCTTGATTTTCTTTGTGCACACATTTTAGACCAGAGTGTCTGTATTATGACTGTTTGGGAAAATCGTGAGCCTGAATAGTTTGAGAGTTTAGACAGAGATGTAGCGAGGTTACAAGAGATTGGTCAGTAGTCTGGCAAGGACCATAGCACTGAAATCAAAAGTATCTTAAGTAACATTTTAGTTTAGAAACTATGAAAAAGCTTCTTCAACTCACATACTGTTATGTAACAAGATCTTAACAAAGTCTTCTTTTGGTCTTAACAGTTACAAACCTTTCAATAAAGTGGCTGTTTTTCTCTGCAGTATGGTATAATAAAATAGACACTTCGGAATGGTCTGAGGTGGCTTATCCATATTACTAACCGAGAATGGTAAACCAGATGGCATGGACGCAGGTACGTGGCGATGGGACCATGAGACGTACTGCGCAGGCGCGTACAGCGCACGTCTCATAAACCGCAAGCGAAGTCGTATCCACCGCATATGAAGGAGTCACGGCCCAAAAACGAAAGAGCTTAACTGACGTGAATGAGAAATGAAGCAACAACGCGCCCATAGCTAACGACTACCAACATGGCCACACAAAAAAGAGGATTCTGCGCTGCAGCCCAGATTCAAACGGAAGAGGCTACGGAGGCCCCACAGGTCCACAAAGATGGTACGGAGTGAAGGCGTAGGCGTCACCGCCATATTGTGACTGGCACTACTGCGGAGTGAAGTTAGGATAGTAAACCGGATGGCATGGACGCAGGTACACGGCGATGGGACCATGAGATGTACTGCGCAGGTGCGCACAGTGCACGTCTCATAAACCGCAAGCGAAGTCGTATCCACCGCACACGAAGGAGTCACAGCCCAAAAACGAAAGAGCTCAACTGACGTGAATGAGAAATGAAGCAACAATGCGCCCATAGCTAACGACTACCGACACAGCCACACAAAAAAGAGGATACTGCGCTGCAGCCCAGATTCAAATGGAAGAGGCTACAGAGGCCCCACAGGTCCACAAAGATGGTACGGAGTGAAGGCGCAGGCGTCACCGCCATATTGTGAGTGGCACTACTGCGGAGTGAAGTTAGGAATAATGTGCTGCTTGGGATTGTACAAACCGCTGAACGCTTTACACCAAATTCAAACACAGTACAGCTCAACGATACAAACACGAGCCCACCTAGATAAGATCAATGAACGCAGGCGCCTACAACGCGCGTCTGAAACTGCGAAAGCACAGCAGGCACGGGTTCAAAACGAACAAGCTCGACTGACGGATATACAAACACGAGCCCGCCTGGATAAAATCAATGAACGCAGGCGCCTACAACGCACGTCTGAAATGCCGCGGGCAATGCGGGCACGGCTCCAAAACGAACGAGCTCGACTAATGTATTTCAGGATACCCAACGCCGGGGGTAGGCGAGCGAAGCGAGCAGGGGGCGGAGCCCCCTTGTGTGGGACATATTTCTCTTGATATTGCATACTTCATTGAATAACCACTTTAGTGATGTTTTGGAAGTGTAACAAGGAGCCATTAAGTTCTTCTTACATAGGAGTGTATGAGTAGTCGATACATGCAGTACCTAAACTAAAGTGTTATCGCATCTTTCAGTAATTGCCGAAATGAAAACTGAAAGTTGTAGTCGGTAAACTGAAAGACGTCAATACCAAATACGACACCTAAATAAGTCTTGGATTCATTTGTTACTCAGGCACTAGCATATTGCAAGTCTTTCCATTGTGAACACAAGATCTGGAGATTTTTTTTGAGAAAAATTAAGTTGATACTGTAACTTGATAAAAGTACCAGTAGCACCAGGTAACATAATAGGATAACAAAAAGAAAATTAGATCACAATCGGATAAGTAATAATTGGTCATGATGATTACTACAGTTACATTATAAATTAAAGTTGCATTAGGCAAACAGGGGAGGGTGCCCCAAGGATCAGTGCTAGGTCTTCTTTTCTTCTACTTAGCATGACCTAGTGAGGAAGTGTATATCACAGAAGACGTCCAATTAATTCTCATAACACTGCTATGCTGATGATATTCGGGTGTACTTGTCATTCCCTACAGATAACAACATGTATGTATGTATGTATGTATGTGTTTCTGGTATTGTGCAAGTGCATTGTTTATTATGCACGGTCAAGAAATACCTTAATTTTTTTCTACATTTGTTATGTAGAAGACCACATCTTGAATGGCGCAGTGATGTACTACAGTATGTGATTAGTGTCAAAGATAACAAAACTTGTATGTGGATTCAGCAAAATTGTGTTTAAAATGAGGTTACTTGTCAGAATTTCCACCTGGAGATATTTTTTCTAGTTATCCCTTATTCACTTGACTAATTAAAACAGTTTAGGAGAAACATCATTGCATCTCAGTGATAAATATTTGTGTGTTTTTTGCAGATGCCTAAAAGTAAATATAGTTTTAAACTGTATCTGCTTAGGATAGTATATATGGAGAAAGTAGCCATGCTCCCAGCAATGAACCCTGGGGGTCATCATATTTAATGTCAGAGTGTACACACCTATCTATCTATTATATAATAAAACACTAAGGTCTGCATGCCCAGTCCCTCTGAGCAATCTGATGGGTCAGTTTGGCTTTGATGACATGACAAAAGAGGAAGTGCGAGTATGGGATGCACAAAGATGGCTGAAGATGTATGAAGTGTGCAGAATGAGTCGTCTTTAAAGATAGTAAGTATAAAACCAGACATGAGGTGAGAAAGGTGCTTTGAAAATAGTGACAGAGTTTGTCTGAGAAGCAGGCTTTACAGGAACACACTTGAGAAAGGGAGCACCGATTAAGAGATGTGAAATGCATTGAAGGTATGAGTAGGGCAAGAAATAGCATATACTTTTTAATTTTTCATTTGTGTGAAGTGTGAAGTTAAGACTTAAGAACAGTATGTGACCTTTAAAATAGAATACCATAGTCAATAAAGTCAAAAGCAACATTTGAGTGTAGAATTGTGATAATATTCTTGTTGGATATTTTGTCTTAGTTACAGTTCTCTGACTTTCCTTGGCCATTTGTGTATGAGGTTTGCAGCTGATTAGGGTGTTTTCCAGCCCTGGGAATTCATTTTTTGTATTATTTGTTTGTTTCCATCACCATTTTTGAGTGCTGTTGTTGGGGGCGTGTGTGCTTTAAGATTGTGAACTGTCACTCACGATGCAAAGAGATAAAAGTTCTCCATAAGGTCATACCCGTATCTGAGTTCAGATTCTAAGTATTGGAACAAATCTTTGCTTTTCTTTTGGTTAATAGTCTGCTGGCTAAGATATTAGTTTTGATTCTTTTTGACTCTCATTCATGCCTTGTGTTTTCATTTTGGTTTCTGTAATTCTTGTTCTCCTGGTATTCGACATAATTATGTTCTTTTTTCACATCTTATCTCCTGGTTACCTTATAAAACCTTTCACACTTTCCTGTATAGTACAATAATTCTTTCAATAGTGCATATTAGAAAAGAAAAGCTTCTGACAGAAGCAAAAGACACGCTGAAACTCTCCAAATATTACAGATTTATGAAATTAATATTATTATGAAGTCAGTTATTGACATTACTGTCTGCATTACACACAAACACTCGTAACCCTAGTGTCATACCTCCATCCTTGTTGCTTTATGTTATAAACCAAACATTTTCTCATTAAGATGTGGCTCACTTATTATTCAGTTAGATTAGATAAACTTTATTAATCTCGTGGGGAAATTCAGATGCATGCAGCAGAACAAGAATAAAAAAACAAGGATACAGACTCATAGGACTAATAACACAGCCAATTAATCAATCAATTGATAAGTAAATTAAAAGAAAGTATATTTCAAAATTAATTTATACTATATCAGGAGGATGCATTTAATTGCCTGATAGTAGTGGGCAGAAAATACTTCCAGAGGTGCTTCTTAGCACACAATGATGAAATGAGCCTGTGGCTGAAAGTGCTCTATGAGAGCGCCTCCTGAAGGGGATTTTTCATGATGGCATCCAAGTTTGCCACCATCCAGTTTTCCATAACAGCTTTCTGTGTGTAGTATTTAAAGAAGCTATGTATTTAAATTTTCTGATAATTATATGGCTAGTCCTTAATCTCATCAGGCTTGCACATTACTTTCAATATTACATAACAGAGGACATTGTAATATTATTAACTGGTTTTGTACTATAGCCTGAGCAAAGACCTGACTGAAACCATAGATTGTACAGTTTTAGGAAATGCTAAAGTTGCAAGATTACTGTTTTTTCCAAGGACTTGGTAAGCAAATGTGCATTTAAAATAGGTTTATGATGATTATGTATGTTTTAAATTAGTCACTGTTTTAAATAGTAGGTGAAGGCTATTTTCATTTTTTTTTTTACTTTTTTTTTTTAATAGTAATCAGAGTGGAAGAAATTTCTTGGCATTTTAATGTTTTCATTTTAATTTAGCTGTACAACCTTACACAGTATGTAAGCAAATATATATCATTGTGAATAATAAAGTTACAGTTCCCAAAAATACCTATAACTTTTTTTTTGCGCTGTAATCACAATTATGCAGATGTCTGGTTTTAATCTGCATAATTAGTGGCAAGGCAGAGGAAGATTAAATGTAATTAAGTGGTGATCTGAAACTGTTTAATTTAGAGTGGATACTATTTTGTTTTGAATATCAAAACCAGAAATAGTAATTAGATCTTATGTATGATATTGAGAGTTTGTTAGTCCTTTTAGAATTTGACAAAACTCTTATTAGCCCACTAGTGCATCTGTTACAAATGGATGTTAATTTAGGTTTCCTGTTCTATGCACAGCTGTACAATGAAATGATTTACTTGCATGCTACATCAGCACGCCAAGGAAGTAAAAAAAATACTAAGAATATTACAATAGATATCAGACATTTACACTGATACTGTAAATGTTCACTATAACACACAGCTCATGTAAAATCATATTGAAAAAAGGAGAAAAGCTGTTTTAAATGTATAGGTGTGGAATTTTGTATTCCTGTAGATCTTTTCTCATGTTTTATGTTCACACTCTTTTATATATAATACCAGATTGTGAAACAATGGGTAAGTTAGAATAAAATAGAGTTCTTTTGAAGATGTGACTACTTTCCTGACAAAGTAGTGGTGCTGATGCACCTTCTTAATTAATGTGGTTTTGTGATTAGATCAAGCCAGATCTATAATAATTTTGAAGACACAGCCACAGATGCAGACGCAGCTTCCACAACTTTGAGTTGTTTAAACATTTGCAGAGTATAAGGGCATCAGAGCAGATTACCAAGATTTCTATAACTGATCAGTAATATGCAAGAGTGCAAAATGATTAAATCGATTGCTAAAGGTTGTCTTTTTTAATTGCAATATAATCTTTTGACAACAAAGGAAACAGCAGATTATCTTTAAGACATGTTACCATCATTAACCTAGGACTAATAAGATTTTAGCATAAAAACACAAAGAGAAAATTTGAAATGCAGTTAAGAATGCCACGGAGAGCATAAACAACTAACACATTTTATGGTGTGGAAGAATAAGGGGTAACATATTCATCTTACAGAAACAGCATAAAGGCTTAGCCTATATTCGAAACCTGTTCAGGCGCACCAGGAAACCAGATAAAGGTCAAGTGAACAACAAAATGTACACTGAAATATAACAATTGGTTTAGGAAATGCTGAGATGGTCAAGTAAATAAAGAATGTACCAGAAGAAAGGTTGATGCAATATACAAAATGTACTGAAGGATGACTAAGAAATCAGCAGATGTCCTATAAACGAGAATGGACAATTGTTATATGCACAGAAATTTCAAGGGTGGTGGCACAACTCAAAGGTATAAAGAAGAAACAGAATATAAAATAAGATACTTTTATTTTATATAAATAATTTGGATGTAAACCAATGAACCAACCAGAGTAAAATGTATGCATTGATTGACTCTGTATGTAAATTTAAAAGTTTATAAAATTAACCTCTATTCTTAGTTTCTGTGACCATTCTGATCATGCTGTAACGGATTGCTTTTGAAGAATGCTCCGTCCAAGGCATTTTGCTGAGGAGTAAATAAAAGATACAATGAACAGTTTTTCTCCTGCCTGATTACTGAATTGTCCTGTTGGAGGATGTTTCTTTCTTTAATAAGATGTTAAATTTCTACCAGTTTTTGATGCCCAACATTAAGGCGTTCTGTACCCCAGAGGGAACTCTCAGCAGAATCTTAAAACATGCAAAGCCAACGATGTGAAATTGGAACGGAGTTGTTCCCATCTGTGCAGGACTCCCCTCCGGAGGATGCTATCATCGGACCTTTAAACAGTAGGAGGAGAATATTAATTTGTTCTTTTGGGGATAAGGCGCTGGATTATATACCAAGCCACTGGAATAGGGAGTGTTTTCTGTCTAGAGTTAGGGTAGTTTTTAGTGTAGTTAAGAACATTTTGCCCACTAGAGAGGGCATAAGTCCTACTAAGAAAAGGAATTGGTCATTAAAATAGGGTTAGGATTAACCCTTAGAGACTCCTGGTCTTCAGTTCGAGTGGAGACTTCTTGTCTTCGGTTGAATTAACTTTTGGAGAATTGATTGTCTTTGTGTTCAAGTGGCTCTTGGAGTCAGTTCAAGTAGTTTTAAGTGAAGGATGCTTCACACGCATAGTGTGATGGTGGATGCCACATTATATGCTATGTTACCCTAAAATTATTCTTCCAGAAGGAATAAAGTAGATTCTTTGTAGTGTGAAGAAAAGATGTTCAAGCCAAATTCTTCTTGTATAAAATACAAATACCACAACTTGATACTCTCTGCTTAGAATAGCATGATACACCTATGAGGATTTTTGAGATTTAACCTGGTATAATGTCACTGCAAAGCAGGAACGCTTCCAGACAAGTTGGTTATCCAGTGGAATTTTATAAAACATTTTCAACTTAATTTACACCATTATAGTTAATGTTTACCGAAGCTAGAGAAAGTAATATTCTATCAAAATAATTATGCCAAGCATCAATCACTGTCTTTACAAATAAAAATAAAGATTTGCTTGATTGAGCATCTTATAAACCACTTTCACTTCTGAATAATGATGTTAACATCCTTACAAAGGTTTTAGCTAAAAGAACAGAGAAAATGCTCTCTGTAATATTGCAAGATCACATCAGATTTGTTAAAGACAGATATTTAGTATCCAATTCTCACCGCTTGTTTAATGTGATATGTTTTCTACAGAATATGAATTTGCAGAGCTCTGGATTCAAAACTGATCTGAAGAAGAGTGGTTTTTTTCAAATAAATTCTTTCTTACACACTTGACCAAGCTAGGTAATGTTTTGCTGATTGTATCAGAGCAGTTGAAACACTCACAAATTATTATACAAAAGAAAACAATAAATACATCACTTGACATTGGCACTGTGCTGGCTACTTTGAAAATCAATTCTGTAACTAAAGTGTTTAAAAAGTCTGGCCTTGATGCAAACAATAGGAACAATGATCAACCCATCTCTCACTTAACTTTTACTGTCGGAGGTTCTTGACCGTGTTGTGGCCTTCCAACACACTATTTAATTAACTTATAATAAACTGATGGAACCCTCTCAGTCTAGTATCAGAGCACAGCACAGCTGTGAAACTGCTTTGATTCAGCTAACTATTGATTTGCTTATGGCTGCAGACTCTGGACAAACCAACATAATAATTCTATTAGACTTTAGAACAGCATTTGACATGGTCAAACATGATATTCCACTGTCAATAATGGAGAACATCTTGGGTGTCTCTGGCACTAACTTCCAGTGGTTTAAGTCCCATCTGATGGGTAGGCAAGGGTTTGCTAGTCCTGGCAACAGCCTGTCCAGCTTGGCACAAGTCACACAAGAAGTCGTCCCTCCAGGTTCTGTCCTCATTCCTCTGTGTATACAATACATGCTTCTCTTGACCATATTATTCTAAGCTTTGGACTGGATTGTCATTTTTATTTAACGATACTCCAATGCATTTCAATGTTAAAAGTGAAAGTTCCTCTGATATTTCTCAGCTCACAACATGTCTAAGTGAAATTAAAACCTGGATAGAATATACATGTAACTCTTTAAAATTAAAGTACAGCAAAACTGAAGTTGTACTAATTGGCACTAAAGCTCAGTTTAAGAAAAATTAGCTCCTTTTTAGTCTTCCTTTGTGATGATCTCATCAGATCTTCTTCTACTTCAAGGAGTCATGGTGTCATTTTTGATTCCTTTCTTTCTTATTCTACCCACATGAACTACAGTAAAAAAACATTCTTACTTCCACCTCTACATCACATCCCACGTTCACTCATTCCTCTCCTTTTTAAAGCTGAAAAACTTGTTAATTCTTTTATTACATTCCACGTGGACTGCTGTACTTCCCTACTGGCAGGTGCCCCTTCTTTTTTTTAATTTTATTAATTTTATTGTAATCATTCATACAAATCGATCAATTTTTACAAAAAATAGGGGTGGGGGTCAACTTGTTTTTCAATCCTGAGAGAGAGCATGGCCAATGGGGTAAAACTTAAGGCTTGTAAACATACCTAAATTGATGAGTTTAATAGGTCAGTAGCGATGAATGGAGAAGAAAAAGAAATGCGGAGATAATTGCTTTCTCTGTGCTTATTCTAAAATTTTATTGATTATATCCTGCCAGGTTTTAAAACAATTCTGTACAGATCCTCTAACTGAATATTTGATTTTTTCCAATTTCAAATAGTATAAAACATCGGTTACCCACTGACTTAAAAGAGGAGAGTTAGGATTCTTCCAGTTTTTCAAAAGAAGTCTGGCAGGTGCCCTTTATAATCTGTTATCACAGCTCCAGTTGGTTCAAAACTCTGCTGCCAGAGTCCTCACACAAACCTACAATAGAGAGCAAATAAAAATCATCCTACTCTGCGTTCATTGACTCCACATGTCTTATAGAATTGAGCATAAATTTCTAATAATAGCCCATAAAGCTTTACATAGACAACATCACCTCCTCCATCACTATGCTCCTCTCTGCCCCCCTAAGGTCTGCTGATTCTGGCATTCCTGTCGTAACCCAACAAAGCTGTTATTGAATCACTAAATGATTAACCTGTGCTCTATGAATTACTTCCATAAATTTAATGAGATCAAGTGACTCAATTCATTCTTTTAAAAAGCAAATTAAAACTCATTTATTCAGGAAGGCATTTAACTTACTCTGACATTTTGACCATTTTTTTAGTTTATCCTCTTTGTCCAAGATGTTATATGAATAAAATCTATTATTATTATTATTATTATTACAAAAAGTTCTCTTTACACACAATTATATGAAGGAAAACATTAAACACATTAGAACAATCCAGACAAGAACAGGCCATTCAGCCCAACAAAGCTGTCCAATCCTATCCAGTTAATTCTTCCAAAATAAGTTGAGTTTTGAAAGTCCCTGAAGTCCTGCTGTCTACCACATTACTTAGTAACTTATTCCATGTGTCTATGGTCCTCTGTGGTAGGAAATACTTCCTAATGTTTGTGCAGAATTTATCCTTAATAAACTGTGTCCATGTGTGCTTGATGAACTCAGTTTAAAATAACAGTCTTCATCCACTGTACTAATTCCCTTCCTAATTTGAAACACTTCAATCATGTCACCTCTTATTCTTCTTTTGCTTAAACTGAAAAGGATCAGTTCTTGTAATCTTTCCTTATAACTCATCCCCTGTAGCCCTGAAGTTGCCCTTCTCTGGGCTCCAGGTGAGGCCTCACCAGTGCATTACAAAACTTGACGATAGCCTCTTTAGACCTGTATGCTACACCGCATGATGCTATATAATCTAACATTCTGTTTGCCTTCTTAATGGCTTCTGTCTGGCACTTGATAGAGATGAGTCAGCTATGATTTCTAAATCCTGCTCATAAGATGTACTTTCAATTTTCAAACCTCCCATTGTGTATTCAGACCTAACATTTTTACTTCCTATGTGTAATACTTTACATTTACTGACGTTAAATTTCATCTGCCACAAATCCACCCAAGCATGTATGCTTTCCAAGTCCCTCTGTAATTAATGGATTTTAGATTATCTGTCAAGTTGGTATCACCTGCAAATACATCACACAACACTCAATGCCCCAGAATGACAAAGCAAAAACAGGAATTAAGAAATGTTTGAAAATGTATTAAAAATCTAAACTGAAATATCACATTGACACAAGTATTCAGAACCTGTGCTATGGCACTTGAAGTTTAACTCATTTGCATTCCATTCTATTAGTAATCATTGAGATGTTTCTACACCTTGTTTGGAGCCCACCTGTGATCAATTCAATTAACTGCACATGATTAGGAAAGGCACACACCTATTTATATAAGGTTCAACAGTTGACAATATGTATCAGAGCAAAAACCAAGCCATGAGGCCGAAAGGAATTACCTTCAGAACTTAGAGAGCAAATTGTATCTAGACACAGATCAGCTGTGAGCTGTCATAGAAGGGCCATGGTGAGAGAACTCAAAGATGACTCAGATCCCTCTTGACCTCAGACTGGACTGAAGGCTTACCTTCCAACAGGACAGTGACCCTAAGCACAAAGCCAGGACCAGACTTGAACCCACTCGAATATCTCTGGAGAAAACTGAAAACAGCTTGTAGAGCTTGAGAGGATCTGCAGAGAAGTATGGCAGAAAATCCTCAAATCCAGGTGTGTGAAGCTTGTTGCATCATACCCAAGAAGACTCCAGGCTAGAATTTCTGCCAAAGGTGCTTTGCCTAAGTACTAGGTAAAGGGTCTCAATACATGTGTTAATGGGATATTTCAGTTTTTATTTTTTAATAAATGTGAAAGAAAAATTAAATGCTGTGTTTGTTTTGTCATTCCAGGGTTTTGAGTGTTGTTTGATTTGGGGAAAAATAAATTTAAACAATTTTAGCACAAAGCTGCAACATAACAAAAAGTGAAGTGATCTGAATATTGTCTTAATCCTCTGTGTATATTCAGAATGGCCATACATTAAAAAGGCAACTCTACAGAGAACTAAAGCTGATGGGGAAATCACATCTGCTTGGTGAGGTATGGAAAGGAATCTTGTTTAAATTTCTCTCTGTATGCTTTATTGTGTTCTTCAGTTAACAATTAACTTCAATTATCCATCCTTCCAGTAATTAACCATTTTGAAGATATGGAAAAAATGTGGGACACATTTTAAGGTGAAGAACCTTAACTATTACGTTCCTTATACAGTCATGTGAAAAAGTATTTACACCCCATAGAAATAGTTGCCTTTTTCAAAATATTTCAACTGGCAAACATTATACAGGTTAAATCTTGTTATAGCAAATACCGAAGTAACAACATTTTCAGTGTAATGAGTACATTTTGTGGGTCCGGACACAAATTCATAGAACATCATGTTAAGCAAATCTCGTTTTAACAAAATGTAAATCTCAGTATAACAAATGTTTTTTCGACCAAAAATGGTCACCGAAGATAATAATGTAATGCAAAAAATACTTACTGCTGCTCCTACACTTTCTATGCTGATTCTTGGGAACCCTGTAACAGGTTGTCTCCAAGAGAGAGAGTCTTTTGCAAAATTTCCAGTCTCCGGCAGGCTCGGCAAGTGTGTAGGCATGACGTCATACACATAGCTGAATTCTTAGTCAGTGCTCCACCGTTTGAGTTTCATAGGTTTTCTTTGAGATGAACAAAAAAATGGAGACATGGCATTAGTTTATGCTGAATGAAAAATTAATAATCCTGGAAAAATTTGATTCCAGAATGAAGAAAACTGATGGACTGACGCAAAGTGGAAAAGTGTGCTGTGGTCTGACGAGTCCACATTTCAAATTGTTTTTGGAAATCATGGACATCATGTCCTCCGGGCCAAAGAGGAAAAGGACCATCCGGATTGTTATCAGCGCAAAGTTCAAAAGCCAGCATCTGTGATGGTATGGGGTGTGTTAGTGCCCATGGCATGGTAATGCTGAAAGGTACATACAGGTTTTGGAGCAACATATGCTGCCATCCAAGCGACGTCTTTTTCAGGGACGTCCCTGCTTATTTCAGCAGGACATTGCGAAGCCACATTCTGCATGTGTTACAACAGCGTGGCTTCGTAGTAAAAGAGTGTGGGTACTAGACTGGCCTGCCTGCAGTCCAGACCTGTCTCCCATTGAAAATGTGTGGCGCATTATGAAGCGCAATTACGACAACGGAGACCCTGGATTGTTGAGCAACTGAAGTTGTACATCAAGCAAAAATGGGAAAGAATTCCACCTACACAGCTTCAACAATTAGTGTCCTCAGTTCCCAAACGCTTATTGAATGTTGTTAAAAGGAAAGGTGATATAACACAGTGGTAAACATGCCCCTGTCCCAGCTTTTTTGTAACGTGTTGCAGGCATCAAATTCAAAATGAGTGAAGATTTGCAAAAACAACAATAAATTTTATCAGTTTGAACATTCAATATCTTGTCTTTGTATGTATTCAATTGAATATAGGTTGAAAAGGATTTGCAAATCATTGTATTCTGTTTTTATTTACGTTTCACACAACATCCCAACTTCATTGGAATTGGGGTTGTACGTTGTGCGTCACTACTTCATTCAGTTGTGAACGCATTTGAAAAAAGGCAGACAGTAAGCAAGAGCCAGAAAAGACAGCAACCTAAGAGATTAGGAGCGCTGTACTCTGAATTGCAAAATGTGTAAGTCTGACCTCGTATAGTACAACAGCACAACGGAAATGCACAAACGTTTGAATAGGAAGCATACCGTTACAAGTTCTGTGGAGAAGGAAGACTTGTCATACCAGTAAGTTGAATGTTATTTTAGCATTATGTGATAGAGATATATGAATTCAGTGTTTGCTAGGCTAGACATAAATGACGTGACTTTCGATTAGAAGTGAGGAATCATTCGAGTTTACAATGTGAATAAAACACTAGCATGTGTGACAGAATTTTATGATGGGTGACTAAAAAAATGTGTTATTAGCCAATAGCCACTAGCTAGTAGGTGTGTTTTGTTTTGTTTTTTTTGCACTTTTTTTTGGACTAAATTATGGTGCTGCATTACTCGCTTGCACACACGTGTAACAATAAATGGTTGCAAAGAAACATAAGTCCATGCCCACTCAGAAGAATTTTCTTTCAAGTCTTGTGTACAAAGAACTCGGCGAGAGCACAGCATTGAATCCCACAGCACATCAAGTCACAAGACAGTCAGGGTGGAATAGTGAAAGTTCCAGACAAGTTGGCTATCGAACTTCACTGGCTTCTATACAACAAGTAAGCCCGCGATTCGCTAGCGAATCGGAAATCCAAGAATGGCAATCAGTTTCTGTTCCGTCCGATATCTTTAATTACATAAGCATATCTGTACTAAAGCAGTTTCGTTTTGTGGAGACGTGATTCCGTTGCCTTTGCTGACACCGACTGCTGGCAGAGTGGAGCACAGCAAGTTTAGTTTACAGGTTGTGGTGTTCGTGCGAGTCTGGGAAGCCGCTGGGTTAGAGTCTGTGACCGTTATGTGATCTATATTACTGGCACAGTGGATTAGAGCAAGTGTAGCTCACAGGTTGTGTTGTTTGGGCGCCACCTACTGACTCTGGGAAGCCGCTGTGTTTTGGGACGCAGCTGCGTTTGACTCTGGACTCTGGGGCGGGCGCCAAACTGAATGACCGTTATGTGATCTACATTACTGGCACAGTGGATTAGAGCAAGTCTAGTTTACAGGTTGTGTTGTTTGGGTGCCACCTACTGACTCTGGGAATCTGCCGCGTTTTGGGAAGCCGCTGCGTTTGACTGTACAGGTTGTGTTGTTTGGGCGCTCAGAGGTTGTGTTGTTCGGGCGCCACCTACTGACTCTGGGAAGCCGCCGCATTTTGGAAAGCCGCTGCGTTTGACTCTAGACTCTGGGGCGGGCGCCAAGGCCGCAGTGCGCATGCACCTCGGTGCGTCCGCCGTGCATATATTAACTGTGGTTTAGTAAGATAGATCTGGAGGATGTGCAAGTACTGCTGGAGCAAGCCTAGTTTAGCCGGTAAAACAGATTTTGTGGCAGGATCACAGAGTTTCAAGCTTGAAAATCCAACAGAACACTCTGGACAGCAAATGACATGCATCAGGCTGTGACAGCATGTTGGTTGCAAGCAAATGTGCCAGAGAATCTGTGGTGGTAAAAGGTTTCCAGACGCAAAAATTGACAAGTGATGATGCAAAAAGATGTGAACTTTCAGTTAAAATAAACTCGGCATACCACTTAGCAAAGAAAGTACTGAGTTTCACACAAATGAAATCACTTGTTTTGCTGTAAAAGGAAAATAGTCTGGACTTTCCCCCCCCACATATGACAACAATGTTTATTATGCTGAACTAATTTCAAACATTACTGCACACATACAAAAAAGAGAAACTAAATAAAGTCATGATGGTGCAACAGATCCTGTGCTGGTCAGATATTTACATGATTCTTTTTTAGTAAACTGTCGTTTCACAGAAACAACAACAAAAAAAGCTTATAACTTAAATTGCATGATTTATTTTGAAGTGTTGGTTTAATGTGATTCTGAATACATAAGCCAAATTCCGGGTTTATTTAATTTATTAAAAATTGTTGTGTTTTTAAGGAAACGGTGTGTGTGTGTTCATTGCACAACCAGATCCATAAGTAAGTGCTACTAAGTGTGTTATGTCTATTTATTAGTATTCATTTTCAATGTATTAGTATATAAATGTTGTATAAAAGCCCATATTTTGTTTAAAATATTTTTAAGAAGTTTTATTTTTTTTAAAAATACATTTCTGAAAATTTTACACAGACCTGTTTAATTGCTGAAAGGTTCCATTTAACACACTTCATGTGTTTAATTGCAAATGACATTTTTTTTTCAATCCATCTAATCGATTAATCAACAAAATAATCGGCAGATTAATTGATTATTAAAATAATCATTAATTGCAGCTCTAATTATATGTTCATAAAAACAGTGTCTAAGGAGTTTTTCTTAAGTAAATGAACACATAAAATCAACACAGTGTATTAATTTATCACCACTTCATATCCATAAAATTAGAATAAATTGCTCCAGATTAGGTGCCAATGATTAGAACCTCCTGAAGTAGTATGCAGGTGGAACCTGTCTTTATTTAAAATGTAGATATCTAGGTCTGGTGCTGTGTTCGGTATTGTCATTATTCCAAGATCAAAAGAGCTCTCTGAGCCCTCAGAAAGAAGGCTATGAATACGTGTGAATTTTACAAGATACTTAAAAGATCACAAAGTTATTTAAAAATCAATCATTCAACTGTAAGGAAAACAATTTACAAGTGACATAGATTTCAAAAGACTGCTAATTTTTTCTGGACTGACTGGCCCATTTGCTGCTCCAAGAACCCCAAAATTTAATTACAAGATCTGCAGGTAACTCTTGGAACAGCTGTGGGATGAGGGAATCCCCTGTGAACTCCTAAATGCACCACACGTTGAACTGTATCACTCTTCTTTGCACATCATGTATTTTGTATAAAGAACACAGTTCCTGTTATGTGGTTGGAATGCAATACATGAAAAGCTCATTGGTTCCTGCAGTGGGAAAACACCTTGTATCAACATATTTCAAAGAATTTACCTCTGTATGATCTTGAGGAACAATTGGATATTTCAGTTCAGCCATTCATAGAAATCCATTCTGGGTCAATATGTGCCAAGCAGGCCATAGTTTGATTAAAACTTGTCCCTTCATTTACATATTGTTTCTAAAATGGTCTGTCCAAACTGTGAACAATGTCATTAATCATAGTCATTGTTAGGTTGCATATTTTGGGAGCCCCATACACAACAATTTGGGCAGAGATTTTTACCGAATTCTTAGGCAGTATCTGGCAGTACAGTCAACCCAGATGCTTTAATGGCAATATTTGGAGTAATACCATCCATCTATCCATCCATTTTCTTAACCCTCTTATCCAGATGGGATAATATTGTCCAATGAAAAAATCAATTGTGATATCCTATACTACACTACACAGAATAATTTTTCTTTACTGAAAGGATCTTAATCTATCTTACAAAATTTTCTTTGCTTGATTGCTGCAGATTGTACATGACTCAGAATTTGTTTCCGAGGCTTTACAAACATGCTGTGTACATGCCATCATTATTTGATGGCACACACTGTGGTTGTCAGAACTATTGAAATATTGATAAGTATCAATTTCAACATTTTAATATTAGTTCAATACTCATTCTTCATTGTATCAGTATTGCATTTTACATTAGGAATGCACTTTTGGGTCTCCATGCCTAGAGTTGCAGCCCTATTTCCACCAACTCATGGGTGTTAATATGGCAACCTCAGCAGCTTTGGATCCCCATGGTGTCTATAGCATGCAGTCAGTACTATTAGACATGTGGGGGTGATGGGTCCTCCTCAGTGTCCAGGGTGCCGTTTAGGTATGTTAAGGGGCATGATCATCGAATTTCAATAATTAGTGTCATATCAAAGTTTTATATTTTGCTATTGTGACAACCTTAGCGCATAGAACTTTGAGAAGGTCTTCCCACAAATGAAAATTCGTAAAAGCAAGTACAGAGGTGTACCAACAGACCAATCTTTGCTATAAATTCATTGATGGGACATCCAGCATCTCAGTTGATATTAACTGTTTGTGCAAAAGCCAGCAGTTTTATGTTCATGACCAGAAGAGTGTCAGAGCAAGATGACTGTCTTACTGATGTTTCAGTGTGGGTCTTAATAGCTTTCAATAGCAAGTTTAACAGTGAAATCATTTCTTGGGGCATGTATACTCCAAGCTTATGTATGTCATTAACTCAGACTGCCTCAGTTCATAGACACACCAAGGTTTCATATGGCCAACAAATCATTATTGACAATGCAGCCCACCACCAAAAAAGGTTGCCTATCCCTTGTCTGGATCGTGATTATGGTATTTTAAATCAGTTATCCAGGCAGTTTTTATGCTATTTTTAGAACAATATAAGCATTTTAGAAAGTGCAATCTAATTCCCTTTATCTACTTTGGAACAGAATTTCAACTGAGTGGTGGGTAGAACACAGAACCCCTGGTCACTTCTTTTTCCTGCAAGCCTGAGACCAGAGGTATAATACCAAGGCAAAAAGTACACATAGTATGTGTTGTTAAATGCAATACAATTTATTTTTGTATAGCTCAAAATCACACAAGGAGAGCCACAATGGGCTTTAATAGGCCCTGTGTTTTTGACATCCCCCCCAGCCTTGACTCTTTAAGAAGACAAGATAAAACTCCCAAAAAAAACCTTGTAGGGAAACAATGGAAGAAATCTCAGGAAAGGCAGAGTGAGACCTCTTTCCAGGTAAGTTGGGCACGCAGTGGGTGTGAAAAAAATGGGTAAGTACAATATAAATCACAGAACAGAATACAAGTAATCCTCAATACAATACAGTAGTACAATAGTAATAGTACAAGTACAGAGCATAATGCAAGAGTGGATGATATCACATAATAGGATTCCAATTTTTTCAGAGTCCTGAAGACCTCGGCCATCAAGCTGCCTCCCCGCTACTGGCCTATCCATAGCTGAGTCAGTGCTGGGCCGGCCAATTTAGTGAAATGACCCTTCTACCTGATGATTCTGGTGCTCCTCTATCAGAGATGACTTTTAGGCAAGCAAGTGAGTACCAAGAAGAGAAACAGAATAAGTAAGGGTTTGTAATAAATTATAAATATCATATTACTTATGTTTTAGTGCTCATGACTAATAACAGAGATGCAGTATGCACAGTTAATCAGCAACTCTAGTCTGGGTATGCTAAACTGAAGTAGAGAATGTTCTGGCAGGATATGACAGCTGAGACTGAAGGGACATCTCTTATATGTAGTAGCAGGCACACCATTCCACAGCTTTGGGGCCCTGTACATATAGGAATCGATTTGACAAATAAGAACTAAACCAGACAGGGCTGAATGTTAAGTCTAACAACATAATTACAGTGGAGCTTCCTTCATCAGAGGAAATCAGAATGTCATTTACAACATGCGTTAGTACCTTTTCTGTACTTTGACCAGTGCGGAAGTCAGAGTTGAATTTCTCAAATAAATTGTAATGCATAAGGTGAGACTCAAGCTGACTGGCGAAAGAGAAAGAAAAAGTAAACTTGATATGGGTCTAGATTCATTAAGTACACTGTACAGCATATGTGGGTCGAGGTCTGACTTTTTAAGTAATGGTTTGATGACTGACAATTTTAGCACATCAGGTACTGTGCCGTGCAATAATGAGCTATTGATAATGCTAAGAATTGGTGATACAAGTAGTAGATTTCATTTTAGAAATTAAAGTTAAGACTTCCTGTTCTGTTATAGGATTAAAATTTCTAAAGTGTTGAATGCAATGTGTAACAGGTTTTGCCATCCTAGTATACAGTTTACACTGTGATGCTGAGATCTGGGATCTTATATTTTTAATTTTCTCATTAAAGAAGTTCATAAAGTCTCTACTGCCAATATCTGTTGGTATTTTGGACTGTAGATCTGAATTCCTATTTGTTAAATTATCCACTGTTCTAAACAGTACGCAAGAATTATTATTATTGTTATTATTTTAGAATAGTAGTCTGAGTGGGCTTTAAAGAGAGCTTTTTATATTTTTCAACACTCTCTGTCCATGCAATTTGAAAGACCTGCAGCTTTGTTGTTCTCGATATGCGCTCCAGTTTTCAACACTAATTCAAGAGCTTGAGTGTTCTCATTTAATATGGCTGAATTGGTGCTGTTGATTTTGGGCATGCAATGATTATGGTGGGACCTGGAGAGACTGAAGCCGAATCAGAAGTTGTCGAATTGTCTAAACAAACTGAGTTGATCCAATTTTCGGTTTGCCTAATTGCTATCAGGTTCCTAACATGGTCCTCCAATTCCCGTATTTTCCCCACTCTAAATTAACTAAGCGGTTTTGGTAGGTGAAGCTGTCTGTATTGTCGGGTGGAAAACCTGAACTGTACATGCTGCATGGCATATAACAACATATAAACGTGCCCTCAGCGGGCAGAGAACAGAAGGAACTTATGTTTAGCGCTGCTTTCAGTGCATTCTGCGTTTAGCTGAATCACTAGAAGACCATCAGCTTTAAGCTTTCACCACCCCTTTTGATGATCAACTTCGAGAAAGCACTGTTGGTTACTTTTCCTGGACGTATGTGTGCTTTACTCCAGTTGAACTTACCTGAGATTTGACTAGTTTTTGGCTTTTTTTTTTTTTCTTTTCTGGTATTTGTGAAAAGCTACATGCATGTGCGACATGCTACTGCTCTGTGCTTCTGCTCGCTGCAGCTCATTGCCAATAAACACTGACGATGCACTTTAATTGGTTTGTGGTTCGAAAGTCTTCAGTAAATATTCATAGTCACAGAAATTGGAATGTGTGTTGGCTTCAGCTTGATGAGAGTAAGAATATTACCGATTTTATTTAAAAAGAAAGCAAATATAATACAGATTATGTTACTTTGTGGCAAAAATGGTGGTTTAGGTTTAAAATATGGGTTTACGTCTTTCTGTTAAATTACCAATCTTTATTTTATTGCCATTAACAATTTGTACCATTCCAACACACATTATAGGGCAAACAAATGTGACAAACTTTTAGTCTGTGTTGTCCTAAGATTAGTTGAATTATGAACATGAAAACTTTGGGGCATAGTAAGTAATAAATTGCAGTTTTAGATATTTTCATAATTGTAAGCACATAAAATATAGAGCTTTTGGTGCACAGAAGCTTGAAGTGGTAACAAAGAAACCTTGTCAGACTTGCTTAGTCCAATGCACCAATGTGCCACTCAACGTAAAGAAGTGTGGGTTGATACATGTTAAGCCACTGACCTTTTCATTTTAATCTGTGGTACTTTTTATTTTTATATTTTGGAAAAGGAGGCAGAAAATGTAAACATCGGCCCCATTCAGCTAATCTGCAGTTATACATTGACCCAGGTTGGGTTTTAGTGGTTGTATGAATGGGCCTCATTCAGCTTTGTTTTTTATTTTGTAACTGATACTGCCAGGATAGGCTGTGGCCACCTGGGACCCTCAATTGGTTTAAGTGGGTGTTAAAATGTTTAAAAAAAAAATACCTGCTTCTTGCACCGTAAATTCTAACCATGTTGGCAATAACTTCAATTTTGTTGTTCCTTTGTAAAAGTGACAATGACAATAAAGATCTATCTATCTATCTATCTATCTATCTATCTATCTATCTATCTATCTATCTATCTATCTATCTATCTATCTATCTATCTATCTATCTATCTATCTATCTATCTATCTATCTATCTATCATATTTATAAGAGTACCTGCTTTGTTTGCTACATGTCTTGTTTCTAAACATAATTGAATGTAACTCTGCAACTTTCTGATGAACCAGTTACCAGTAGCAGTCACGGGATGAGTTTGCAGTATATGAGGGCTAGGCTGAATACAGAATCCTGCATATCATTGTTTAAAGCAACGGTGATCATCGTCGGTCTTGGTGGGCCGCAGCGGCTGCAGGTTTTTGTTCCAACCCAGTTGCTTAATTAGAAGCCAGTCTTCACCAATCTTCTTCTTTCGGCTGCTCGCGTTAGGAGTTGCCACAGCGGATCATCTTTCTCCATATCTTCCTGTCCTCTGTGTCTTGCTCTGTTACACCCATCACCTGCATGTCCTCTCTCACCACATCCATAAACCTGTTTTCCTTTTGCCTGGCAGCTCTATTCTTAGCATTTTAATTTAATTTCATGACGCGTTGGTGTTTTCACTTTGAAATGTCATGTCATTCTTAAATCATAGAATTTTTTTTCCTTTCTAATGATATCATCCAAATGATTTGAAGCCTAAAAAGGATGAGTAATCCCCAGTCCTTCATTATTTCTCTTCAGTTTCCTTCTAAGTATTTATTAAACCAAATAGTACATGTTGAATACACACAGGTGTAAATGGAAACAAGTTAGATGGAGAACTGTTGGTTTCTTAGTCATTTGCATCTTATTGCTAATAAGGACCAGTTAAAATAATGAATATGGCTGTTTAAGACTAAACTAAGCAATTAAGGATTCAAAATCTTGACAAGCAAGACTACGAATATAAAGCATAAAAATGTCACTTGAGCAATAAGTGTGTCATCAGCACTTCTCTTGAAGCAACTGGGTTGGAACAAAAAGTTGCAGCCGACGTTGCTCACCCCTGGTTTAAAGGGTCTGAGTGTTAAACTGCAAATCACTTAAATGAAGTTAATTAGCAGCAGAAAACTGGTCACTTATTGAGAAAATGGTTAGAATAAAAGCCTGTAGCCAATGTGGCCCTCCAACATCAAAGTCAGGCACCCCTGGTTTAAAGGTATTCAGATATAGCAACATCACTATCCAGTGTTTGAAGATATAAAATATTTGGGAAAACAACAGTTGTACTCTGGCAGTTTGACCTATACCTTTACATACAGTAACATTTCTTTACGTACTGTAAGAACTCTATTAGGTCTCTTCCAATTTTAAGCTTGTTTACAGTTGTAGAATATTCTGCATTCTAGGATGCTGGTGAAAAACAACATCTCAACCCCCCTTATTATTATTATTTTTTTATCCTTCAGAAAGATGAGAGGCTGGATCTGCTGCTGGGTACAGGTCCGGAAGAACTCCACCACCTTGTTCGTCGGGATTATCTTTGCAGCCCTCCTCATATTGGGAGTCAACTTTCATACAAGGTACCTGGTTCAGACTAATTCCTACCAAGGGGTCAGCAACAGGGTCAGGTTTAATCCCCTCACATCACAGAGGTAAGGACCAGTAGCACATTAGCTCAAAGCTGTTATATCATGGTTTGCCATGTTATATTCACTGCCTAAAAAAAGACCTTCATAACAAAAAATGGATGTTTTGCTGTCGGTGGCCAATCCAGTGGCAACCCAAAATTATTCCACTAAACCTACTCACTTGTCATGGACTGGCGCCCTGTCCAGCGTTTCTTCCTGCCTTGCACCCTATGCTAGCTAGGATAGGCTCCAGCAGACCCCTGCCACCCTGTTCAGGACTCGGTGGATTAGAAAATGACTGACTGATTGATTGAACCTACTCACTGCTTTTTGATGCTAGAAGGTCCGAAAGATTTTTTGATCTAACTCGGTATTTAAATGCTGCAGATTAGGATTTTTTTTAATTGCTGGCACATATTTACAATTTATTTTTAAATAACTTTGATTATGTGAGACTCCTGACTGTGTGTGATTATTTATTTATTTATTTTTCAACCATGAAAATTTGGCTTTTAAACAAGCTACATGATGAAAATGGATATCATTCACCCATCTTCTAAGCAGCTCACCTAGTTCAGGTCCACAGGAAGCAAGTGCCTATGATGGCAGCTTTGAATGTTGGATAGGCTGCCTCTCACTCACACCAGGACAACCTTGAGCTACCAGTTAATGTGTTTGGGATTTGGGAGAAACCAAGACACATTTGAACTGTACACCTCCACAAAAGCAGTGCTGCTGGGAAAGATTCAAACTGCATATGTCAGCACTATCACAAGTCTTCTCAGATCAAAGAAAAATTAAGCAGAAGAAATTCTAAATGGAACTTGTGACCTGAGGTGCTGTTTGAATGAAATCCATGTTTCACTGCATTTCTCTTTTGAATATTATTCACTGAGTGAGATGTTCTTGACAATTGTTTCTAACTAATCAGTTATACGCCAGTGGGATTTGATTTAAATGTCATTTCCGTTTTATTCACTTAAATTGCCACTGAATTACTGAAGCAGATCCTCTGATTGGAAAAGTTGGCACTAATTTGCTAAAAATGCATGTGAAATGTAAATGAAAGATTTCAGAAGCTCTCTGGGCTCTTGGTTAATGTTAAAAACATCAAGAAAAGGAAATTCTGAGGCATGAAATACAAAAACGTTTTATCTGCCGATGTTGGCACTAGCGGTCACACTGCTGCCTGACAGCTCAGAGCAGGGGTGTCCAACTCCAGACCTGGAGGGCCGCAGTGGCTGCAGGTTTTCATTCTAACCATCTTCTTAATTAGTGAACTGTTCCTGCTGCTGTTTAACTTGTTTTGCCTTTGTTTTAATTGAAGTGACTCAGAACCCCTTGGTTGTTTGTTTTTCCTTAATGAGCAGCCAAACAATAATGAGACACAAAACGAGCCACCACATGACCAGCTAACCTGAAAATAAAGAAAGGTGAAGGTTTCGGTCATGTTGGTCTGCTCAGGTCACCAAAACATCTTGATGGTGGTCTTAGAAAAAACAGGCAACTAAAAGTCTGCTGTGGCAGAATAAGAGCAGCAACAAGTCATGATATTCAGTAACGGCTTTAATTAACAGCAAGAATTGGCTTCTCATTAAGAAACTGGTTGTTTTCAAATTGGCTGGAGTTTGACGTTCCATTGGTCACTTGTTGGCTCGTTTCACATCTGATTTCTGTTTGGCTGCCTTTTAATGAAGAAACGAATCAATTCGGAGGACTGAATTTTTAAAAACAGGGCTATTAAAGTGAAGGGAGGGAAAATGAGTTAATTAGCAGCAAAAACTGCTCACTGACTAGGAAAAGGGTTAGCATGAAAACCTGCAGCCACTGCGGCCCACCAGGACCAGAGTTGGACACCCCTGGCTCAGAGTCTCAGTTTCAGATCCCTGTCTTTGTGTCATTTGCAGCATTTTTTCCCATTCTTGTATGTTTTTTTTTTCTCCAGGTACTCTGAAAGACGTGCATTTTGATTTAATTGCCAAATCTAAATTGACACCACGTGAATGCGGAGTTTTATGCGATTGTGTCCTATGATGGACTGGCACTCCATTCAGGGTTGGTTCCGGCTTTTCACTTGATGCTGTTGAAATAGTCTCTGGGCACCATAACCTGAACTGAGTGGTTTGATAAGGGATGGAAGTTTTTATTATAATAGTATACCTTTAAAAAATCAGTGGACTGTGGTATTTATGCAGTTGTCTCTTGGGTTTACCCAACTTTTAAAAAGAGATGAGATATTGGGACAGCTTAGCTTTTAGCTATCCAAACACATTTGATGGACTGAATGATCTACATCTGTTTGTCAGACCCTTTATCTTTTAATGGGATCAGCACTGTGATACAGTGCCATTCTTTTCATTCATTTATTTCAGTCTTGGAGCTTAATGGTTTGCTGAATCTTCACCAATCAAGAGGCATATAGCAGGTTTATTATACTATATTTCTGAAATCTGAGACAGTATTTCTCTCTTGGACCCTTACAGTGAATGAAAGTTTTATTTTACTCTCTGAAATAAATAAATTGCTGGTGTGGTGGTGCAATATTTATTAGTGCTGTTACCTCATTATTTCAGAGTTTGAATTCGACACCCAGTTGTTGTTCTGCTTAGGTTTTTGTCCAGTTTTCTTCCCACATGCCCAAAGATGTGAATGTTCAGTTAACTGGCATTTCCGAAGTGCCCTTTGGGTGAGTATGTGCATGAGTAGGCCCAGTGACAGATTGGCGTCTATCCAGGGTTACTCCTGCCTTGTGCTCTGTGATGCCAGGATAGGCTTAGGTGGGGTTTGAACATAGCATACACTGTAAATATCTACAATAACCAGGTTATTCAAAAATAGAGTGGATAACCTATAGCAGAATATATAGCAAATCAGGGGATAGATACATAGACAGACAGACAGGACGGACATTATTATGTACGTACGTACGCTATTTGTCCCCAGAGGAAAATTTTGCTTTTTACAGAAGCTTTTAAATTAATACAATACATTAGTAGATAGATTAGTAAATAAATAAGTATACATAGTATATTGTGAAGTGACAAAACATATATAGCAATAAGAATACATATGACAATATGTCTAAACACAAATACATACATGCACACTATATACAGTATATTTTGTGCTTATATATATTGTCTAGCTTGGGTCACAGAGTTGCACAAGAGACTAGAAACTAAGACCACATTTCCAAGGAGCAATAACTTCATCGCTGATCATGCAGAAGCCGTCTCATACTTTATTTCAAAAAGAGAGATTATAGCACACAAGCACACAGGTTACAACTGGCAAAGTCCTGCTCTAGCTCCCTTGTTTGTTTAAAAAGAACACCAAGTCTTCCTCGTCAAGCAGATTCAGTGGCTTTGAAGCAATTTAGCTGGTCAGGGCTCAGTCTTTTAAATGTTCTAAACACCATACGAGAAGCATGTTACGTGGTAAGCCAGCAAACCTGCAGTTGATCCTGCAGAAGGCCAGTTAAGAGTATGCTTGTTTTCCATTGAAATACTGATTAAGAGGGAGTTTTCGAAGGGCAGCGGTATTTCTTTGCCATTGGTTTACTGTTTAACAGAGAGCCAGTGCACAGCTAACAGAGTGTCAGCAAGCAGCTGCTGGCGTTACACGGTAGGAATACACAGCGGATGTTTTGTGTTAGTAGAGTTCTATATTACTCTGCTTTCCACTTTTGTATTCTTTATTGTGTAGACTTTATCAGAATGCCTCAAATCCCGTAGAATTAGCACTGTTTATATAAGGTATTGTACTTTATAACTTCTCCCAACCTTCCCTTCTGCATTTAGAACCTCAAGCAATTACACAGAGTAAAATAACAAGCAAGAGTTAAGTTACAACTTTATATGATTTATTATTGATAATATTAATCAAATAATAACAATAAGCAAAGTAGATGTGAATTTGGGCAAACATTTCACCCTGATAAATGCTAGATGTTTCAGGCAGCACACAGACTTGTAGTTACTTAAATGTCCCTAGTTAAGTCCTCATTTCTAGTCAGCTTTCTTCAGGACAAGCTGCATGCCTGTCTCAATATGGCTGCCAAGTTGTGCTTTCTGCTTGTGTTCTTCTCTTCATGGCCATTGTGTGTGAGAGAGAGAGAGAGAGAGAGAGGAGAGTGGAGGGGTAAAGCTATCAAATTTATAGATTCTCTGTCCAAATCCTTACACCAATAGCTTGTTGTGGTACAGAATGGCCTCAAATTCAAAACCAATCCCAAACAGCCATACTTCAGACGAATGGGTGCACACACTGCTTTTTCACACCTGCCCATAAGAGCATCAACTGAAGCTTGCCAGCTACTGTAGGGAGTTTTATGCAGAGGATGCTTCATTGAATGTCCTGCACAGAATCACTTGCCAAACCGGTTTGAGGCACCTCCCCTAACCCTGCAATACAAATCGCATCCTGTGTCAGTCCTAAAGTTGGCACTAATTTGCTAAAAATGCATGTAAATGTAAATGAAAGATTTCAGAAAAGCAGCTAAAGGGGTTGGTTAGTTAGACATGAAAGCATTGCTGTTCTCATCACTGAAATAAAACATTTCTCCTGAAACACTAATATTACATTTACTTTGTCGCACTTGCAAATAAAGACATACAAAATATTTATCAACCTATATACAACAGTTACTATCGCAACCAAGCTGTGTTTGAGTGACTGCCGCCATTGGCAAATTTATGTATGTATGTATGTATGTACTCTGTGCTCTGACCCCAAGGGATATGCGGAAACTAACAAATTCCTAATACAAGAAATTGTATAAGGCGAAATAAAGAACAAAAAAAAATGTATGTATGTGTGTGTGTGTGTGTGTATGTATATATATGTATGTAAAACACATACAGTATACCTTGTGTCGGTATAGGGCTACATAGAAACATAGATGGAACTTTTTGTCCTCAGAAACAAATTTGGATTTTTACAGAAGCTCATTAACTAAATAAATATACAGTATATATATAAATACACACACACACACAATAGTCTGAACACACATAAATGACTAAAAAGGTAAGAACATTTAAAATGAAAGTAAACTTCTGCCTTGGCTATCATAGTCCCAATGAGGCATTATGCAGATGTATTCCTGTTGGTATAAAGGAGCTCCAGTCGCATTTCTTCACACACTTCTGCTGAATAATTTATTGGCTGAAACTCTTCAGTGTTAGCATGTCAGAGAAATGATGTACAGCATTGTTTATAATGGCACTCAGTTTTGCTTTAATTCTCTTCTTCGCTATGACCCTCTGGGGGTCCAGAATGTATCCTATAAATAAGCCTGGCCTTTTAATTGGCTTGTTAATTCAGTGAGCCTCTCTTGACGTGATGTTACCAGCAAAGCACACTACAGTGTAGAAAATCAAATTGGTTGTCACAGAGTGATGTGAAAGATGTCACATTATAGGATTACAGTCTACAAGTACAAACAAGCCTGTTCTACCCTTTCATATGTAATTCATTTGTGTTCTGAGACCAGTCCAGTGTGTTTTTAATGTGGACCCCTAGGGAGTGTACAGAGTGAAGAGAGAAGGAGATGGGACTGTTGCAATGTGGTGTTCCAGTACTGCTTACATCTAGATCAGAAACACAGTCCTTGAGTGTCACAAACTATATATGTGTGTGTGTGTGTGTGTGTGTGTACTTATACCTATACATATTTGCACACATACACATGTCTTCTTCTTCTTTCGGCTGCTCCCGTTAGGGGTTGCCACAGCAGATCATCTTCTTCCATATCTTTCTGTCCTCTGCATCTTGCTCTGTCACACCCACCCTCACAGGTGGCGCAGGGGTAGTGCTGCTGCTTTGCAGTAAGGAGATTTGTGGGGTTTGCTTCCCGGGTCCTCCCTGTGTGGAGAACGCTTTGAGTAGTGAGAAAAGCGCTATATAAATGTAAAGAAGTATTATTATTATTATTATTACCCATCAACTGCATGTCCTCCCTCACCACATCCATAAACCTCTGAGGCTAAGGATCTGCGCTGGTATCCAGAAGGTTGCCGGTTCGAATCCCCGTCACTGCCAAAAGAGATCCTACTCTGCTGGGCCCTTGAGCAAGACCCTTAACCTGTAATTGCTCCAGGGGCGCTGTACAATGGCTGACCCTGCGCTCTAACCCCCAAGGGGTAAGGCGAAAACTAACAAATTTCTAATACGAGAAATCGTATAAGACGAAATAAAGAACAAAAAAAAAAAAAAAACCCCTTCGCATAGGCCTTCCTCTTTTTCTCTTGCCTTGCAGCTCTATCCTTAGCATCCTTCTCCCAATACCGTATACGCAGCATCTCTCCTCTGTAAATGTCCAAACCAACGCAATCTCAATAGTAAATGTATATTATAATTGTATTAATAATTCAGAAAATAATTAATCTGGAAATTAATATAGCACTGAGCCACAGAAAATAAAGAAAAGCGACCACAAACATATTTCATTCATCCAATTAAATTAAACAAATTAAGCAGTAAAACTGAAAGAAAGAAATCCCCCATAAAGGAATTTTTTTAACTTGAAGGCAGGACTCTTTACCAACAATTGATAAAGAGAAGAAAGTCTTCAAGTCAAAAAGTCTTTCCTATGAATCTTTAGGTTTAATGTTTGTGTGCACACTGATAATTCCAGAAGAAATGTTTTAACAATATTTTGGCAAAAATTATTTGTTTTTCATGTTTTGAGCAAATAACTGGATAACAGAAATGTGGATTATGCAACACAAGTTACAATAAGATATTTTTTTCTCTTTTCCATGGACCCTTTTTTATATCATTTTGCAGTTGTACACCACTGATCACTTTAGACTTCTGTTATGTCATAAACATTTTTTCTCATTTCTGCATGAAAACATGAGATTATTTTTTTTTCTCATCCAGCACTGCAAAATACATGGGGTAAGTAACAGGTCAGGTCAGGTTGGGGAGCAGGCACCGGTATAACACGTTGCAGCACGCATCACTCAACGAAACAACTTGGGATCCTGGTTGGCAACTCCCCAGGCAGACATGCGGTCCAGTCCCACCCTCAGGAAATGACCATTTATCTGCTGCAGCCAGGTTTTACATGGGCATCCCCTTGGCCTGGTCCAGCCACTTGGGTCCTCAACAATGAGGATCCTGCTAGCCAGATCACCCTCGGGGACTCGCACCACATGGCTGTAGTGCCATAACTGACGTTCCCTCACAATGCAGGTAATGTGCCTCATTCTGGACTCCATGAGCAACCGCTCATTTGACACAAAGTCAAAGCAGTGGTGCCCAGAGATTCTCTGAAAGTGGCATAGTACAAATGGAGTCCAGTCTTCATCTCAGGTCACTGTATACCATCCATGTTTCACAACCATATAGCAAGACAGGAGGTACCAGAACTGTAAAGACTTTGACCTTCAGAGATATTGTAAGCACCACACACCCCTTTTTAGCGACCTCATGACCCCCCCATGCTCTCCCATTCCATCTACTGACTTCATGTGAAGAGTCACCAGAGACATGAATGTCACTGCCGAGGTATGGAAACCTCTTGACAAGGTCAACACACTCTAACAAATAGAAACAAATTAAAAAAAATGTTTTTGGGTGAAGACTCCCTTTAAGTGTCACAATATGTCCCTTTGTCAAAATGCATATTAAAAATAAACAAATTAAAAATACAACAATCCAAGAAACAGATACGAAAGAGTTTCAGATTGCAACACAAGCCTTAGTAAGTGTTATAATATGCCACAAAAAAAATCAAGTTATTAAAAAAAACACATACAACAGATATAAAACAGTCTGGGGTCTTTACTTAAGCCATAGTAAGTTTTATAAGCCCCTATGCTAAACATCCATCCATCCATTTTCCAACCCGCTGAATCCGAACAGAGGGTCACGGGGGTCTGCTGGAGCCAATCCCAGCCAACACAGGGCACAAGGCAGGAAACAATTCCAGGCAGGGTGCCAACCCACCGCAGGACACACACAAACACACCCACACACCAAGCACACACTAGGGCCACGCGTGAAATTATCCAAGAAACATTTTAAAAAATCTAATGATTGATTGAATATATGTAGGTCAACAAAAAGATATGAAAAACGTTGGAACATTAATATAAGCCCCAATTAGTGTTACAGTACTGGAAGTTATTCACACTTTAAAGAACTAAACCCTGATTGTTTATGAAAGATGGTGGCTACAATATTGTGAGATAGCAAAAATATATTTTATCCTAAATTTTTATTATTTCATTTAACTTTTATGGAATCAGGTAAGTCAAGTTCAGAGACAAGAGGGGCAGCACCTATCCTACTGGCACTGGGCACAAGCCAAATCACAGATCACACTCCCACCCAGGACCAATTTTAGGGTTGTCATCCAGACATTTAGGTCTTTGGGGGTGTGAAAGTAAAGCTGAGGTATCTAGAGAAAATCCACTCCAGTATAGTAAGAACACACAGACTTCAGACATAGCTGTGCCTGAGGGGATTTTTGTTTAAACCCAGAATACTGAAAGCTATGAGGTAACCTCTCTGATTGCTGTTCCTCCATGCCACCTTCCTAAATGTTTAGCTTTGCATTGATGGACAATGTCTACAGGATTTCTGAGTTTTTTGTAATGAGAGCTGAGTTCAGAATGTGCACTAAAAAATCTTTTTTTTTTTTAGCTCCACGAATGTGACGCAGTGGTATCACTGCTGTCTCGCAGTGAGTAGATCATGGGTTTGCTTCCCAGGTCCTCCCAGTGTGGAGAGTGCTTTGAATAATGTGAAAAGCATTATATAAATGTAAAGAATTATTATTAAGTCATGAGTATGTGCTGACAGGGTGGCGCTAACTTAGCAGATAGTAATATAAAAGCACTCCTTGTATCTAAAGGTTAGGTATAAAGTTAGAAGGAGAAGAAGAAGGGGCCTGAGTTGCCTCGAAAGTTTGCATATTGTAATCTTTTTAGTTAGCCAGTAAAAAGTGTCATTTTGCTTGACTTCTCACTACATCCTGTGGAGACTGGCTCGGACACAGACAGGCAGACACGTTCATGTCACCCAACACACGTTTATTTACAAGTTATTTACAGTACTAGTGCACAAGCCCAGTGCCAAAGCACCAATCACCCCTTCAAGTCCTGGCCACAACAACAATGCCTTTCTCTCTCTCTGGTCCGCCTCCACTCCTCTCCAACACGCTTCGTCTTCTTCCTCCCGACTCTCGCCCTGACTGGAGGGAGGCGGCCCCTTTTATATGCCCCGGATGGGCTCCAGGTGCATCCTCGGGGTCTCCGTAGCCACACCCCTGTGTGGCGGAAGCTCCCATGGTGAAGCCGGAAGTCCACCGGGTGTCCTCAAGTCTCTTCCCCCCAGCACTTCCCGGTGTGGCCGGAAGTACTGAGGGCCAACGCTCCTAAGGCATCGGGGCGCCCCCTGGCGGTGACCACGGGCCCCTACAGGGTTGAGCTTCCAAGCTCCGTACCCGTGGTCCCCAAAGCCACCAGGGAGGACGCCCCCTCGTGTCCTGGAGGAGGCACAAGCCCTCCTCCACTCCTCCTGGGCGTCCCGGCCGGGCATGGACGCCCGCCGGGCACCACAATCCATAATGGCTAACACGGTATAACACCCTAGTACTATATTTGAAACAAACCCATTTCACTTCATATGGACTGGTGAACTGAAATAAAAGGTGGTTGTCTTCCCCAGGCAGTTTCTGCCCTTTTATATCTCATTCCTTTTAGGGACTGTTTCCTTCTGCTCCTGTACCCTCTCCCTTTTCATATTTGCAGAAGCTCATTTTCTAATTAGTGTGACTTTCTTTACAGCTCAGAACTTACCCCACGGCAAGAAATTTTAGATGTCCACTCCCCACAGAGGAACATGTCAGAAACTGTTAAGTCCTTCAGGTCCTGTCAACCCAAAAGAAATGTGATGTTCCTGAAAACCCACAAAACAGCCAGCAGCACCATCTTGAATCTGCTTTACCGCTTTGGGGAGAAACATGGACTCACCTTTGCCCTGCCCACCCACTACCAGTTTGGCTATCCCATCCTATTCAGCTCACGTAGAGTAAAGGGTTTCTTGCAGCGGGATGTACCACACTACAACATCATGTGCAACCATATGAGATTCAACAGACCTGAGGTATGTCATGTGAGCATGTGTCTTGTGTGTTCACATAAGTGTGTGGGGATGTGCTGCAGCAAAGTGGACTGAACCCAGGGATGATCTTTTGGATGTCACAAAGTGGAATAAACATTCAATTGGGGATGCAGAGTGAATTCTGAATAGCAAGAATTTTGGCATCAAATGCACTCAGGAGTCTAATTTATATAGAGTAGAAATATAGACAAGTAGACTGGCATCATAAGAGTTCTACAGGTAAAGACAAAGAGTATATGTGATTCACTAGACTGGTATAATGAAGGGTGCTTTCCTTCTTATATTTGCTGTCCTGTAGGTCACACACATCGGCATAATGTGCAGAGTAGACACAGACAGTGACTGAAGCCAGGATGTAAATCCAGGACTCTGAAGGTGTGACATAGTTGCAGCCACAACAGTGCCACCTGGACATTCAAACATTTGGAAAGGAATTATTGAGACAGTTATTCTGCCATCCGGGTGGCATGGTGGCGCGGTGGTAGCGCTGCTGCCTTGCAATAAGGAGACCTGGGTTCGCTTCCCGGGTTCTCCCTGCATGGAGTTTGCATGTTCTCCCCGTGTCTGCATGGATTTCCTCCGGGTGCTCCGGTTTCCTCCTACAGTCCAAAGACATGCAGGTTAGGTGCATTGGCGATCCTAAATTGTCCCTAGTGTGTGCTTGGTGTGTGCATGTGCCCTGCGGTGGGCTGGCACCCTGCCCAGGGTTTGTTCCTGCCTTGCGCCCTGTGCTGGCTGGGATTGACTCCAGCAGACCCCTGTGACCCTGTATTAGGATATAACAGGTTGGAAAATGACTGACTGACTAATCTGCCATCCCCACATGTAAACAGTTTAAAAACACGTGGGTTTTTGCGTTTGTGTGTGGTGATAGCTTGATGCAAATTACAAAATGGTGATGCAGCATCAAATTTTAAAAATGTATTCAGGCTTATCAGTACCAGGGGCTTCTGGTGGATTGCCATAGACTGGGGTGGCGAACACACTGCCATCCAGTGGAAGTAGGCTGCAGAGGCTTCACTGGCCACTCTCTCTACAGAGTCTACACCCTGCTAGCCATGAGTGGGCCGCTCAGAAGGACAGCCATCAGGACTGCAACAGAGGTAGAAAGTGCTTCCCGTGGCTGTGGATTAAGAGGGTTGAGCCGTGGCTTAATGCTGCTGGGACACAAGTTGGGGCTTGATCAACCCCAGCTGGGTCACCTGGGTGAAGGTGTTTAAAGTTGTGAGACCCACACGAACCCAGGAAACATCACTGATCATGCATCCCAGCGCACCCATAGGATGCATCTTTCACCATCAAGCTGAAAAAAAAGGAAATGTGGGCCAAGTGTGTTTTCTATAATGGCTAAGTGATGCAGTAAGTGGCCTTTCCACCCTGCAGTTTACCAGCTATAGAGGTTGGATTATCCCCAACATGTACAATTACATATGGGTTTCCTCATTCATCACGGTCCGGACACAAGTTGATTTATGATAAAAAAATTGAGCTTGGTATAAACTGACATCCACGCTAGGGATTGGTTCCTGTTTAACACCCATTAATATCAGGACAGTGTTCATTTCCTACTCACCTCTGTGACCTCCAAATGTTGCTTGTCTCTTACAGGTACAGAAAGTGATGCCAGCAGACACCTTCTACTTTTCAATTCTCCGCAACCCTGTCGCACTGGCTGAGTCCTCCTACAGCTACTACAAGTCTGTGGCACCATCCTTCAAGCGCTCTGTCAATTTTGATGCCTTTATTGCTAATCCCTGGCGGTACTACTTACCGCAGGTGCACAACAACCACTATGCTCGGAACCTTCTTTGGTTTGACTTTGGCTTTAATCACAATGCAAACTTCTCACTCCAGGTGGCCCAGGCTGGGGTGGAAGAAATCCAGCAGTCTTTCCATCTCATCCTATTAGCTGAATATTTTGATCAGTCAATGGTCCTCCTGCGGGATGCTTTGTGTTGGTCACTGGATGACATTGTCACGTTCAGGCTCAACTTCCGCAGTAACGATACTCGACGCCGCCTGTCTGCAAAACAGGAGGAAAGACTTAAGCAGTGGAATGCTATGGATTGGTATTTATACCAAAGTTTCAATAAAACATTCTGGCAGAGGGTGGAAAGATTTGGAAAAAGTCGGATGGACCAGGAAGTGGCCATCCTTCAGGCCCGCCAAAAGGAACTTATGGACCTCTGTCTATTGCAAGGTGGGAAACCGGCAGAGGCAAGCCAGATTCTTGATCGAGGAGTCCGTCCATTTCAGTTTGGCCAGGCTAAGATCCTGGGATACAATTTGAATTTAAACCTCAGCCTTTCAAACAAAGAACGCTGCTTGCGAATGATCATGCCAGAACTGCAGTATAAGGACTTGCTTGACAGCAAACAGTTTCCAAGGGCAGAGGGCGTGCCAAAGCAAGCTCTAGCTAAAGAGGGCATCAGGCCGCAATCCAATGTCCACCTCGGTGCTTCAGGATCAGTAGTCAATAAAAGGGACCATGTCATTCAGAAAATAGACCTCTCTAAGCAGAAGCTCCGTAGAAGCCCATGAAACTGCTTTTCATCAGTAGCGTCCTGAGAGGACAGCCTATATTTGCACTTTTCATGAGTGCCAGTTTTTGGTACCCCTAGTAGAACAGAGTGCCACCAACAAAAAGGCTTTCATCTCACACTATCCACTCCTGGTTACCCTTGCCAGGTTCGGCAAAGCACAGAAACTGCCTTAAACCACAAGCATTTAGTGGTTCCCCTTTCTGGGAAATAGATGCCATTTACTTATTGGCATTGACCATTTTAATTCCTTATTTGAGAGGTATATTAGTTGATTGTTCCAATTCCCTGGTTGAAGGTTACATAAGTGATGTGACCTTTCAGATTGAATTCAGGGGTGTTTCTCTCTTGGGAAGAGAGAGTTTCATTTTATTAATAACATTTTATGTAAAAGCCCATGCAAAACCACTCAGGAATAAGCCAGTTGGGTAAATATACTCACTGTGAAGTTGAAGATGGAGAACTCACTCAGGTGTCTCTTTACCTTTCCCTGTTCTAATGGTACATTACCAACCACTTCAGAATTCACAGGAGTCATCTCATGAGGCGAGCTGCAGCAGCCTCATAACACAATGTTCACAATGTCAGTCAGTGAGCAAGTGACTGACTGACTGCCAGTTTGGGGAGGTTGGGTGACTTGTGTTGGGACTGAGGCACAGACCTAAAAACTGACAGTAACATCCTTCATCAGTACCACACAGATATCCTTGTGTGTGTGTATATGTTTCCATTTACAAACACCACCAGCTTGACTATGGGACTCGGGAGGGTCAAAAGCATTGGGGTGGTGGGTCTCATAGCAGCCACAGATTCACTCAGTGTATAAGTATTTGTTACGCACTAGCAAGACCATCAGCCAGTTAATAGTTTAATGTATAGTAGACAGCAGACAGACTTCATAAGCTACCAGACTAGCAATACTGGACAGATGCCTTTCCAGATCACCACCTATTACAGCTCAGGATAAATGAAATGAAAACCACAATGCCTGTAGGCTGCAGTAATCACAGTTACCTGGGACATATGTTGGCAACACAAGGGGACATTTTGGGTAAGTGCAACAGTATCCAGTTGGGATGTTCGCTTTTCAGAGTTAAATTTCCAGTTCAGATCCTAGCATATGGACTGAACTCGGCTGAGATGAGAGGGTCCCTGCTGACTGATGTTCAAAATATGCATTGTGCTTTGAGCCAAGCCACTGAAGCTTTATTTATACAACAAACCAAATAGGTGTCAAAGCCAAAAGTGGTACAGTTGGGTCAGTCTGTCATATGCCATTACTGTACATTGGGTCATGGATGGCAGATGCTCAGTGTTCAAAGCATCTTTGGCACAGAGATTCTCAGTCAAGAAGACCTTGTGAACCTGGAAGCCTTTCTTCACTTACAGGTGCTTCCTGTGTTGGTAATTCTTTGGAAGGGATTCCACCAAGAAGAAGGACAAGGAGACTGGTTTTGAAATGCAGAGACATTGACTACCTATTGAGGAAGCCTCAGGGCTTGGAGAGCTGCATGAGAATTTCACTTTAGTGAATTTTTCCAAAGGCTTTCTTTTAATTTGACTTGAGTTCTAGGACACATTTTTATAAAAAAAAAAAACACAATGGCAAGGGCTTCCATGAACTTGTTTAAAATTTTCTTTGCAGGTTTGAGGGAGGCAACTTGTAGGCAAGTAATATGTATTTAAATAGTGTTTTTTTAATTGCCTTCGTTGCAGTAATTGGTGTCTTGAAATATTTATTTGGGTTTTATATTTATTGTTTAGTACATTGTCATATTTATTTGTTTATTGAACTGCACACTGTAATGGACATTCCTACATCCTGCAATAAAATAAATATAAAAAGTGGGAGGTGCAATTAAAACCGCTCAAACTGGGGGCGACAAGCAATACACACGTTTTCTTTGCAGCCTTCTCTAGCAGCAGGGCCCTATCTGGTGTGTTACAGCTCACCACAAAGCAAAGAGAACAGCCAAAATACTTCACAGCTTTTATTTCTATAGTGCCTTTCACAGTACCACTTCAACACTGTGGTTTGCCTAGAAATTTGTTGGACAACCTTCTGCCACTTCACACGAGTTACATTTCATCTAGATTAGCCACCCCTCCACCCATTAATGTTTTATCCACTACAGTTTAATAAGGCATGCATCAAGGCACAAGGGAGGAACTAACTCCAGAGCGAATGCTAGACGTGTTACACCCAATTGAATGGATGGATATTTATTTTAGTCTACTCATGTCAGGTAAATGAGTTTATCTCTGCCATGAGTTCTGCTGGAAGCATGAATCTCCTAATTATTCCACCTCATTGAACCATTGAAACTTTACTTTCAACTGTGACTGAGAGCTATTGAGATTGTGGGAGAAAGCCGGTTAGGAAAAGGATGGATAGATGAATGGAGTGCTAGCTGCACAAAGAAGAGACAGCTAAAGCAAGTATAAATCTCTTGATCTTTGAGCCTCTTAAAAAAGAAGATCCATCTCATCCATCAACTTGAACCAGGTTAATACATTTTTGTAGGATTACAGTGAGCCAAGGGATGGTACGGTAGTGCAGGGGTACACTAAAGAGACCAGGGTCCATGTCCCAGGTCCTCCTTGCGTGGAGTTTGCATGTTCTCCCCCTGTCTGTATGGGTTTCCTCTCATCATCCAAAGACATGCAGGTTAAGTGGATTCACAATACTAAATTGTCCCTAGTGTGTGTTTGGTGTGTGTGGCCACCCCACATTGAACTGGCACTCTATCCAGGGTTTGCTCTAGCCCTAACCAACCCAACTGCAACAATGGTCTGGATTAATGACATGACTGTGAGCTGCAGGTTATCGCAGCAGCAGAGTATAATGCATGACCTAACAATACTGGATACAATGCCAGTCCATCATAAAGCCATACTCTCCCATGCTTAGTTATGCCAAGCCAGTTTAGAGTTATCAGTTAATCTGTAAATCCTTGGGGTATAGGAGGAAAACCTACACTGAAACAGGGAGAATGTGCACACTCCTCTCAGACAGCATGGTGACAGGAGACTGGAGCTCAGTCTCCTAGAACTATAAGGGAGCAGTGCTAACTGTTGTTCCACTATGCTGTCCCAGATTTCTCAGTTCAGTATTTTCCCACAGATGCCTATTGCCATCTGTCTAAAACTAATAATGTGGCATGCATTTATTTTTTTCAGTCCTTGTTTTGCATACACATATTCAAAGTTAAGAAAATGTTTGTGCCCACTTCCAGCATCTAATAGGAAATGCATCGACACATCTTATATTTTTCCAGTTTACCTTTGAAGAAACCTGGCTGATAAAATCATGAAATATTTCATTAACAAGAACTTAAAGAGGTCCAGTGGTGTAGTATGTCATGGGTACAGATATATAAACTTCTGTTTCTAGTTCAGTCATAGGAAGCCACTTATCTTCACAACTGAGGGGGCACTTCAGGATACAAGTCAATTGTAGGCCTCATTTACATACACATCCACAGTATGCTAACCTATGCTATAGCACAGATGGGAAATAAAGGTTACTAGGTAGGAAATTAATAATATCCATAAAGTGGTAGTTTCAAGTGTGACAATTTGCAGAAAACAGTGCTGCCTGAATTAGGGGAGTTGCAACACAATTTTGACTTCCCAACTTATATTATTAAATATAAAATAATAGCCAGGTCAGCCAGGAATGGCATGATTGAGTCCCATTGTATTTGGAGCAATGCAATACACACTTTAATTTGCTTTTTATTTTCATGAAAGAAAATTAAAGCTTATGTTTAATATGGACCTAGTAGCAAGTTAACAGTAACCTCTTATTTCCAAAAAAAGTCAATCTGAAACACACAGGAAATGGAAAGGTGAAAGGTTAGAAGTAGTATTTCCAAAGATTCTCATAGCACATTAATGAAGCAGTAAAGCCTCCCAGTAAACCAAAATGCTTGTTTTTGAAATGTGGGAGAAAGCCTACAGTCAGAATATGCAAACTCCACAGAGAATGTACCAAGAACTCGGACCAGAATCCTTGTGGTGTACAATGGATAGGATGTGGTTGGCACCTTTAAGAGTCAGCTGCAAAAAAATAGCTGCTTTGTGTGCATGCATAATTACGTAATATTTTAAAACTAAACTGGAGAATTACTGTATCTGGTGTCAGTCTTTAGTAATGCTCCCACAGTTCCAGTGGCCTGATTTCAAATCCCATGCTAGCCACTGTCTTTGTGGTATTTGCACTTTTTCACCTGTCTGTGATTTTACCATGCACTACTATTTCCTCTGACATCTCAAAGCCATACATTAGGTTTTGTGATGGCTTGAAATTGGCACTGAATGAGTGAGTATGTCCAGCAGTGATCTGATGTTTCCTACCTTGCATTCAGTGCTGCCAGCATAGGTTGAAAATCAAATTCAAAAATCGGGCCTGAAAATATCAGTGCAGAGAGAGAATATATTAGAGAATTAGAAGAACTGTGACAAGAACAAGTTGTTCAGCCCAACAAGCTTGGCCATCCTATTCTCCTAGATTGTCTAAAATAAAATCAAGTCGAGATTTGAAAGTCCCTTAAGTCCTGCTGTCTACTTGGGATTTTATTCCATATGTCTCTAGTTCTTTGTGTGAAAAAAAACCATTTCTAATATTTGTTCAAAGACTGCCCTTAAGTTTCCAACTGTGTCCTCATGTTCTTGTTGAAGAATTTATTTTAAAGTAACAGCTGGAATTCACTGTACTAATTCCTTTCATAATTTGAAATACTTTAATTTCTTCAGTCTCTCCTCATAGTTCACACCTCTCAGTCTTGGAATTAGCCTAGTTATTCTTTTCTGGACTTTCTCTAGTGCTGCTGTTTCTTTTTTTGTAATATGGAGACCAAAACTGTACACAGTAGTCGAGATGAGGCCTCACAAGAGAGTTGTATAACTTAAGCATAACCTTCATTAACTTGTACTCCACACATCACAATATATAATTTAATACCCTATTAGCCTTCCTGATCGCTTCTGTACACTGTCTGGATATACAGTAGATAGTGATGAGTCCACTGAAACTTCCAGGTCTTTCTCACAAGGTGTACTTTCAAGTTTAAAACCTCCCATTGTGTATTCAAATCTATCATTTTTACTTCCACATGTAATACTTTATTTACATTTTGTCTGCCACAAACCTGCCCAAGCCTGTATGCTGTTCAAATCCCACTGAAATAGTTTACTTATTCTAAATATTCCACCCTTCTTCCAAATTTGGTATCTTTTTCAAACCTAACCAGCTTATTTATTATATTCTTTTCCAGATCATTTATGTTTATTAAAAAGAGAAGTGAGACCATACAAATCCTTGAGGGATACCACTTTTAACATTACCTAATTCTGAAAAGGTTTCTCTCACCATAACCCTTTGCTTTTGGTGTTTCAGACAATTTTGTACCCATCTACACCTGTTGTGAACTCCCACTTCTTTCATGAGGTATCTTATCAAAAGCCTTTTGGAAATAAAGATAAATAATATCATATACACCTCTTTGACCATATCCTTTTGTTGCTTCCTCAGAGAATGCTGGCTTACTAGTGAAACATCACCTTCCTTGTCTGAGCCCATGTTGAGTTTGCTAATACAGTACAACCTATTATAGACACATGATGTTCGATCTTTTCATTAATAATTCCTTCCATTAATTTACCTTGATCAGTCCAATCACCCTTTTTGTACACCAGGATAATATTTGCAAGCCTCCAGTCTATAGGAATTTCCACAGTGTGCAGAGATTTTCAAAAAATATGTGCCAAGAGTTTATATATTTGTTCACTAACTGCCTTAAGCACTCGAGAATAAATGCTATCTTGTCCTGGTGATTTGTCAGATTTCAGCCTATTTAATCCAAACAGCACTTCTCCCTCTACAGTTTCCAAGTTGCTATGAACCTCCTTAGTAGTCCTTGTTACTTTTGGGAAATTATCGACTTCTTCACAAATGTAAATTTCAATAAAGTGTAAGTTCAAAGCATTTTGTTATTATTAACTTGTGTCAAGGAGTGAGAGACAAGTCACATATTTAATTCTGTCTCACATGTACAGTATATTTATATAACAAAATCTGTGGATGATTTTTCGTTGACTGTCACTTTATGTTTACCTGCCTTTCCTAACATCACTTGAAATTGAACTGAAAAAAGACAGATATTAACCATGAATGTAAAATTTTTTCATCCATCCTTTAATTTCCAATTCTCCTTATTTAGGTTGTGAATAGGCTGTAAGCACAGCATTGGACACAATGTAGGGTGAAATCATAGACAAAGTAGCAGTCCATCACAAGTGCCAGGTAAGCAGATATTAAATAATAAGAAATTAACAATAAAAAAACAAACGTCAAAGAAAATAATCAAAAACCACAGAAAACCAAGAAATACCATAAGATGAAAATTTGTAAATGATAATAGATGTGTATCAAATCATACATCTCTCTCTATTATATAAAAAAATCATGGGACAAGACAAGACTGTTTTCAAGAGATTTTTTTCAAGTCCTGCGAGATGAGATTTTTTCAAGTCACACCCTCCTCTAAACCATATTCAACCACACACACTACTCTCACCTCTTATTCGTGTGAATGCTTCTAACAGACACAGTTCTGGCTCTCTCAGCTCTTATAAGTTTCAATGTTTTCCTCACTTTAAGTTCCCAATTAAAGAAGATGTATTATGCCCAAATCTTATTGAAGAATTTCATCAGGAAGGGTTATCAACAGAAAAAATGAGTACACAGGCAATCCTAGCACAGAAAACGATGAAGTCAAACGAATTAACGCCAAAAATGTCGATTGGTTACACGGCAAATTGGTTAAATGTGTATCAATAGACTATGCTGAAACAGTTGGTGGTGATCGTGCGGAACATGAAAACATCAACTTACAATAACCTGAAGAATATCAGACCATCCGGTCTTCCACCGCACAAATTACTGTAGAATGAAGGATGTATCCAAGAAAGTTAATGTAGTAAATCTTCCTTGGATAACATTAGACAACAAAGGAGATCCTGATATGCCATTCGTATAAAACGTTAACAGTTTCCCATTAGAATAGCTTTTGCAAAGACAATTAACAAATCTCAGAGCCAAACATTTGAAAAAATCATTTAATAGAGAGAAAGAAATGAAATTCAATCATGGGCAGTTATACGTTGCGTTGTCACGATGAAAGTTCAAACACAGAATCAAAATTCAATGCGATATTGACGAAAATGTAATTAAAAAAATAGTTTTTACTGAAGTTTTACAGTAAAAGTTTAAGTACGTTTTACTATTTTTTATGTTTAATTACTCACTGTAATGTAAAATAGTTCTATTACGAATATGTAACAATTCCCATGAAAATAAAAATCTGTTTAAATTGTACATCCGCATCCCCATACACGAGCGGCAGAACTGCAAAGAGGCTAGCGCGTAGCAAGCAGGGCCCTCTAGTTGATATAAAGACCATGAGCAATATGGAGATGATACATGTAAACACAACACAAAGTGAAACTAAAAGAAAAAAAATTAAACCAATGATAAACATTTGTATTCAAACATATAGGATGAACATAAATAATACATTACAATATACATGTGTTCATGCAGCATTTACACAAGCAATGTAAAGGGAAGCAGTACAAAATGCTTCATTTTGCTAGAGGTATGAACAAAATTGCAAGTCCCAGAAGAGGTCCACAGTTTCCATCAGAAACATTTTCAATGTCAGAGAATTGTACGTGGAGCTTGCAAGGTAATTTGTTATACTCGACCATCTATCAGAAGTGATAATGATTCCTGCCCATTATAAATAAAATAATAGGCTAATTATTAAATCAAAACAAAAAAACTTTAAAGTACTTCATTTACTCCCGTCAAATGAGTGTTTAATTTAAAAATTGAAAATGTTTCACAGTATAGTAATTGTTGTAATAAACGCTGATGAGAATGTACAATTGTACAGTCTCTAAAACTGCATACTTTAAGTTCAAAGGCTTATGCTCTAATGTGGTGAAATGCTTGCAGAGTCCTTAATGTATGCATTCAATATGTGAGTACACAGAGTAATGGTCGATTTTACCTGCCGGAGAGGTTTCCAAAGTAAAACAACAAGCAGGGACATATTAATAAGAAAAAATCACTTCTGGATTTATAATCAGAAATATGTTATTAAACGATATCTCCTATTGCAGTGGTACCAGTCTTCCGTTTGCAAACTGAATTGCATCAACTGCACGTGAAAAATTTTTTAATTCTGTCCCTTTCAATAGAACTTGGTTTTTATAATTTATTATGTGTGATGTTTACAACCATGGCTTGAACATTCCAGATATGGGAATAGGTGAACATAGGGCATCCCTAAATATTTTAAACTACTCGAACAATTGCCGTTGCCCAGGTATATTTGAAAAATGGGTTAAGGAAAGAAAGCAAAGGTTTTATGTATTATTTAAATGGTGACCCTGCTGTTATCATCCACACTGCCTCTCTATCAATGTCTCTTCTCTCATGAGTCGAGACGTTGTATTTTTCGGTCTGATTGTATTGCAAAACTGTGGTAACTCTTTGCTAGGTTGTAACCATGAATGTTGTCATGTCTGACTCATCCTGTTAGTTCAAAATGGGCAGTTTTTAGTGCTTAAATTTAGAAGAAAAATTAACAAACCTAGAGTTAAACAACATCCCTTTGATTTTCCTTTGTGTTGCGCTGAACATCCACTCTTGATCAAGCCTCATCCAACACTGCCCTGCAAAAGCAGCACTCAGCATTGTAAAAAATGTTAAGATGTAGTCATTTTGTCCACTAATCTGGTTTTGTTGTGTTTGTTTGTTTCACTTATTGTGAGCCAGCAGGTGGCACTGGTGTGCAAGCTGCAGTACAAAAACCCTACTGGGGCCCCCATGGTGCAAATTTTGGGTTCCAAACTAGTCTGTCTTATCCATGTGGTCTTAGAGAACAGCTATGCAAAATGTGGTCCATACCAGCCAAAGTGCATAGGATTATTTAAGGAACATACAGACAGACATTCTATTTTATATACATTGATATATGGTGTAGACTGAGAGCATACCAGTGTCTTAAAATGGCATTTCTGGAAAAAGTGTATTACTCTTTGTTAAGAGCAGATTGCTGTTGGCAAAATCGACATGTTTATAGGATATACAGTTTGTATTAATTTTTGCAGTAACTTTTTTATGTCCAAATGAAATGATTTACATCTCAGTGGATACAGAATAACCACTGACCCTGTGCTTGGAAACCCAAAGGTCATGAGAAAAGACAATTTCCCCTTGAGGATAAGAAATACTTTGTAATACTTGGCTAATTTGACATAGCAAAATATATAAAATATTAAAATATTTAATAAAAATTGAGTCAATGGTAAATTATAAGCTAGCAAGCAGGAAAGACAAGACGAGGTAAGTAATATAGCTTTGCATTCAATAGGTTTGCGATACAGAGAAATCTGAAAATTCTACATAAATGGGTATATCTGAAAAGGAAATGAAACTTATAGTGAATGGTAAATGACAGATTAAGTCTAAACACATTGAGAAATTGCAATTTTTAACAGAGTGGCAATGGTACCCTAATTCATAACAAGGTACACGTGTGAGTTAGAGCAGCCAATCAGCCAAACACACAGGGCTTTAGAATGCAGGATGAAAACCAAGACTGATATGAGAAGACCATGCAAACACCAACACATCCAGTATCCAACAATTGAGCTTTATCCTCTAGAGCTGTGAAGCAGAACTGCTAACCACTATGCCCCAACCAACTTGTCTGTTTGCCATCCTAAAATGACAGCTGCACCTTAAATATAAATATTTTACAAAGTGTGGTTATCTCTGTGTTATTATATTTTTCAGTCATTGCGTTGCCATTCCTAAAATAAGATCTTGTTCTGACCTTGAGGGTAAATGCTGTATAAACGGAAACACATAGCACAGGTACAAGTGTTAGACATCTGTTGATTTAAAAAAAAAATTTGCAGTTGCAAACAAAGGCAAAAGTGGAATGAACACTACACTGACTCCATTCCACTTCCTTGAGATGAGTTTTCACATTTATGCAAAGCACAAGGTGGGAGTCAGATAGCACAATATCAGGATCTGTAGATTTTTCCTTTCGTCAGGTCACTTTTCCATTCAAATGAAGATCGTTTGATCCATTGATTCAAGACGATGAATGGCCACTTCTGCTGTTGAATCAAGCTGATAGATTCTTTTTGATTTGGTCACAATGATCACTCATCTCATCACATCGAGATGGTTAAGTCTTGTGATTTTGTCATTTATTCCATCTAGTTGAGTCAGTACAGTCTTGTTGGCTTGGTCACGCTAATCACCTATTCATTAAGTCAGATTGGTACAGTTTTGTTGGATAGGTCAGAAGGATCACTTAATCTCACTTAGTTAAGTGAGTCAAGGGTGTGAATCAGGGACACTAGGTTTGTCATTATATATTTTATAGCTGAGCTAAGGTGGTAAGATTTTGCAGTAATGCAATCAGAGCTGCTATCTCCTAATCCAAAGAACCTTGACCTGATTCCTAAACTGTCTTTTATCCATGTATAGTTTGCATGTTCTTCCTATCTGTCTGTTTTGTCCTTGATCTTCAGTCTCCTTCCATATCCCAATTACATATCTGCATATTAAGACATTTCAAATTTAGTATTGTCCCTCTTTGGCTGAATGTACCCTGCAATTGATTGTCATTCATTCCAGAATATTCACATTCAATATTCCCAGTGCTGCCTGAATAGCATCTCTAAAACTTTTAATATAAAAAATCGTGTTCAGGAAAGAGATAGAGGGAGGTGAGTCACAACAATTACTTAGGAAGCAGATCATACTGGATCACAATTTTTCTTGAAAGAAATTCCCATTCATCCAATTTTAGGATCATGGTGTCACATTCCTGCCCTGGTTCAAGAAACCACAAACCTGGATGTGATGCCAGTCCATCACTGGGACGCCAATGTACAAACCTACACTCCCTCAGGCCAGGCCAATGTAAAGTTGCCAAATCATCGATTATTTCAGTGTCTGAAATGTGGAAGTAAGAACCCACAGAGACACAGCCAGGATGGGCAAATGCTACAAAGATGGTGAACCTCTCAAATTGAAACATATAAAATATGGAAACATGAACATGGAATCCTTGAAATGACTAAAATCCAATACTTCAGATTTGCTGTTATGTGTACATCGTACAATGAAATCCTTACTTGCTTGGTTCCTGAGCTTAAACTGAAGATTAAAGGTCACGTGTATCTCTGCATTTTCTAGACAACATTAATAATTAACTGGCATAAAATGTATGAACTCAGCTGCTACATAGAACTTTCCAGTAGAATTTGAAGACACCCATTCATAAAAGAAGTATAGATCACTGCATCCACAAATGCCACATATACTGTAGATCAGCAGACTGAGGTCCCAACATATGCAAAGTGGTCCAGTAAAAAATGCAGGAAGGTTAAAGTAGTGAGCTTAAATAACCAGGAGCATGCACTGTAGCAAACCATCCAGGATCTATTCACTCAGGTGGTGCTTCCACCACCATAAATCTCCACCGAGTACCCAAGACACACACAAGGGTCCAAAACTGATACCAGATATGGAAAGCAAAGAACTTTCTCAAATCAAGTGATTAATCAAGCTTCTGACTGCAGTGGTACTACTCACTAGTAGTAGGCTGTTTCCATTTAGGCAAATTCTAGCTTAATGCCATCATCAAGACTGCAATTGTCAGCTCACTTGGCATCAATACAGAAATTTATTGTCTTTCAATTTTAGAAATAAGGGTGATAGAAACTTTTCCAGCTGCATTAGGTGTAAAGCAGGAGCCAGTCTGGACAGGGCATAGTTATGCACACATAATAACCTCTTACACAATTGGGATGTATCGCCTCCAATGTGCTGTTTCACTCATTATCCATTACAACCAAATGCCTCTATGCTTGCAAAATCAGTGGAAAAAAGCCTGAACCTCTAAATGGGTTGATGACATTTGACCCCATTATCCTGCTACACTTGTTTTTATATCAGAACATTAGAAAAATATTTGACAAGAACAAGTTATTTAGTCCAACAAAGCTGGCCAATCATCTCCACATATTTCCCCTAAAACAACATCAAGTCGAGTTTTGAATGTCACAAGAGTCCTATTGACCTCCTCAATACTTGGTAATTTATTCCATATGTCTATAGTACTCTGTGTGAAGAGGAACTTCCTAATGTTTGCGTGAAATTTACCCTTAAAATGTTTTCAACTCTGTCCCTGTGTTCTAGAATAACTCATAATAAAGTCACAGACTCGATCCACTGTACTGATTCCCTTCACAATTTTAAACACTTCAGTTATGTCACTTCTCATGTCACCATGTGTACAAACGCTACTCTTTTGGCAATCAAAAAAACTTTCATTAGACAAACTCGGGCCAGTGAACTGAAGGGCCTAAAGTTTTTTTTATAGAAATTCATAAATGGGACCTTTTTATATTGATAAGCAGATATGAAACCTCAGATGGAGTGTACATTTTACATTTACATTTGGAGTTGTGAATTTCCCCTTGGGATTAATAAAGTATCTATCTATCTATCTATCTATCTATCTATCTATCTATCTATCTATCTATCTATCTATCATTATTGTTTATCAGTGCAAACAGTCTCAAATGAACCTTTTCCAGTATGAATGTAAGTCTTGACACATATTAGACTGGGATAATGCATGGGGTGTTTTATTGGGATTCCATACATGCTGCTGTTTTTCTGTTGCTTTGCACACTGCTTCAGAAAATGTTATCTAGAAGATAAGGAACAATTCACTCTTCTGAAAATTAGAGACATGGTAGTTATGCTGCTGAGAGCTAGCAATGAAAAATCGAACAAGAGATCTCCATAATATCCTTTTGGTTTATCCTAGACAACAATGAGATCAGAAAGAAACAGACATTTTCTTTTTGTCTCCTGCTTCTCAGATCTTTCTCCTGAGAAAAAACTACCCTGATAGTCTCACAAGTGTCTCCCCGCAGAGATCTTAGCAAAGTCACACAATGGGCTCAAATCTTCCAAGTAGTGTCTTCACCTTTTTTTTCTGCAATTTGAAAGTATTTGCATTGTGTGCTCAGTAGCATATGGTGAGATTTATTATCATTGTTTGTGATAATAAAACACTTTATTATGATTACAAAACTGTAGTCCCTACTTCTGAATAATACTGTTAGTTGCTCTAATTTATATTGCTGTGCTCCAATTCAGGAACGAAAGGCAGGGAATGTGATGTAGTGGTGGAGATGTTGGACTTCAAACCCTGAAGTTGTGAGTTCAAATCCCACTGCTGACACCATGTGACCACAAGAAAGTCATTTCATCTACCTGTGCTCTAACTGGATAAACAAAAGAAATGTCACCAATCATGTTGCAAATGATGTAAGTTACCTGGATAAAGGCATCAGTCCAATAGTAAGTAAACAATATCAAGTCTTAAAAGAGATTACAATTAGACTAAAGAGATCTCACAAAACATAACATATTTTTCAAACCAAATTCTCTATTTTCACTCCCTTTACCACAGTTGTATCTCATGTCCCCATTTTGTCTAAAGCTGTTTTCTCCTAAGGAATTTTAAGAGAAACATCTGTGACAAAGTTGATTCTTAAATGAAACATAAATGAGAATCTTTTTGAAGTCTCATGAGCCATGAAAGGTCAGCCTTTGAGCAGTAAAGTTTTCCTTTGTGAGGTTAGCTGATGACCATTCTCAGGTTACATATAAAATACACATAGTAGCTAGAGACCAGTACCAAAGGTTTTGCAGAAACATTTTCAAATTTTTTCTACCCCAAGTATCTTCTCCCATTTGCATTCTAGTATTGTAATAATCATAAGTGATAAATCCAACATTTTACTTGAAGTAATAGAAAAGAGGTTTATTACTCCATGGAGCTTACCAGGGTCAGTGAGTAGTTGAGAACTCACAGTAAGATGAAAAGTTCACCAGTCATCATAAGGACAAATTACTAAAGTGTCAAATAAGAAAATGACCAATTAATTTAATATGCTGTTTTTTTTTTTACTTTAATATATGATGAAATAAAAGCTTTTTTCCATTGAATGTACCTCAGGAGTGGTGGTTTGTGTCTTTTAAATAATGTGTTTATTTAGTTTTTGTTCAGATACATTTAAAATGTTTTTGTTCACTTCAGCAGTTCTATTTTACTTTGTGTACCCCTTCACCTTTCAGTCTAATTTTTCCACCTCCTCTTCTTCTTCCTTTGGCTGCTTACATTAGGGATTGAAACAAATTTTTCCATATCTTCCTGTCCTCCACATCTTGCTCTGTTACACTCATATCCAACCCCTATAACATTGCTGGTCTCACTACCTTCCTGTAGATCTTCCCTTTCACTCTTGCTGATACTCATCTGTCACAAATGACTCCTGACACTCTTCTCCACTCATTCCACCCTGCCTACACTCTCTTTTTCACCTCTCTTCCACAGTTCCTGTTACTCTGTACTGTAAATTCTATGTATTTAAACTCATTCATCTTCGTCAACTCTACTCCCTGCATCCTCACCATTCCACTGACCTCCCTGCCATTCACACACATGTATTCTGTCTTGTTCTTATTGACCTTCATTCCTCTCCTCTCTATAGCATATCTCCACCTCTCCAGGGTCTCCTCGACCTGCTCCCTACAGATAACAATGTCATCAGCAAACATCATAGTCCATGGGGACTCCTGTCTAACAGCGTCTGTCAACCTGTCCATCACCATTGCAAATAAGAAAGGGCTCAGAACCGATCCTTGATGTAATCCCACCTCCACGTTGAATGCATCCATAACTTCTACTGCAGACCTCACCACTGTCACACTTCCCTCTTACATATCCTGAATAACTCTTACATATTTCTCTGCCACTCCCGACTTCCTCATAAAACACCACAACTCCTCTCGAGGCACCCTGTCATTTGCTTTCTCAAAGGTCCACAAAGATCTAATGCAACTCCTTCTGGTCTTCTCTATACTTCTCCATCAACACTCTAAGAGCAAACATAATATCTGTGGTGCTCTTTCCTGGCATGAAATCATACTGCTGCTCACTAATCATCACCTCCCTTCTTAACCTAGATTCCACTACTATTACCCATAACTTCAAGCTGTGGCTCATCAATTTTATCCCCTTGTAGTTAGTACAGCTCTGTTCATCCCCCTTATTCTTAAAAAGCTGCACCAGTACACTTCTTCTCCACTCCTCACAAATCCTCTAACTTTCTAAGATTCAATTAACAATCTGGTTAAAAACTCCACTGCCATCATCAGTATATCATCGGCCTCTCAAAGTAATCCTTCCATCTGATCAACACACTCTCCTTGCTTGTGTGTTCATTTCCATCTTTATCCTCCTCTTCTTGATCTCCAACATCATCCTACAGACCACCATCCTATGCTGCCTAACTACACTTTCCCCTGCCGCCACTTTTCAGTCTTCAATCTCCTTCAGATTAACCCACCTGCATAGGATATAGTCTACCTGTGTGCATCTTCACCTACTCTTGTACATCACCCTATGTTCCTCCCTCTTCTTAAAATATGTATTCACCACAGCCATGTCCATCCTTTTCGCAAAAACTACTATCCTCTGACCTTCTTCATTCCTCTACTTGACACCATACCTGCCCATCACCTCCTCGTCTCCTCTGTTCCCTTCACCAACATGTCACTTGAAATCCACTTCAATCACCACTTTCTGTCCCTTGGGTACACTGTTCATCACTTCATCCAACTCACTCCAAAAATCTTCTTTCTCATCCATGGCACACCCAACTTGCGGGGCATATGCACTAACAATATTCATCATCACATTTCCAATTTCCAGCTTCATAATCATTACTCTGCCTGACACTCTTTTCACCTCCAAAACACTCTTGACATACTGTTCCTTCAGAATAATCCCTACTCCATTTCTCCTCCCATCCATACCATGATAGAACAATTTGAATCCACCTCCGATCCACCTGGCCTTACTCCAATTCCATTTAGTCTGTTGCACACACAATATATCGACCTTCCTTCTTTCCATCATACCGGCTAACTCTCTCCCCTTACCAGTCATACTGCCCACATTCAAAGTTCCTACCCTCAGTTCCACTCTCTTTACCTTCCTCTTCTCCTCCTGCCTCCGGACACGTGTCCTTCCAGTTCTTCTCCTTCTTCAGCTAACAACAGCCCAATTTCCCCCAGCACCCTGTTGGCTAACAGTACTAGTGGAAGCTGTAGTTAACTTGGGCCTCGACCGATCTGTTATGGAAATCTGTATTGTTGTCCGCATATTGATCTGGCAAAATTTTACACTCAATGCCCTTCCTGATGTAACCCTCCCCAGTTATCCGGGCTTGGGACCAGAACAAAGAAACACACTGGTTTTTATGTCCCTTATGGCTGGGTTTGTTCCACCTCCATTGGGATTAATTTCATAATAAACTGTTGAAATTAGAAAGAATTATTTAATAGTCCTAGCGGGGCCACAGTGGTTAACCTCACAGTTCGTGAGTGCTACATTCAGTCCCCAGCCAATCATCAACTCTGCATGGCTTTCCTCCAAGAATTGTAGTTTATATTTACTTCCCAAAGTTGTAAAGATTCGGTTGATTTGTAAACTCTAAACTAGTGCTGTGTGAGTAAACATGACCCTCTCTGACTCACCTACTGTAATGCAAGTCAATTTTCCCATCAGTGAAACAAGCTATTCTGAAAAGGTTGTGTTTGTTTTACAGTAAATGCTTAAAACATAATAATAATAATAATAATAATAATAATTTGACACTAGAAATTCTGTCCAGGGTTCTTTCCTGCACAACCCTGAACTGGATGAAGCACTTTTCATCCACACATTTTTTTCGCTTGGTCTTTGAACAGACCCCATGTGCAACAGCTGCGCAGTGATGTCAGAAGTCCTATAGACTAGCAGTTCGCAAACTGTGGGGCGCTGAAGCTGTACAAGGGGGGTGTCGAATAAATGAACAAGACATCAAAATTAATTTTTTACATTTTTATTTCAAATTTAAATTTGCAAGCATATAATCACAACGAATGCATTATAACTAAAATTAAAATAAAACATTTCTAAGGCATAGAACTAATGACTAACTGACGTGCGGTGCCGCTGCTGCTGGTTTTATAGTCGCGTATTTTCAATCCAGAAAGTTCGAGACTTATCGGTATCTGTCGTGAACATTCAGGTAACAGTAGATCAGGTGATAATGCAGCGCGACTGCACCACATTGGCAGCGTAGCCAATATTGCCAAATTGAGTTAAATAATTTACTGCGTATTGGGTTATTTTCATGATACAACTAACAGCGGTATAATATTTGTCGGACGAAAATATGTTCGTCTCACGCAGATTGACTTCATCGGTGTCCTTGTTTACGAGATATTTAAAAACTAGCCGACCCCTTGCCGTAGTATACGCCGCATAATTATTTATTGATGGGTGAACACTTCCTGAAAGACACAGTTGTCCAAATGAGGTGGGTTTGAGGATACAACTGTGAGTGAATGAAAAGATGGAACTCTGGAGAGAGCAACATACAATTGTCCGTGACTGAAAACTGGTTTTGGCAGATACAGGCATATCTTTTTGAAAGTTTGGCCCTGTGCCTTATTAATTGTCATTGCAAAGGCCAATCTAACAGGAAATGGTCTGCATGTAAAAGTAAAAGGCAATTTGAATCTGATGGGGTCAGGGAAATACGGGAAATATGGACAGTTTGTGAGGTCAGTGGCCTAGCTAGGGGCAGGCGGAGAGGGCCAGTCCGCCCCGGGCGGCCCATTTTTGGGGGCAGCATTATTGGCCAAAAGGCTCAGAACACTTCATGTGTAAGCAGCAGGGTTTGGAAAAATATCACTCATGAATGAAAAAAAGTCAAGTTCTCTGATTTTCACCCACAAATGCTTCAAAAATCATTTTCAGACTGTCCTTCTGTGACGGCATCAAACACGGCAGTTGGGTGGGGCAATGTCGTGCGTATCCCATGATGCGGGAGGAGGGTTAGAGTTAGCAGGCGGGGCTCTGTCATGCGTGCGTGCGTGCGTACTCCATGGTCGGGCGACTTGGTCTTTTATATATATAGATTAATACATATTTATTCGTTTCTGTACATAAAAAATAATTAAATAAGAATAAATAAATTATTCTTTGTTTTTGGGATTAGAATTACTACCAAAAACCACACAAGGCATTTTAACAGTTATTAAAGCACTTAAAAAAATAAATTGCAAATATTTCATCGAAGTTAGCCGAACACATGCAAATCTTATGGAAGTAAAAATGATAGGATACCACAACACTGCATGAGTATCATACCTTTGTTAGTTGTATCATTGAGTTATTCTCATCTATCTTATATTATGCAGGGGACGCAGAATTATTCCAGGTAGAAGGGGGTGGGGTGGGTGGGGTAGGGGGCATGAGATACGAAAGTTTGAGAACCGCTGATATAGACTAAAGAAACAGTGTGACCCTGATTAGGCTTCTAAAGCTGCCTGAGCTTCAAATGCACCAAATACTCCTAAACAATTGTGCTGTGGATCTGCTCTATATAGTGTGCATTGAGATTATGCTCACTGTGGTAAGGTGCTAAATTAAATAAAGATGATCTGTTTTGCACACATGATACTGGGAAGTGCTGAAGTTACTTTTTCACATCCTGTAATATGAATAAACAAATCTTGGTTGTCATAGTGCCAAAAGGAACGTTAACAAGTTTTAGGAACAAAAAGAAGTGTCATGCTGAAATGTATTAATGTCAAGAACAGATAAATACACACATAACAGCAATTAGCATACAGTAAATAGCAATATGCTGTATTTACAAAGATACATTCATTGAACCTAAATCCAGTTCAGTGCTGTGAATGGAGCAAGGTGGGACTCAGTCCTGGATGGGCAATTAGTTCATCAGGGCACATTCACACGCACACTCATATATGCAGTCCACAGTTCAATGGTTCGTCTCACAGCCTCAAAGTTCCAGTTGGCTGGGTTCAAATTCAAGCCAGTTGCTTACTCTGTGGAATTTATTTTGAAAATGATCTATTTGTTTAGCTAACAGCTTATCCGGATACCTTTTAAACATTATCATATTTTTAGATGTTTGTTCCAGATTCAAAATAACCTTTGTGTAAAAATGTTTCCCTGTTTCAGCCTTAATGGCACTTCTCCTTAATTTGCTCTGGTGTCCTCAAGTATGTCATTCACTGTTTAATGAAGGAATCATGCTGGATCAATTAAATAAATGCCTTTAAGATTTTTGAAGGCCTGAGTTTGGTTTCTAGACTGCCTTCTCTTCAAGAAATGAACAGATTTAAATCCACTTGGCCTGTCTCAGTCGGACATGCACCATTTCAGGTACACTTATCTTGCAGCTAAGTAGAAGACTTGTGCCAAAGCGAAACTGGGCAATGCCAGTCTCTCCAACAACCAGTTTGGTCTTTTCTGCATATCTTGAGCTCAACTCATCAGCACGTCAGAGTCATTTTCATAAATAAGAGTAGTACTAGGGTGTTGTACTGTGTTAGCCATTATGAATGTAGATAAAGGCCAAGCAAAATGACACCTTTTATTGGCTAACTAAAAATATTACAATATGCAAGCTTTCGAGGCAACTCAGGCCCCTTCTTCAGGCAAGATGTAATTACATCTTGCCTGAAGAAGGGGCCTGAGTTGCCTCGAAAGCTTGCATATTGTAATCTTTTTAGTTAGCCAATAAAAGGTGTCATTTTACTTGGCTTTTCTCTACATAAATAAGAGTAGAAAAGCTAACAATCTAGGAAAAGTCCACTGAGGGACTTTATTCTTATTTTATTTGTATCCTCTTTCTCTGGCTAATGACAGCCTGAAATCCCGTTTTGCAAGTTATAATGTATCTGATACAATTGACCTTTAGTTCCAAAATTAATATTCTCTGTGATGCTGTATCAAACTAGTTTTGAAAGACTAAACAAATCTTTGTGAAATGCTTTGCTTTTGCCTATTATTTCACTTGCTGTGACAATGCGGGTTCTACTCCATGCTCCCACCACTCTTCTGGGAGCCTCTCAATCCGACACCGTCGGTAATGTAACCGGATGACCTTAACAATGAGGACACCACATGAAGCAACGGAAGGTGCTAAGTGCAAAAGTGCTTTTATTCAATAAAACAACCAAAACAGTGTCCAAATAAAGTGCAGTGCTCAAACCATCAATAAATAAATAATCCATTAAGACAACAAGTGGAGGTTAAAATCCCAAAAAATAATTCCATTTAAAAACAAGGTTAAAATACTTGCTGGAAGCAGTCCTTTCTTTAAAAATCCGGTGATTTCTTCTTTTAGCTGGTAGCTCCCCTGCTTCTCCCATCCAGGCCCTGCAACAGGGGATTTACCTTACCTGCAGCTAACCTTCTCCTGCTGGTCTGGTAGCTTTCTGAACCCTGGCTCCGTACAGCTCTTGCCAGACCGAGACTCGGGTTCCTCAGTGACCAGGGCGCTCACGCTGGGGCTCATTCTCCCAAGCCTCCACGACTCCTGCTGTCTTCTGCGGGCTTATGTGGTGAGCCAGCCACCTTCCGGTCACTCCTGCTCCTCTTAAGCACTCAGCAGGGGGGATCGCTTCTTTATACCCCCGAGTGTTGGCCAAACACTCTTGCTGAGGGGCTCTTCTTTCAGCCTCCTGCAACCTCCAGCAAGCCTGCTCTTGCTCGCTTGCACCAGCTCTCCTTCTCCAGCCTTCTTCGCCCTTAACTTCTGTCCTTCTCTTTTTAGATCTCCCCTCCACACTTGCGCTTCTCCTATTTATAATGTGGATATGGCACAGGCATCAATTACGGACACAGGTGATCCCACACCTGTGCACTTCAATATGGAAACGCTCAAGCCTGCATCGCACCCTGGAACTGCTCCGGCCACACTACCACTTCCCCTCTAAGCCACGAGTGCGGCAATTATTTATTTAAAACTGGGCATTCCTTCCGAGCCGTGGACCCACTATATCACACTTGCCTCCTCAAACAAAAAAAAGTAACAAATTGGTTTTGTGGAAACTTCCACTCATGAATCCATGCTAGTTGTTACTAATATATTATATTCATGCAAATAGTCTTCTAATATGTTTGTTCCTTTAATAATAAAATGATGTTGTTTAGTAATACCCCTCAATACTCCCAATTTGAGGCGGCCCATACGGGTGGGTGCATGAAACGTCTTGTCTCTCCGGCAAGATGATCATCTTCCTCTGATGTCGGAGGAGCCCACGAGGTGACACTCCTCTGGTCATGGGTGACTTCAATGCAACCACTGGCTATGAGAATTGTCTCGGTCCCCATGGGTCTGGTGACCGTGGTGAAAGTGGCTCCATGTTCCTTGACTTTGCAAAAGGTCAGGGGCTGCGAATCGCTGGATCCTGGTTCCAGCGCCCTGAACCACATCGTTGGACTTGGCACTCCAATACTGGTGGTGCAGTGAAAGAGATCGATCACATCCTCGTGGGCAGACGCTGGAGGCTCTTGCAAAACTGCAGGGTCTACAGAAGTGCCCAGTTTGTTAATTCTGACCACAGACTTGTTGTTGCTACTCTTAGGATCCAGCTTAGGTCCAGTAGATTACCACCTACTAGGAAAATGAGCCTGGACTTGGCCAGACTCCAAGACCAGGCTGTTTCTAATGAGTTTGCTCACAGTTTGTGTAAGGAACTATCAGATTTGGGTAAGACTGCCGATCCTAATGTGATGTGGGAGACCTTCCGTGACAAGACCCTGAAGGTTGCTGAGGGTTGTGTTGGTGTTAACGGTGTTCCCAGAAGGAGGTGTTTCATCTCGCAGGGCACCCTGGATATCATTGAGAGGAGTTGCAGCGCAGGGCTCAATGGCAACTCTGGTCTGTACCAGGAACTGAGAAGGATGGCTGCGAGGGCTCTGAGGGCAGATAAAGAGGCATTTGTTAGAGGAATCTGTGAGCAAGTGACACACCATCTGTGGTCTAGTGACCCACGTCCTTCTTACAGAGGAATCAAAGCATTACGCACATCTGAATCTGTTCCTCGGAGAGTCGCAGTCAGGGCAGCTGATGGAATGGTCCTTACAGATGACACTGTACTTTCGTTGTGTAGTGGGTGCGGCAACACACTGTACCAGTACATGCTCCCCAACTTGACTTGACTTGACTTGTTTAGTAATAAAACAGAATAATACAACCTGGTGCAATCTCAACTGACCTGGGTTCTATACCCAGCTTCATCAATGTCTGGGTTGAATCTGCTTGTTCAACCTATCTGTTCAGGCTTTCTCCTGTTTCCTCCAAAATCTCAAAAAGTATGCATGCTAAGATAATTACTGACCCATGCATTGCAATATATGTCATTGTGAGCAAGTGCATAAATGTTGTAAGACGCAGGGGTTCGCTGTTGTCCCTTTAAACCCAACAAACAGACGCTCAGGACACAAAGTAAAAACAATAAGAAGTATTTTAATCCTTTTCTTCTAATTAATAGTGCCCAATGCACCACAGCCACAATATCACAGGCAAGTAAATCATCAAGCACAATAATAAACACAATATCTTCTCCTCCACACCTCCCAGCAAGCTTTGTCCACCTCCACATGACTCTGGCTCACTTGCTGGGTCTTCAGCAGTCCTTTTTATAGTCCTCGACCCAGAAGTGCTTATGTCCTTCCATTCACGTGACTTGCTAGCACTTCCGGGTCAGAAGGAGAACTCAAGGTTTCTTCAGCCCTGAAGTTTTTCTGGACTTTTGTCTCCGTGACTGAGTAGTATGTGACTCCCCAGGTTCTTTTTCAGCATCCCCTGGTGGCACTCATGGTACCCAGCAGGGCTGTAGTATTAAACTACATGTCCCATAAGGCCCTGGGAGAATCCGGGGCACTGCTGCAGTCCAGGGAAGCTGCCATCTAGCGTTTTGGGGGAAGTAATAATCTTTATCATTAGTGTAATGTTTATGTTGGGCAGCACGGTGGCGCAGTGGTAGCGCTGCTGCCTTGCAGTAAGGAGACCTGGGTTCGCTGGAGTTTGTATGTTCTCCCCATGTCTCTGTGGGTTTCCTCCGAGTGCTCCAGTTTCCTCTCACAGTCCAAAGACATGCAGGTTAGTTGCATTGGCGATTCTAAATTGTGCTTGGTGTGTGTGTGTGTATGTGTGGCCTGCGGTGGGCTGGCGCCCTGCCCGGCTGGGATTGGCTCCAGCAGACCCCCGTGACCCTGTAGTTAGGATATAGCGGGTTGGATAATGGATGGATGAATGGATGTTTATGTTTATTTTTGTTATTGTCTCATAAATTTCAACTGCTGTGTCTAATGCTGTAACAGAAGGACAGTCTGAAAATTATTTTTGAAGCATTTGTGAATAAAAATCAGAGAAATTTACTTTTTTCCATTCATGAGTGATATTTTTCTGAACGCTGCTGCTTACACATGAATTGTACTGAGCCTTTTAGCCAATAATGCCGCCCCCCAAAAATGTGCTGCCCGGGGTGGACTGCCCACTCCGCTTGTCACTAGCTACGCCACTGTGTTCAGGATCAAACTTTGTGATCTTTCCTAGATTTACCCAAATTAATGAACAGTAAACAAATAAGTGATATGTCATAAATTGCACAGTTTCTAAAATATTTTTACCTTGCCATGTCTTTTGGGTTAATTTTGACCCACCATTGACTTTAATGGATTTCTCCAATGTATTTAGTAGAGTTTGTTTGTTCATTACCTATAAAAACATCATCCTTTCAGTTCAAAATTGTAATGGCTTTTAGTAAAGCATTCTGACTTTACAAAAAGCAAAAAAGTGCCCAAGTGCCACATTTTTGTACAGCTGCTACACATTTTGAGCACATCAGTGTCCTTAGGGTCCCATTAACTCTTACAGATTTTCCGCTGCATTTAGGGTAGTTTGTTCACAACCCATAAAAAAAGCACCTAAATGCCTTCTTTCCAGATCAGAAATGTTAATAATTTTAATAAAGTGCCCTTTACAAAAGCAAGAAAGATTCCAAATATCATATTTGTGTACAGCTACTACTAATTTTGAACACTGCCATGCCTTATGGGTCAATTTTGACTCACTTTGTTTCGATATTTTTTGAGTTTCTGTAAAAGCTAAATTTCCCATTGGAATAAGTAAGGTGCTGTCTATCTATCTATGCAGATTTTACTCTCCATTTAGGGGACTGTTTGTTTACATTCCATAAAATCATTCTAAATGTTTTAAAACTTAGCATCACTACTACAGGTTTAGGTAGTGTAAGAGACGGCCGGCAGCTCAACCTGGATGGGATGCCCCTGTGATGGAAGAATGGGGGAAGGAAGATTTTCAAGGGTACTTCCTCCCCCAAAACGCTAGATGGCAGCTCCCCTGGAGTGTAATGGTGCCCCGGATTCTCGCTGGGCATCTTGGGACTTGGAGTTCGGTTGCTCAGCACTGCTGGGTGCCGTGCATGCCACCAGGAGGAGCTGTGAGAGGAGCCATGCCTCATCCATAGCCCAGGAGTACAAGGAAGTCACTTGGATGGGAGCCCTGACGTACTTCCGGGCTGATTAAAGAACTTTAGTTCTCCGTCTGACCCGGAAGTGCTGGCAAGTCACATGGACGGAAGAGTAGAAGCAGCAAGCGAGCCAGAGTTGGGAGGTAGAGGACAGAGCTTGCTGGGAGGTGTGGAGGAGAAATTTCAAGAATTGAATATTATCGTGTTTATTTGTTTATTGTGGTGGAGGTACTTTGGGCACTATTTATTTAAAGAAAAGAAATTAAACAACTTCTTGCTTTAAAATGTGCCATCAGTGTCTGTGTGTTGGGTTAAGTGCTGGTATAGCGCCATCTAGTGTCACAGTAGTCAATCAATATAAAATTGGTTTGGAGTGAAAAATGTAATGGCCCGGACACCCGAAAAGGGGTGTCACAAAAGACTTTTTTTTGTCAGAACTTGAAGACATTGTGAGAATTAAATACAACATCAATCAGGGCTAAAAACAAATGCAAATACTGTATGCAAAGTAACAGCAAGGGAGAGACGTGGCCTGATTAGGTATGTAGATTGAGAACATCTGAGAGAAACCCTACTGCCGCTGGCATGCATTACTAAAGACTGAGAAAGCTTCCAGTATCACTCATTTATGTTTTTAATGTCAGCATGGTATTAAAAAAGCACCCAGCTTTGTGACCGTCTTTAGAGTTCAGTTTAAGGAAGGTTGTATTTTTATGTGTTAAATTCAGGCTGAGAGAGGGGGAGGAAAGGGTGCAAAATTACTCAGAATCTTTTGTTTTTTTTTCATAAAATTACACTGAGGACAGAATTCCAAGAAAAAATCTTTAACCTAAATTCTATAAATAGAAGCAGTGGCCTCATGGTGCCACAATGCATTAACAATACATGAGCTCAGAATGTAATATTTATTATAGCAGACGGCTCTGTACTAAGCAGTACTGGCTTTGTTCATAAAGCTCTCAGATATATGCTTTGGAATGAGGCAGTCCAAAGCAGGAGATTCACTTACTGCTGCACTGTAATTATTCACTCCTCAGAAGACAACTGAATAGCAAAGTTAAGAGATGCCAACCCTCAATTCTCAGTTGCAAGGAGAATCCACATCTAGGGTGCATCCCTAGTTCCTTCTCCCTGTGATGACTACACTACCCTTTGTAATTAGAGAGATAAAAAGCCTTTCAGTCGTCTCCATTTTTTTAAAAAGGTTTCCAGAACTCATTTCATAGAAGGCTGAGGTTATAATGATAAAGTAATATTATACATCACTGTTCACTATGCGCAAAATACTACATCTAATTAAACATGGACTCAATGAAGGGAATTAAGGAACTCCTCCACACCAGGGCTCTTCATCAGTGATTTACCTGGAGACTTTTAATAGAGAGAAAGAGAGATGGCACATTGAGATTTTTCTAAAAAGCATAGCACCCCTTAAACATTGTGTAGGCAGCCACCAGTTTCTGAATTTGAAGCAAATGCCTGCCTTTGTTTGGATATGTAGCTGAATCAGGAGCTTGCATAAGAAGAGAAAGTTCAGTGATTTAGAAAGATTTATTTATCTGACTGGCACAGTGATTAATGCTGCTGCCTCACAACTCCTTGACTTTCAGCACTGTAGTTCTCTGTGAGGGTACCAAAGGCAAACAAAAACATCAAAAGCAGGGAATTTACAAATCAGATTGAAATGCTAGAACTATAACATGACACACTTTGGCAGAATCTTTCTTCACTGCCTGTATAATGATGAGAAGGTGAAAACTGTCAGCACACAACATGGGTATCACTGTACGTCAAAGTGGGCTTGAACCACATGTTAAGTATTTTATACACTCTTCATTTATTGAGTTCTTCGACAAGTACGGTGAATTAAAACATTTGTTCATAAATGGAGCACTGCATCCATATGCTTCTTTGCAAATTGAAATGTATTGGAACTGGCAAAGCACAAATTTACCATCGTGCTAAATTAGTCCTCATGATATACTCAGAAGTTTCACTTATTGAGCTCTCACAAGCCCTAGATGTGAGAACGAGTACTCAGGACACCAACAGACCTTCTACTTGTACTGTTTCAGCAATGGAGGTAGATTACAGCAAGGAGGAATTATACAGCAGCGAATCTTAAATTGCTCTCAATAGCATTACACTGGCCTGGTGGAAAAAGAAAGCAGTCAAATTCCCAATGCTTGTTATTCTGGTCATCTTCCACGTTTGTACCTGCCATGTCTGTATCCAGTGAGTGAAGAGGATATTGTCTCAGCGGAAAGGTCTCAGTGTCATGTGGAGGACCAGCATTCTCATTTTTCTTAAAAGGAAATACAACATTTTAAATTCTTTATAGATCCAGGAAGGACCCACAACTAATGGGTTAGTAACGTCTTCATGCAAAGGATAGCCATTGTTGGAGCAATGTTTGATGTTAACTGAGAAAACAAAATTATAAGTTTAAATTTGGATGTTTTCACACTCCAGTAACTGTAATAATAGCTTTATATGGACATTATCGTCACATGTACGGAATACAGCAAAATTCTTACTTGTGTGTGCCAACCAACATGCAGTGCAAATATTTGATATCAGTATTGTTTTCAGATTTCCCGGAAGATAGTCAGGTCTGGATGCATGACTGAAAGCAACCTGTCACACCGGTATGCTGAGCTCTGCTCTCCCATGAACACTAGGATCATGAAAAGTCTCTGGAAGGTTCAGGAGTGTAGGTGGAGACTCTGAGAACAAAGGACAAATAGAAGGCATTGCAGAAGATAAATGGTCTTCAGTGAATTGAAGAGAGTGACAGAGTGCAACAGTGGAAGATGATCGAAGATGCTGGACAAGTAACACGACCTAAGGAAGAGCACAAGAAGAGCTGTGGCTCACAGCCACTTGGTGTCTGCTTTTTTATGAGGCGATTCCCATGGCCATAACAGTAGGTTATAGAAGCTGATACTTCTTAGACATCCATCTTTCATTGTTAAAAAAAAATGCACCAGTTCTTGGTCCTAACCGTCATTTGTTGTGTGCCTCAGTCTTTCCATCTTGGTGTTACAATATATAAGATATATAAGATTATTTTATTGTAACACAAAATACAAAGCTTACAAATACATACATTAAAACGTGGGTATTTGCACACTTATTTGACTTTATTTTGCAATGTTTTGATTTATGAATGTCTAATAATAAATAACACTAAACATACTGTGACAAAATAAAACACAAATAGAAAGGTCAAGATTTGGGGGAATGCTCCATATAATGTTGGTGGATCCTGTAAATAATTACATTTTAATTATTTATTTTGTCTTTTTTCTCTTTCTTCGTCATGTAAAGCACTTTGAGCTACATTGTTTGTATGAAAATGTGCTATATAAATAAATGTTGTTGTTGTTGTAAAACAGACATTTGACAAAACAGACTAGCTTCTGGGTGCTTTCATGGGTCTTCTTCTTCTTCTTTCGGCTGCTCCCATCAAGGGTTGCCACAGCGGACCATCCTCTTCCATATCTTTCTGTCCTCTGCATCTTGTTCTGTTACACCCATCACCTGCATGCCCTCTCTCACCACATCCATAAACCTTCGCTTAGGCCTTCCTCTTTTCCTCTTCCCTGGCAGCTCCATCCTTAGCATCCTTCTCCCAATATACCCAGCATCTCTCCTCTGCACATGTCCAAACCAACGCAATCTCGCCTCTCTGACTTTGTCTCCCAACCGTCCAACTTGAGCTGACCCTCTAATGTACTTATGTCTAATCCTATCCATCCTTGTCACACCCAATGCAAATCTTAGCATCTTTAACTCTGCTACCTCCAGCTCTGTCTCCTACTTTCTGGTCAGTGCCACCATCTCCAACCCATATAACATAGATGGTCTCACTACCATCCTGTAGACCTTCCCTTTCACTCTTGCTGATACCCGTCTGTCACAAATTACTCCTGACACTCTTCACCACCCAATCCACCCTGCCTGCACTCTCTTCTTCACCTCTCTTCCACAATCCCCATTACTCTGTACTGTTGATCCCAAGTATTTAAACTCCTCCAACTCCACCAACTGTACTCCCTGCATCCTCACCATTCCACTGACCTCCCTCTCATTTACACACATGTATTCTGTCTTGTTCCTACTGACCTTCATTCCTCTCCTTTCTAGAGCATATCTCCACCTCTCCAGGGTATCCTCAACCTGTTCCCTACTATTGCTACAGATCATAATGTCATCAGCAAACATCATAGTCCACGGGGACTCCTGTCTAACCTTGTCTGTCAACCTTTCCATCACTATTGCAAATAAGAAAGGGCTCAGAGCTGATCCCTGATGTAATCCCACCTCCTTGAATGCATCCGTCACTCCTACCACAGACCTCACCACTGTTACACTTCCCTCGTACATATCCTGTACAACTCTTACATACTTCTTTGCCACTCCCAACTTCCTCATACAATACCATAGCTCCTCTCAAGGCACCCTGTCATATGCTTTCTCCAGGTCCACAAAGGCGCAATGCAACTCCATCTGGCCTTCTCTAAACTTCTCCATCAACATCCTCAGAACAAACATTGCATCTGTGGTGCTCTTACTTGGCATGAAACCATACTGCAGCTCACTAATCATCACCTCACTTCTTAACCTAGCTTCCACTTCTCTTTCCTATAACTTCATGCTGTGGCTCATCAATTTTATTCCCCTGTAGTTACTGCAGTCCTGCGCATTCCCCTTATTCTTAAATATCAACACCAGTATACTTCTTCTCCACTCCTCAGTCATCCTCTCACTTTCCAAGATTCCATTAAACAATCTGGTTAAAAACTCCACTGCCATCTCTCCTAAACACCTCCATGCTTCTGTAGGTATGTCATCTGGACCAACGACCTTTCCATTTTTCACCTTCTTCATAGCTGTCCTTTCTTCGTCCTTGCTAATCCGTTGCACTTCCTGATTCACTATCTCCAGATCATCCAACCTCTTCTCTACCTCGTTCTCTTCATTCATCAGCCTCTCAAAGTACTCGTTCCATCTCCTCAACACACTCTCCTCGCTTGTGAGTACGTTTCCATCTTTATCCTTTATCACCCTAACCTGCTGCACATCTTTCCCAGCTTGGTCCCTCTGTCTAGCCAATTGGTACAGGTCCTTACAGCATTTCAGCATCCTTAGTGTCCAACCTCTCATACAACTCATCATACGCCTTTTCTTTAGCCTTCACCACCTCTCTCTTCACCTTGCGCCTTATCTCTTTGTACTCTTGTCTACTTTCTGCATCTCTCTGACTATCCCACTTCTTCTTTGCCATCCTCTTCCTCTGTATACTCTCCTGCATTTCTTCATTCCACCACCAGGTTTCCTTTTCCTCCTTCCTCTTTCCAGATGTCACGCCAAGCACCCTTCTTGCTGTCACCCTTACTACATCTGCTGTAGTTACCCAGTGCCTGTCTCACCTCCTCCCTAAACTCAACCTTGCAGTCTTCCTTTATGAGCTTCCACCATTTGATCCTTGGCTCTGCCCTCACTCTATTCTTCTTCTTGATCTCCAACATCATCCTGCAGACCACCATCCTATGCTGCTTAACTACACTTTTTCCGGCCACTACTTTGCAGTCTTCAATCTCCTTCAGATAGGATGTAATCTACCTGTGTGCGTCTTCCTCCACTCTTGAACGTCACTCTATGTTCCTCCCTCTTCTTAAAATACGTATTCACCACAGCCATGTCCATCCTTTTGGCAAAATCCACTATCCTCTGACCTTCTTCATTCTTCTCCTTGACACCATACATACCCATCACCTCCTCGTCTCCTCTGTTCCCTTCACCAACATGTCCATTGAAATCTGCTCCAATCACCACTTTCTGTCCCTTGGGTACACTGTTCATCACTTCATCCAATTCACTCCAAAATTCTTCTTTCTCACCCATTGCACTCCCAACTTGCGGGGCATATGCACTAACAACATTCATCATCACACCTCCAATTTCCAGCTTCATAATCATTGCTCTGTCTGGCACTCTTTTCACTTCCAAAACACTCTTGACATACTGTTCCTTCAGAATAACCCCTACTCCATTTCTCCTCCCATCCACGCCATGATAGAGCAGTTTGAATCCACCTCCGATCCACCTGGCCTTACTCCCCTTCCATTTAGTCTCTTGCACGCACAATATATTAACCTTCCTTCTCTCCATCATATCTACTAACTCTCTCCCATTACCAGTCATACTGCCCACATTCAAAGTTCCTACCCTCAGTTCCACTCTCTTTACTTTCCTCCTCTCCTCCTGCCTCCGGAAATGTCTCCCCCCTCTTATTCTCCTTCTTCTTCTTCGGCCAACAGTAGCCCAACAGTACTGCTGGTGGTCATTGTTAACCCGGGGCTTGACCAAACCGGTATGGCAATTTGTATTGTTGTCCGCATATTGATTTGCCAAAATTTTACACCGGATGCCCTTCCTGATGTAACCCTCCCCATTTATCCGGGCTTGGGACCAGCACAAAGAAACACACTGGTTTGTGCCTCCCCTGTGGCTGGGTTGGGTGCTTTCATGGGTACATGGCAGGAAATTCAAATTAAAAACAGGAAATGAAATCAAAGGCAGATATGCTGATCGAAGGAGCTAGAGATGACACCATAATCGGAGTGACAGAAATGAAGTCATCAAGAGGGGACCGAGAGTGAAGTAATCTGTGGGAGTCGCAACTGAAGTCATCTATTGTAGCGTGGGTGCTATGTAACGTAGGATCGTTTAGTATTCCGAATTTATGTTCAGGAAGAGAAAAAGGCATTAATCGTTCCAATCCTCAGCCTTTCATTTTTTCACGCTGTATCTGGCCCTTTGGCTGTCCCCTATTTGCGTGTGTTTGACAATACCTTACATTTCTTTAATGAAGATTTCACGTTGTGGAAATATTGTATCATGAAACCTGAATTGCAATATGGATTGTATTGTGAGATAAGTACATTCTCATGCTTACACTCTTAAAAATAAAGGTGCCAGAGTTGTTCTTCAGAGTGATGCCATAGGGGAAACATTATTGGTTCCCAAAAGACCCATCTATGTGAAAGTTTCAGAAAAAAAGACTTTATTTTCATTTATTAAAATAATTATTTTATTATTATTAATAATAATAATAATTTTAAATCTGTAACAGGCTCCATACAGTAATTAACTATGAATAGATAGTAAAAAAATTGTGAAATACCAATAGCTCATGATTTTAAAAGGAATTCTGCTACATATAACAACACAGGCCAGGTTTTCTTAATCTCTTGGTGTACTGCTAGGCAACCTACCAAACAGTAAAACTTTTGTTTGTTTTTTTTCCTCTACATATTAAGAGGTTTTTCAAAGCACAGAGACCCAACTTCATATGATAAGAACCCATCACAGAATGAAGTGGTGCTTTGTCAAGCAATTGCTCTATGAGGAACCAAACATCCCAGTAAAGATCCATATTATAGCTGCATTTGTCCCAAATGACCAAATTTCCACAGCATTTACATTGCTTCATAGGATGATTCAGGCAATAGACTGATGCGTGTTCCAAATAATTCCACAAACCAAATATCTTTGTTTTAAAAGTTTTAGTAAAATTTAAAGCAAAACAATTCACACAAAAATAGAGAAAGGAAATTAAATTAAAGAAAGGAAAAGTTCTTATTTAAGAAAAGTTCTGTTTAAGGCTTATTTATCTTGTTTCATTTCTCTAAATTTAGCCATACAGTCGTACTTTCAAATGTTCATATCAAAACGGTCATAAGACTACCAATCTTCTATTTGCAAACTTATCTAACAGTCCATGCCAGCAATGAGACTATTTCCTAACTGGCTTAATTAATCACCCAGTTTTACAAATAAAGCAAAGAAAGTTCTATCTCATTTTAACTTACAGGGAGTAAAAGACTAAACCATATTCTATTTGGCTATAAGAAACTGAAAATCTATTATTGAAATTAACATTAACATTAAACATTCGAAGATTGGCTCTTACACACATACTTACATTAAAATATTTTTAAGAGTGTGCTAGGCCCCAAAGGATATTTAGAGGATTTAAAAAATATGATTCTATCTGCATTGGTGCTGTTTAATACCACAATATAAATTGACAAATGAGAGGAGATCATTCAGTCCATCAAGTTCACCTGGTTAGCTAATACTGAAGTTGTCCCAATATGTGAGCTATTCGGTCTTCCTGAAGTAAAATGATATTTATGCACTGTTTGCACTTTTACTTGGGATTTTCATTTCACTATCTTCCAGTATAGTTTCTCCCAAAGAAAGATGTTAAGTTTTCTTGGGAGCATAGCAACACAATGATTAGTACTTCTGCCTTAAAGATCCTGGGGATCGAACACAAATCCTGCTACTTTCAGTGTGAAGTTTTCACATTTCATCTGAGTCTCTTTTCTTCCGGGGGGTAGAACATTAAAACAGTTGTGACAAGAAGAAGCCATTCAGCCTAACAAGCTTGCCAACCCTGTTCACCTCAATTCTCCAAAATAATAACTAATCAAGATTTGAAGGTCCCTAAAGTCCTACTTTCTACCACACTGCCTAGTAATGAATTCCACATGTCTATAATTCTTTGTGTGAAGAAAAACTTGCTGACATTTGTGTGAAATCTGCCCTTAACAAGTTTCCAACTTTATTTAATTAAAATTTATTTAAAAGTAACAGAATTTTACACACTTTAATCATGTCACTGCATAATATCCATTTGCTTAAGCTGAAAAGTTTCAAACCTTCAGTCTCTCCTTATAGCTCAAGGGTACTTGGACTTTCATGCCATATCCTGAAGATGTGCAACCTGCTCATACTGATAATGGTATAAGCAGACATACATTCTTAAAGTTAGGTCCATAAATATTTGGACAGAGACAACTTTTTTCTAATTTTGGTTCTGTACATTACTACAATGAATTTTAAATGAAACAACTCAGATGCAGTTGAAGTGCAGACTTTCAGCTTTAATTCAGTGGGGTGAACAAAACGATTGCATAAAAATGTGAGGCAACTACAGCATTTTTTTAACACAATCCCTTCATTTCAGGGGCTCAAAAGTAATTGGACAATTGACTCAAAGGCTATTTCATGGGCTGGTGTGGGCAAGTCCGTCATTATGTCATTATCAATTAAGGAGATAAAAGACCTGAAGTTGATTTGAGGTGTGGTGCTTGCATGTGGAAGATTTCGCTGTGAACAGACAACATGCGGTCAAAGGAGCTCTCCATGCAGGTGAAAGAAGCCATCCTTAAGCTGTGAAAACAGAAAAAACCCATCCGAGAAATTGCTACAATATTACGAGTGGCAAAATCTACAGTTTGGTACATCCTGAGAAAGAAAGCAAGCACTGGTGAACTCAGCAACGCAAAAAGACCTGGACGTCCACGAAAGACGACAGTGGTGGATGATCGTAGAATCATTTCCATGGTGAAGTGAAATCCCTTCATAACAGCCAACCAAGTGAACAACACTCTCCAGGGGGTAGGCGTATCGATATCCAAGTCTACCATAAAGAGAAGACTGCATGAAAGTAAATACAGAGGGTGCACTGCAAGGTGCAAGCCACTCATAAGCCTCAAGAATAGAAAGGCTAGATTGGACTTTGTTAAAGAACATCTAAAAAAGCCAGCACAGTTCTGGAAAAACATTCTTTGGACAGATGAAACCAACATCAACCTCTACCAGAATGATGGCAAGAAAAAAGTATGAAGAAGGCGTGGAACAGCTCATTATCCAAAGCATACCACATCATGTGTAAAACACGGTGGAGGCAGTGTGATGGCTTGGGCGTGCATGGCTGCCAGTGGCACTGGGACACTAGTGTTTATTGATGATGTGACACAGGACAGAAGCAGCCGAATGAATTCTGAGGTGTTCAGCGACATACTGTCTGCTCAAATCCAGCTAAATGTAGTCAAATTGATTGGGCGGCATTTCATGATACAGATGGACAATGACCCAAAACATACAGCCAAAGCAACCCAGGAGTTTATTAAAGCAAAGAAGTGGAAAATTCTTGAATGGCCAAGTCAGTCACCTGATCTTAACCCAATTGAGCATGCATTTCACTTGTTGAAGACTAAACTTCAGACAGAAAGGCCCACAAACAAACAGCAACTGAAAGCCACTGCAGTAAAAGCCTGGCAGAGCATTAAAAAGGAGGAAACCCAGCATCTGGTGATGTCCATGAGTTCAAGACTTCAGGCTGTCATTGCCAGCAAAGGGTTTTCAACCAAGTATTAGAAATGAACATTTTATTTACAGTTATTTAATTTGTCCAATTACTTTTGAGCCCCTGAAATGAAGGGATTGTGTTAAAAAAATGCTTTAGTTGCCTCACATTTTTATGCAATCGTTTTGTTCACCCCACTGAATTAAAGTTGAAAGTCTGCACTTCAACTGCATCTGAGTTGTTTCATTTAAAATTCATTGTGGTAATGTAGGGAACCAAAATTAGAAAAAAGTTGTCTCTGTCTAAATATTTATGGACGTAACTGTATATATAACATAATGCTGTATCCATTGCATTAACATCAGTAGTCTATGGGAGACCTCAGTATCCATGTTCTCTTCGAATAGGTACCACTAATGTCATGTGCCTTCCCCAGTGGTCTTCATTTCACTTGAGAGTAGAAAGCAACAGTTTTAGTCAGTCATGACAAAAGAGAACACTATAGGCTCAAGTAACTGATTGGGTTTCTGACTGAGAGAATGGCCTTTCTTTGCAATACGCTCGTTCCAGTTGTGCACCATTACACATGCAAGTAAATACCTCATTGTTATTTGTACAAATGAGAACACATTTAAATTTTCTAAGTTATGTTAATTGATGGCCACAACTTAGCCACGTATGAGTGAGTGAGTGTACTCCATGATGGACTGACATCCTGTCCACAGTTGGTTCTTGCAAAGCACACAATCATAATACTACACCCTGCAACCCTAAAACCAGCTGAAGTGGGTTGAGAAAACAGACAGTATTTAATGACTACAATGGGGTGGGCTGGGAGTTGAACTACTCAGCCAATCAATACATTAGATTTCCATCCTCCAATTTAGTAAATAACTAGCTGTTCCCTGCTACTCCGCCTGCGTAGTAGTGAAACAGGGCAAACTTTAAAAATCAATAAACAAAAAGGTATCGCTAGCTAAGCGGAGGCAACTTAAGCTCCAAAACACAGAGGTAGGCCAACTCCCCACTCCTGACGTCATGCTTCCCCCCACCTCGGCCTGCAGCTTCTGTCTCAGATTAGAATGAATATATCGCTCCTGCAAGCGAATTATCATTCTCAGCACGATGGGAGAAGTGGCAAAATCAGCCGGAATGTTCAAGCAAATTCTAGAAAAAAAAAACAATCTAAATCTGTTAAGTAGTTCTCTCGTTCGCTCGCTAAGCGAATGTAAGATACACCCTGAGGCTGGTGCGTGTTTGAATAAGGAGGGCCCCCCCATCCCCCCTCAGCTCACTTCATCTCTTTCGGATTCCTGCAAATAAATCGGTACCGCAAGCGAACTATGATTCTTAGCGTGATGAGAGAGGTCGCAAAATCAACCAGAATGTCCAAGCAAATTATATATCTTTTAAGTTGTTCTCTTGTGAAAAGCAGATAGACATACAGAAAGACAGAGAGACATTGGATTTTATATATATAGAGATAGCAAAAGCAAATACTTAAAAGATAGTTTTCCTGGCAGTATTGGGGATGGACTTTTAACAGCAAATAACAAGGTTCAGTCACTTTGAGTGATAATAAATTGGTTTCTTCTTAGTTGCCAGGGGTGGGATCCATCTTAATAATAATAATAATAATTCTTTGCATTTATATAGCGCTTTTCTCACTACTCAAAGCGCTCAGCAATCACAGGTTAAGGGCCTTGCTCAAGGGCCTAACAGAGCAGAGTCCCTGTTGGCATTTATGGGATTCAAACCAGCAACCTTCCGATTGCCAGTGCAGATCCCTAGCCTCAGAGCCACCACTCCACCTGAGGCATCCATCCTGAGGCAAAATGACTTCAGCTGCTGTAGAAGCATTAGTTTTTTTACACATGCCACAGCTAAACCTCTCCAGTCTTGTCACTGATTTTGATTCCAGACTCTCTCTGCAACCTCTAATGACCTTTTGTTCCTCTTTTGACATATCCAGCCCAGCCCTGTAAAGACGGAAAAACATGCTTTGATATTATTAATTAGTTATGATAAGAAACAAAAAGATATGATTTTTGAGAAATATTGCACAACTGGAAGTGGTTCTGATGACCTTTTCCTCTATCTGAGTATATGAGAATGTCGAGGAGAGTACAATCCCGTTATTTTTTTTAATACATTTTTGACGTGCCTGTATTAGATGTGACCAAATGTAAAAGGGAAACAATGGGTAAACGTCACTTGTTTTTAAATACATTCATTTGTGTTAATTTAAAATTTGTCATTGCCTGCTGCTTACTGGCTACTGAAAATATCTGGCCCAGCTAAATTTTTTGGTGTGAAAATGAATCCCAACTGAAATTGTAATTGAATAGCCCTGCTGCAAACACATCCACAGACTGTTAGATGAGGCTGAGCCATCCTGAGAAGTCAGCCATAACAGGACATAGTTCATAGGGTGTGTGTATGTGTGTGTGTGTGTGAGAGAGAGAGAGAGAGAGAGAGAGAGAGAGAGATGATCAAGCACTTAAAGAGCAGCAGTTGTGAGACCCACTCCTCTGCTTACATCCATTGGCCTGAGTTACCTGAAATCTGAAAAGTTTCAGAAAGAATCCTGTTTTGGAATGACTCTCAAAATTTGGGAAAGTGAGTGCAGGTGGTGTTGCCTCTGACTCCAAGTAAGCAGTGTGAGGAAGAGCTGGTGGTTTGAATGCACAGGCAGTGGACACAGCAGAAAAAGATCATTGGAGCTGCATGGAAGACACAGTAAAAGATTAGAGGAGTAGCAGTGGTGCTGAAGGGTGGCAGTGTAAGGAGAGCAAGGAAGGGTCACTGCATTTCACAATATATAAGGCACCAGGACCAGAGATAATAAAATATCAGATGAATAATTACAACAAATAGAACCTCTGTGTACATATTATTGTACAGTGCAGCCACCAAAAAAAAGAATATGAGCACATCCCAACAGTAAATGCTCAACACCAAAGGCAGAAATGTAAATGGATTTTTATAAATTTTCAATTTTCTAGGCAAAATTATAAATCCTATTATAATCAACATGATTCAAGATATTGCTAACAACTACATTAAGATATTGTGATGTGCAAATTCACACACTCTTTAGAATTGCATTACATAAAGTCAATTGGTCATTTAAAAGGGTTGTAGCTTTCAAGCCCCAAAGCACAAGTGCAAACTGAGGCTGCACATGCACACAAGTTAGCAAAGGTATACAGTTATGTGCGGTGAGGTTCATGGCTGGTGAGGCACTGAGTCCTTCAGAGTCAGATTTACAAATATATGAACCCAAAAGAATAGCTTATTCACTATTCAATTGGCAGTATGCACATTGACTACTCATTATCTTTCATATCTCATCAGCATTCTTTACACACACATACAGTAGGTAAGGTACATATTTGGCTAAGAAAGAACGTTACATTTATAGCAGTGAGAGAGAGCAGAGAGAGCGCATTTGCTCTGCATCCCCCTTGTGTTCTGAATTTGCCATTGCAATTCCACAATTCATACTCATTCAATGCAAATGAAAGTATAGCATGGTGTACAAATAAAAACAGATTTCAATTTTCAATTTAATTGAAATATTTAATTGTTTTTAAAAGCTTTTAATTCTGATGCTTTAATCGATTTTAATACAGACTGTTCAACAAGAGCATAACAAGAAAAACAAAAGAATATTTTATTTAAGGTCAAAATTTAGTTTTTAAATATTGGATTGTTTTTTTTTTATTCTGATCCCATTTTTTATGAAATTGAAAACCGTATATGGTCTTACCTTTATTTGTAAATGAAGTCCTTGCGCTTATCCTTCTCTATGAAAATCTCCGTCACTTTCTTATAAAAGGCCTCCTTATTTTCCTTTAGTTTTAAAAGTCTTAATCTTCCATTTTGGCAGTCAGTAGGAACAAAAAATAAAAATATACGGACCACTGCAGTGCACTTGACTTTCAGATATCGCTAACTTATTGGCGCCCAAAGCCTCCTCGTAGAAGAACAGCAGCAACAAGTACCTGTTGGTCTCACATCCACCCCCTTCGGTGCGGCGCTGTACCGTCTGCCTCACCTTGTGCCTTTCACTGTGGTGTTATGTCCGATCAGCAAGACTAGATTTGTCACACACATTCATTAAAGATATTAGCCAGAATTTTGAAAGTCGGTGTATACTGTAATAAACAAACATTATATTGGTGACATACAGAGAGACAGCCACAGGCATGTGCCAATTGCATGCATCAACCCAGTGTGTGAGGAACAGCGCAGTCCAAGGTGAGGTGAGTCTTGTCGCTGCCGCATCTCACATTTTCCCCTGTGTTTGAACAGGAAATGCGCAGATTCAGTGATTTTGACTAAAAATGATAAAAATGATTGGAATCATACAGAAAACAAATTTATAGCACAGACAAGTGGACAAATTTATTTTTTGTTATCATTATTAGTTTTTTAACTTTTCATGATCTCACCTGCCTCCCCTGACCCCATGTCCCTGTAACATAAAAACTATGAAAAATAATAATAAAAGACAACAAAAACAACAATAAAACACACATTAATGCACACCACCAAGGATTAACAAAATAACAGTAGGACGTTGAGCTTTTATCTACTGGGCTCCAAAGCTGTGTACTTTCTTATATAAGAGATGCCCCTTTTGTCTCAGCTTCTAAGTCCAGGCTGAAGACTCAGTACTTTAATCCAGCATATCCTGTCTTGAGCTGCTGATTAGCGGCACATACTATATCTCTGTTTATTAATCATTTGAATAAAAATATAATTAATACAATAATTAGGAACAGTTATGAAATCTCCTCTATTCTGTTTCTCTTCTGGAGTGTACTACTCTGTTTCTATGTTGTTCTCCTGCCCCTGGAAAGACAGCTGAGATACTGGGCATATTAGAATCAACAGGTGGAAAGTTGTCAAATTAGACAGCCAACACAGACTTTTACAGTATGATGCCTGGGTAACCAGTTGGCCAAGATCTTCAGGTCTGTGACTTTGTTTAACTTTGTCTTTTGACTTTGTTTGTAATAACTGAGTTTCTCCAGGGAAGCTGCTGATTAGAGTTTTTGTTTTTCTTCCCTGCATTGACAAATGGCCATTGTTCAATGATAATGTTAATGGACTGATATTCTTACATTCCATTGATGTTAACCAGTTTGGATCTGTTTATCTTTCTGTATTTTAGCGGATCTGTGCATCTATATGTATACTCATTAAGCAACTAGTATTTCGTAAACTTTGTAATTGCTCTTACATTTGAACTTGTTATAATGCTCTGAGCTTGCACTCATTGAAGAGCAGTATATAAAAATAAACTGAATGGAATTGATCTGAACATTATACAACTGTTCCTAGTTGGACTGGACAGCTGCAAAGTGCTCCTTGATGAGAGGTCTGAGTTTTTCAAATCTTTCTTCCCAGGTCTCTTATGGTGCAATATCTAGAATCCCTCTGGGTGTTCTCCCTAAAAAGTGCTGGTGGCACCTCCCAGTGGTCAAACAGAAAATAAGGTAGGAGTTGATTCAATTCCCACAATATTTTTGCATCACTTTTCACAATACTTCCCTCAAAGTTTAATTATGCCTTTGTGCCAACCAATCCATCTGAGGATAGTAAAAAGGTATATGTAAGTTTTTCATTTTGTTGAAGTTTGTTTAATTCTTTAGATTAAACTAATACAGTTTGGGTACCTTGTTCCATCAGTATTTCATTTGGAATACCAACACAACTAAACAGACCCGTAGATTCTTTCTCTGATAGCACTAGAGGCTGCTGTTTGCAAATGGAAATCCTGTGGGTATGGTATATTCTCTTCTATAACTACCAGTATATACTGCTCTACTCTTACTGACTTTTCTAGCAGCACTACTATGTATGTCCATAGCAAGCTGTTCACCTGGCATATTTACAATTGGCAGTGGGAATGAGTAGATTGCAGCTAGACCTCATCTTCTTCGTGTGTTCATATTTGGGGCATGGGTTGCAATATCACTTCACTTCAGTCATTACTTTGGGACAAAAGTAGCACCTTAACAATCACTTTTTAGTTGGCCACTAAAGAGAAAAGATATGGGTGAAATGTCAGGATTCTTATGGTGTGGGCAGTACCTCACCCTTGCTTCTTAGTAATCGAGCATACCATTTTCAGTAGCAAAGTGCTGTCATCTTTTTTAGAACATTACTGTGTTTCTCCCTCTGTACCTGAGTCATAATTCTTTCTTTCTTTAATAATTCTTTACATTTATATAGCGCTTTTCTCATTACTCAAAGCACTCTCCACACTGGGAGGACCTGGGAAGCGAACCCACAATCTCCTTACTGCAAAGCAGCAGCACTACAGGTACATCCTTCCAAACATTTTTAAAACAACAAAAAAGATTCAGAGCAAACAAAATGAAAGAGATAATAATTTTGAGGTGAAAAATAAATTACAAAATCTTGTGTATTTGTACCGCTTAGTTTTGTCAAGTGATCTGAGGCTACATGTTTTTGTCACTTAGAGCAAGACAAGAGTTAAGCTTTAAGCAACCTCCACTTTGGTTGAAATGTGGTCAGATTGCCAGGTTGAGAACTGGGAGACTCAATCAAAACGAGTGGGTGTCCTGCAAATTATGAGATGGTGACTCTGAGTTTTTACCACATCTCAATAGAGCATATACAAGACCTCAGCAGAGCAGGCAAATGCACAGAACTGTCACTAAATGTTGTTGGAAGTTTAAATCTTTTAACCAGTAGGGAGTGCCATTGACCCCACCAACCCCAAAATATTACTACATGGCACATTCCTGGGTTTAAATACAAGTTTTTCTTATTTTTTTAAATTTACAGTACCTTCACAGACCTCTGAATCCTCTTCCATAGCAGTACAATAAAATAATGTTTTCTTTCCTCCTTTCACACCTCCCATGTAGTTTCATCCACACTCTTCCCAACTATGACTACTTTATAGGAAAAGACTACTTTGTTTATGCCGGACCTGGGAGTACTTCTGGTGCCATGGAATTGCACCTTGGAAGCACTTCTGGGTCATACAGAAGTCCTTTAAAGAAGAGGCAAGGTTCCCAGTCTGTCCCACGGGACTACAATTCTCAACCTGCCCTGCTGGTATTCCTATGGTAGTTCCCAAGTGGGATGCTGCCACCATGTGTACCGGGGGAACACATCATCTCAGTCCACAAACACCTTCTGTTCTTCGGAGCAGGTAAGGAAGCAGCACCTACCCTGGCCAGGATGTCAGTCCATCTCTGTTCTTCTGTTATGACATTGCCTCCCTAGGAAGAAACCATCATTCAATTTGTTGAAACAGTAAGGGTAGGCAGGACATTACTGATCTCAGCAAGGGCATAGAAATCTTCATTGTAACTGGGGATATTGTTGAGAAGTGTATGGAACACTTTGAGGAATCTTTGAACATAATAGATATACCACCCTGAGAGGAAACATCTGAGTGAGTAGGACTGTTTCTCTTGGACCTCGTTGTCAACTTGGCTATAGTTCAACAATAAATTAATGGACAGATATTGATAGGATCCTTTTATGGTGCTCAGTTTCAAACCACTTTGTTCCCTGTCTCTTTAAACAAGTCTTTGTCTTTATGTGTACCCATTATGAAATTAGTCATTTGTAAACTTTGTATTTGTGTCTACCTGCAAACGTTTTACAGATCACTGCATCTGGGCTCAGTTAAGAGTGCTACACAAAAATAAACTGAATAGTTGCAAGATGGCTGGGGTCAATGAGAGTGAGCTGCAAGTGCAGATGATGCATGCTTTTCTAATATGCATCTTCCATGTTCAGTTAAAGAGTGCATTTAGATTGCAAGGCTGTGGTGCATTCTACTTTGAAACTAATAAAAAAATCTAATTTTGTCATTATTTGTTGAAGCACCCCAAAAACTTGCATACTGACAAAAATAAAAGTCAAATAAAACTTTAAAGAATACTGTATTTTCACTTGACAGAAAATACTGTTTGAAGTGTATATGTTACAATATTTGATTTGATACAAGTGAAAAAAGAAGACTTTATTTTAAGAGTATGCTTTAAAAAACTTTGGGCATTAGAATATTTCTTATTTTATTTTATATAGTGTCATTCACAGAGTACACCATTAAGAGTATTGTACATAGCAAATATGGAGAACACAAGTATATGATGAACATATAACAAAATCTATCAAACTTTAATTGGTGACATGGTATATACTGAAAACAACATCGTAACTGAAACAGACATTACTTTCTATTAAAACCTGCAGTGGCTTTGAACACTCATAGACAACTCCATCCACCGAACCATCTAATACTGAAACCGCTTCATCCATAGTAGGTTTGCAGGGTCTGAAGCCTATACCATCATCATTAGGTGCAAGGTAGGAACCAAATATGGAAACGGAACTAGTTCTCATTGACTTTAAAAATTAAATAAGCAGTGACAATATAGGATGTGGCAAATGCAAGAACTCTTTAGTTACAACAAACCTCTGGTAACACTTATAAACTCTGGGAAGAAATTAAAGATACTTCAACCCAAAAACCATTTACCCAGTGTGCATGAAAAGGCAGGATAGATAGATAGATAGATAGATAGATAGATAGATAGATAGATAGATAGATAGATAGATAGATAGATAGATAGATAGATAGATAGATAGATAGATAGATAGATAGATAGATAGATAGATAGATAGTGTCACAGGTGGCTGGGTGCGGCCCGCAATCAGCCGCCTATTTAAGGAGCTGCTGCCCGGCAATCAAGGCTGGAGTCGGGTAGGAGGTTGACGAGGCCGGTGCAGAGGAGGCGGCAAGGAGAGGCCCTGAGTGTTGTGTGAAGTAGAAGAGGAGGCTTAAGGAAGAAGCCGGGCTTGTGAGAGACTGTGTATATAGTGTGACTTGTGTAAATAAACGTGTGGTGATGGACTGGAAAGTGTCTGCCTGTCTGTGTCCGGGACGCACCCTTTCACAATAGATAGATAGATAGATAGATAGATAGATGGATAGATAGATAGATAGATAGATAGATAGATAGATAGATAGATAGATAGATAGATAGATAGATAGATAGATAGTAATGTCCAACTCCAAAAAGATCTTCAAGGAAATCATAATATGGCAAAAATGTGTAACATTGAAGGGCATATCACAAGTAGGCGAAGAGAGTAATCAAAAGCCTGGCTGGTCTCACTGGGCCTAAATAAAAACAGTAATTACTCCCTAGCTATCACCCGAGGCACCTACTGATTTTAATATCTTTTTAACTCAAAACACCCCTTTCTGATCACACCTTTTCACCTTAATCATAATAAATCTTGCCTTTTTTCCCACCCAGCAGACAAACCCTTGTCCTACTCTTCTTCTAACCTTAGTTCAATTGTCCCATGGTCATAAAAGGCCTTTATACCCCTGCCCAGATCTACCTATGGAGCATCTCAGGAATCCTTCATGTTTCAGGATTTTTTTTTTTGCTTTAATCAAACCATGTAAAAGTATAGGAATCCAGGCAGCGACATTAACATTTGTGGTGCACCATCTGAGAGAATACAGAAATAGTGTATTATATTGGTACTTGTACAACAAAAGGCATCTCTCCTGCATTCCAGCCTTATTGGAAATATTTAAAATCCATTTCCTTCAGTAAAAAAAGAGATTTAAGTGAGACCATGTGTGCCAAGTTTACCACTTAACATTTTAGACATTTTTAGACATAAAAAAACTCATATCGTGACCAAAGTATCAATATAGCATAAATCACAGTGCCCCAGGAAATTCCCACCCCTATTGCTAACAGCACAGGAAATCACAGATACAAGATACAAGACACGGTAAAGATACGTACAGAATCCAACTAGAAATGCAATGTGCGACACTCAGAGGCTGTAGCAGGGATTACAGTTGATCACAGGCTACAAGAGCCACAGTATATGGACAAGATCAACACATCCATGTCTGAAGAGCTAAACTTTAACTTAAACATTTCTATACCCACTTTGATGCTCTGAACAAGGACACTGTTGAGAAGACCCCAAGCGTACAGGGTGAGCTTATTCTGAAGCTGTCACTGTTCTCAGGAAGTGTGATGACCACCACGTTTTTCAGACATTGTTACCTCTTTCATGTCACACTCCATTGTCCCCACTTGCTTACTATTGTTTCACTGCCCAAAAAGGCAAAGGTGATATGCCTGTGGGATTACTACAAAGTGAGATTAACATCTGTGGTGATGAATGACAAGGAGAGCAAGTGCTGTCACACCTTTGTACATTCCACAAAAGACTATGAATTCAGTTCTCAAACATTTTCTTTGTAGCAATCCTGCTCAGGATAAGTGGGTTTAGAAGAAGGCTGGATAGAGTTTGCATGTTAATTAACCTCATTTGTGTTAGTTTTCCACATTTCATGGTTGTACCAATTTTAGATTAGCCGAATGTAAATTCTTAAATAAGGATCTGCTAATATAGGAGCTTTTTGGGGATACTCTAGTACATAGTAGATGGATACTAGCTATTTATCATTTTTTCCACAAGGTTTCATGCACCGAGAGTGTCACTAAAACAGCAGTAAGAGGCACATCAGGTAAGTTGATTTGTGTTTTCAATTAAATAAATGGAGTTAGATCTATTAATAATTTTTACCTAGGCAAAGAAGAGTGGTGATAGGTGGCATGTCGGTAATACATGCAAGTAAGATTTTCACTGTATTTAGTACACATTACAGTACTACTACTGCTACTACTACTAGTATCATTTCATCAACTCATCAAACAGCCCTCGAATCCCATGCAACTTGCCTGTCACAACAACAGATCATTAGATGATGTGGTCTCCCAGGATTTAAACACAGTCTTGGAACACCTGGATAATAAACGCAAAAATGTAAAAATGCTGTTTGTGGACTACAGTTCAACATTCAGTTCCTTCGTACCCGATTAAACATGACAAAGCCAAGGGAATTAGGACTGTGTAATTCTGCAACTGGATGCCAGATGAGGGACCACAGGTGTTGCAAATACTGGAAGTAATAAAGCCTCAGCATCACTTATTCTAAGCATTGGTAACCACAAGGCTGCCCTCTGAGTCCAAGGTTGTACCCACTGTTTACTTAAAACTGCATAGCAAGACACAATAACTACTTCATTGTTAAATTTGCAGGTAACAGCACTGTGACAGGTCTGATCAGTGACAATAATCAGTCCACTTACAGTGATGAAGTTGTAAAGCTGCTGAGTAGTGTCACTGTAAAAATGTGGATTTAAGCATGAATAAAATGGCTAACCACTGACTTCCTTACACACAGACTGCATGCTTATAACCTGCTTCATATTAATGGGACCAAACTGAAAATGATCACTTAAGGTGTTTGGGAATATTTCTAGTGACCTAACATGGACTGTCAAAACAGACATTATAATGAAGAAAGCTCAGCAGGATCTTGTTTTTACTCTGATTTTCAAACAATCATTAGTGCTGTGTGAAGTTCTCTTATACTTCAAACAAGCCATAATCATACCAGTCCCCAAAAATGAAAGACTACAGGCCTGTTGACATGTGTGGTCACAAAGAGCTTTCAGAGACTGGTGTTAGCTCATCTAAAGGACAACACAGCTCCCTTGTTGGTCCTCCTACAGTTTGTTTATTGAGAGAACGGGTCAGTGGACGATGCAGTCAACATGAGTCTACACTACATCCTTCAACATTTGACATCCCAGGGACATATGCAAGGATTCTGTTTGTGGAATTCAGCTATGCATTCAATACAATAATACTGGAACTCCTCCATTTGAAACTCACCCAGCTTTCTGTCCCTGCCTCCTCCTATCAATGGATCACCAATTTCCTGCCAATATTATTTCCCCTCTCCATACTTAATAATGCTGTGACAGTTGTGGAAACGTTCACATATCTTAGATCTACACTGCCTGGCCAAAAAAAAAGTCACCACCAAAAAAAAAGGTCACACACTCTAATATTTCGTTGGACCGCCTTTAGCTTTGATTACGGCACACATTCGCTGTGGCATTGTTTCAATAAGCTTCTGCAATGTCACAAGATTCAGTTCCATCCAGTGTTGCATTAATTTTTCACCAAGATCTTGCATTGATGATGGTAGAGTCTGACCGCTGCGCAAAGCCTCCTCCAGCACATCCCAAAGATTCTCAATGGGGTTAAGGTTTGGACTCTGTGGTGGCCAATCCATGTGTGAAAATGATGTCTCATGCTCCCTGAACCACTCTTTCACAATTTGAGCCCGATGAATCCTGGCATTGTCATCTTGGAATATGCCTGTGCATCAGGGAAGTAAAAATCCATTGATGGAATAACCTGGTCATTCAGTATATTCAGGTAGTCAGCTGACCTCATTCTTGGAGCACATACGGTTGCTGAACCTAGACCTGACCAACTGCAGCAACCCCAGATCATAGCGCTGCCTTCCCAGGCTTGTACAGTAGGCACTAGGCATGATGGGTGCATCACTTCATCTGCCTCTCTTCTTACCCTGATGCGCCCATCACTCTGGAACAGGGTAAATCTGGACTCATCAGACCACATGACCTTCTTCCATTGCTCCAGAGTCCAATCTTTATGCTCCCTAGCAAATTGAAGCCTTTTTTTCCCGTTTTGCCTCACTGATTAGTGGTTTTCTTACGGCTACACAGCTGTTCAGTCCCAATCCCTTGAGTTCCTTTCGCATTGTGCGTGTGGAAATGCTCTTACTTTCACTATTAAACATAGACCTGAGTTCTACTGTTGTTTTTCTTCGATTTGATTTCACCAAACGTTTAAGTGATCGCCGATCACGATCATTCAGGATTTTTTTCCGGCCACATTTCTTCCTCGAAGACGATGGGTCCCCACTATCCTTCCAGTTTTTAATAATGCGTTGGACAGTTCTTAACCCAATTTTAGTAGTTTCTGCAATCTCCTTAGATGTTTTCTCTGCTTGATGCATGCCAATGATTTGACCCTTCTCAAACAGACTAACATCTTTTCCACGACCACGAGATGTGTCTTTCGACATGGTTGTTTAAGAAATGAGAAGCAACTCATTGCGCGAGTTGGGGTTAAATAACTTGTTGCCAGCTGAAAGATAATCGCCCATGCAGTAATTATCCAATAGGAGGCTCGTACCTATTTGCTTAGTTAAATCCAGGTGGCGACTTTTTTTTTGGCCAGGCAGTGTATAATCACCTGGGACTTGAAATGGGAGACCGATATAGGGCCCATCAAGGTACAACAGCGAATGTACTTACTGCGACAGCTGAGGAAGTTCCACCTTCCACAGGAGCTGCTGATTCAATTCTAAAAAGCAGTCATTGAGTCTGCACTCAGCTCATCCATAACAATGTGGTTTGGATCAGTGACTAAACATGATAAAAACAGGGCACAACGATTAGTCAGGTCTGCCCACCTTACAGTACCTGTACTAATCCAGAGTCATGAAACGGGCAGGGACAATCATCACCAACCCCTCACATACAGGCCATAACCTTTTTGAACTTCTTCCATTAGCCAGGCGTTATAGATTAATATATGCCAAAACAAGCAGCTATACTGTAAATAGTTTTTTTTCCACAGGTTATCAAGCTCACAAATGGTTATTTCGGCTTAATCAGGTTGCACACCCCACCTCCCTGGATCTTTCAGTACTGTTTACATATTGTTAAAACTTGTTTATCAGTGTTTATTTCAGCATTTCTTGTACTGAGTTGTACTCTCCATGCATATATGTATTTACATTCTCTGTCTTTGTTTTTGTTATCTTAAGTGTGTGATTAACAGTTGTGTGTATGTAACTTATACTTGGAGAGTCATCAAAACCAGAGGCAAATTCCTCGTATGTATGCATATTTGGCCAATAAATGTGATTCTGATTTTTCTTTCCTAAGGTGTCTCTAGTAATCGAGATACAGGTACCTGGTTTGTAGACATTCTGTTTCTGAATCCTTGAGAGCATCCTTACCTGTGGGATGGCAGTATCTCTGTTCTAGAGGGAAAGGCACTAGAGAGAACAATGAATTTGGCCCAGCAGATAATTGGCTCTGGTCTTACAGAGATTAACAGTCCCATGAAGACTATGGCTACAGCAGAACAGCGACCATTACGGAGGACTGTCACCACTCTGGACAAATGTTCTGAGCCTGCAGTCAAGAAATGCAAGAGCATTTGGCCATTCACCACCAGATTCTTCAAAAGCCTTTATCCACAAGCAGTGCAATAGGTGAAGACACATGGCTATTCACCTCAGACAATGCCTATTCCATTATATTTTATTATTTATTACACATTTATAGGCATTGTTTATTCATCTCTATTGTTATGTACAGTCTCCGTTAATTGTACTTAATACATTGTATATGCTTCATGTTTTACAACTGAGAACCTTTCTGTTAATAAGAATCTCATTGTACAAGTGACACATGGCAATAACTTCAAGTTTGGCAGCAAAGAGTGACAGAATACAATAATGACCCTAGAAATGTATATGTTAATTTTTACTTTTGAAGAGAAACATCCCAGTTATCACCACTAGGGTGTGCTCATTAAATCAAGATTTCAAGACAATGTCTCAGAATTTAAAACTGAGACATGCTGGTCTCTTTAGCTTCAGTCCCCAGTTATAAGGCTAGAGCTTGTATGTTTTAAATATGTTCCTTGTGGTGTGAATCTGGAAAGGGAAGCCCTACTGTACATATGCTGGCTTTTCCCACCTTAAAGGAGAGCAAAAGAGGCTTTGAGGTCTTCAAAGATCTCCTTCACAAGCCCAGTTACTCCAAGCACATTTTGAAAGTGGACACAAAAAAAACTGATACTGTTAATTTGTAATATATAAATTTATTATCCTATTGCCTTGATCGGAGTTTGTGTACTTTGTTAAAGCATGCTATAATGGCTTGCTCTTTGAAATGTTTTATATTACAGTTTTTCTTGATTGCTATGACACATTTCTTGAAAATAAGCTCCACTTCCCAAAACTCTAAAAAATAATTTCATAACTGCACACTAAACTCCCCAGACTTCAAACTTCCAGGTTGAAACCAAACTCTCTACTCAAAACCATGTAATTTCATATCATTCAAAACCAAACTTTGCCTTCAGACACAAAACAAAAGCCCTCAAAAACACATTCTACAACACAGCCTTACACCATGCGGAGATCAATTCAAAACACTGCTGTAAAACCCTGTTACTGCATTGAATAATTTTAATTATGGTCCCCCAATCACCTCATTATCTAATGAACACTACATAAACAACAAATGTGCATTTTTTAGAAAATATCTACAACACAATACATAAAGTATTGGAAAGAAAACAAACATTTGATTCAACTGCAGCATTCCTTCTCTGGTCAGGGTCAGTCTCATCGACATTGCATGCAATATGAGCCATGGCCAGGCAGTGAGAGAAAAACCCCTTGCATGCCTTATCCATTCTTGGCAAGCCTCAGCTGTGATATCCAAACAAGCTTCCTCCATGGCCAGGAGAATGTGAACACAAATGTAGGGGTCTTGGTCGTAGACATTCCACTGCAAAACTGAAAAGAAAAAAAAAAACAAAAAATACTCATCTATAGGGTTTAGGAAAGGAGAATATGCAGGCAGGAAAATGTTGCTGAATCTGGGGTTGTTGGTGAACCACAGCAGCCTGGTGGAAACTGACATTGTCCCAAATTACAACATAGCATGGCTGCTCTGGCTACCTCTGGACCCTTTATATACATGATCTCCAAGACCGATCGGGCAAAGCCAATAGAACCATGGTGTCGTATGGACCAAGAATGGCATGTTAGTAGAGGACCCCTCAGTAGCTGATGGCGGCACACACTGTTACATTCTCCTCTCGCTGGCCAGGGGTGTTCACAATGGCCCGTTGGCTGATTATGTTCCTGCCCCTCCTTTCGGTCAGGTTGCAACCTACCTCAAAGATGAACACATGAGGGGTGTGTCTTGCTTCTATTTCAAAGATTCTCTACAAAAGACAACACATACCACAGTAAATGACTACTCTGAAACACATTGCTTGAGTACACAAAAAGGAGGCCATAAGTTCAGCTTGTTCTACACTATAGAGTGCTCTACAGTACTGTAATACATACTGTAACTACGCTCAAATACATGACACTATATGAAAAAATCATGCCTGCACATATTCCAGGAATAGGTTTTTAACTCCATCGGAGTTCCTTTTCGAAAAGAACACGATAGGTCAGTTTGTCAACCTGTTCTTTCAAAGAATGCATTCAATTGTGAAAATGCTGACTGTATCAATTCCCTTGGAAGATTTCTTGGTCTTCAATAACCCTCTGTTGTATCTCCTGCAAGCAAATCTTGTTGTTGGCTATATATTTACCATATTGATCATCACCTTCTTTTGCTCTTTAGAAAACAGTTCTTCTGCCTCCACCAGGTGATCATTTCTCAGTTCAGTAGAACAAAGTACTGCAACTATTAACAGAAAAACCATACATTTTACAATAGGAACTTACTGCAACTAAGTGAAATGGTGCTGTAATTCAAACAGCATACAGTCCAACAAAGCAAACAGCTACAGTACATGCAAACAACCTACCTATTTTCCTCTCTGAAAGTTCACATGATAAGAGCTACTGTGAAGTGGCTCAGATTTGGTAACACTCTTTGAACAGCTTCTGCCATTAACATCCCATGCACAAGGACACGGTCAACAAGAGTCACACAAATCTCATTTGAAACCATTTGCCTCTTTTCCTTTGCTCTTATTCTTTCTTGCCCTCTTCCACCTCCCCTCTTGTGTAATTTTCCCTTTCCTCTTCCTCTTCCTTCCAGTGGTGGTTGATCCATTGTTCCAAAACTAGTGAACTGACCCCCGGCCCTTTTATCTGTCTATATAAGGCTATGACTGGTTTGTGAACTATTTTGACTCGTAGTGTTTGCACCTGGGGAATTGTGTGCCAAATGTGTTCCAGCTGTGCTGATTTGAGTTAAAGGTATTGAAGCCGGTGCTTTCTAAATGAGAACATAATGAAGCCAATAATACACAAAGGCATCTGTGTGTAGAGTTTTACACAAAAAAGTGAAATGAAGCTGAATCATGTGTCAAAATAGGGGAACAGTGTTTATAATTTCAGGAAATTAGTTTGTACTTTGGTAGATGGTGGTATAGTTTGGGATATTTTAAGTTAATAACTTTGGTAATAGTGTGTAAGTGATCGAGAAAAACTGTAAGCAAAGTTTTAACTGATTACTTGTATACAATAAGCAGAACTGAGTGTTTGTACATTATATAGTGTGTTTGTAGTACTTTAAAAAGCTGTTGAATGAAGAAAATCCAAGGGTAGTATTTGGGGATGGAGTCCCAAATGAAGGGCTAGTACCAAGAACAAGGAGGGAGGAAGTAAAAGAGGAACTAAAAAAATGAAGAAGGGAAAGGCCACAGGATAGGATGAAATGCCAGTTGAAGAGTTTAAGGGGAGAGAGAGTGTGCAACTAATGCAGAAGATCTATGAACAGGACAGAATACCAGGGAAGTGGAGAAACAGTGCGATTGTACACATTCACAAAGAGAAAGGAGATATTCAGTATTGTAGAAACTGTAGAGGGATATAGCTGATGTCACACACAATGAAAATCTAGGAAAGGGCTATAGAGAAAAGGCTTAGGGAAGAGACCACCAGCAGCTCTTGGGAAAAGCAGCTTTGTTTTATGCTAGGGAGAGGAATAACTGATGAAGTCTTTGCATTGAAACAGCTCATAGAGAAGCATCAAGATAAACAGAAAGGTTTGCATATGGTGTTTACTGATTTGGAGAAGGCATACGATAGAGTGCCAAATCAAGAGGTCTGGAGGCAAATGAGAGAAAGGAACACCAGAGATGTATGTGGGGATTGTCAAGGACATGTATGAGGGAGCGAGGACTCGGGTTAAAAGTAGTGTTGGAGTAACAGAGAAGATCCCAGTTTTAGAAGCTCTGCACAAGGGATATTCTTTAAGTCCTTACTTCTTTGACATGATTTTGGATATATGGAGTCATGGGATAAAAGACCAATCCCCAAGGAGCATGCTTTTTCGCTGATGACATTGTGTTGTGTAGCACCAGAAAAGAGAAGACGAACTTGGAAGAATGGAGAAGGGCTGTGGAAGATAGAAGAATGAAGATAAATAGGAAAAAGACAGAATACATGAAGTATAATGATGATCAGGATTCAGAAATTAGCCTGCAGGGAGAGCTACTGGAAAGAGTGGATACATTTAAATATCTAGTATCAGTGGTAGCCTAAGACGAAAAACTAACTAAATGCAGAGATAACCCATAGGGTGTAGTGTGGATTTAACAACTGGAAGAAGGTATCAGGACTATTGTGTGATCGAAGAGTTAAGGCAAATGTTAAAGATAAAGTTTTTAAAACAGTGGTAAGACAATCAATGATGTAAGAAGCTGAGACATGGGCAATAAAGGGAGCAACAGAGAAGAAGTTAAATGTTGCAGAAATAAGAATGTTCAGATGGATGTGTGGAGTTACCAAAAAAAACACAGAATAAAAAATGAGACAGTCCAACAAATGTGTGAGAGATAACTAAGAAGGCACAGGAAAGTAGGTTGAAATGGTATGGACATGTGATGAGGAGAGACAATGGATATGTGGGCAAATGTGTGATGGAAATGGAAGTACAGGGGAAGAGAAAGTGAGGGAGGCCAAAGTTGAGGTGGACAGATAAAGTAAAAGAAGATATGAAGGAAAAGGGCTTGACTGGCGAGGAGGTGCAGGAGCGAGCTGTTTGAAGAAGGTTGATCAAACATATCCACCCCACATAGAAGTGGGAAAAGATGAAGAGGAAGAAGATATTGTGTGTTTGCAGCCTCAGTTTATAACTGTTACTAGAATCCAAATGTACTGGTCACTGTACCGCTACAATAGTTAGTGTCACTGCCTCACAGCTCTAAGGACCTGAATTAGAGTCCTGGGTAGGTCTCTGTGGAGAGTTTGTAGGTTCTCTCCATGTCTATGTCAGATATCTGTGGGTGTCCTCCTCATCCAAAAATATATGTGGTAGGTTAATATGTTATTTAACAACTATAAAATAGCAGGTAGTGTTTTACTATGAGTGTGAGCTTCAGTTTCCTATCCAGGGTTGGTTTCTGCACAAAATGCTGCTGGGATGAGAATACTGAGAAGGATGGTTACAAGTGAAACAAAAAACATTAATGTCCTTTGCAACAGCGCTTGCTGTTAATGTCACTACATAAATAAAGGTTAATTATGTAATCATATTGTATTCTGTTGATTATATGTTGGTTTGTTAACTAGTATATCAGTTTCTGTACATTCTACTCATTTTCTGTAGATAAATCTTCTTACCACTGCTTGACAAACAGGAATTTTCTCCATTGACTGTGCACGGTTTTTACACTGATTTGCAGAGTTACCTCCACGATAGTCTATTTTATCTCAGGCACACTAAAATCTCGCTTTCCTTTCACAATTCCTCAGGTTCATTCAACTCTGTAATAATATAAAACTTACTTCTACAATAAAATGGGTAGAATCTCAAGTTATTTATCAACTTCCTCAAATTTTGTCAGAGTCCTAAGGCAAGCTAGAAGCAGAACTTGCAATATCCAAACCAAAAAAAAAAAAAAGCAGAAACCATTGCCACATTGTGCATACCGTCTGTTCCTTATGCATCTCAATACCTTTACACTTTTTGTCATCTTAAATGTAATTCTAGTATTCTGTAGACTGATCCCACCATAAAGGGCTCTTTTCAGATTCACTCAGCCTTCTTGTGGTCAGATAGCTGATGACCACCTGTCACCACATTTCATTATCCAGAACCACCAAGCCACATTGAGCGCCTCCTGTACTAATGGAAAATGCCCCAATCTCATATAACTATGTGTTCTATCACACTATCCTATCTCATACCTCTGGACATTTTACATTTATCTAAATAATTATGCTCATCACCAACAATCATGTTTGATGTATTAATTTTAAAAACATGGAGCAATTTGCAAGAAGAAATTGCTGAGACTCTTGCAGACTGTTATAGATAACACAGCCAAACCGTTAGGATTGAAGACCTGTGTTAGCCTTCCTGACACAATTCGCTTTTCAATCCAGCTCAATTTACTATTTTATAGACTCCTCTTCATCAAGTTCAGCTCAGAGTACTCTAACAATTTCACATGTAAAATACAATCTTTGCAGTCTATTAATTACATAATGAATACACTTAAACATATACAGTGGATTCAGAAAGTATTTAGGACCCTTCACTTTTTCTCATTTTACTATGTTGCAGTCTTGTACTAAAACCATTTAAGTTCATTTTTCTCCACATTAAGCAACACTCAATACCCTAACCCTAAAGTAAAAACAGGATTTTAGAGCTTTTTGCTAATTTATTACAAATATATCCATCCATCCATTTTCCAACCTGCTGAATTCAAACACAGGGTCATGGAGGTCTGCTGGAGCCATTCCCAGCCAACACAGGGCACAAGGCAGGAACCAATCCCGGGCAGGGTGCCAACCCACCGCAGGACACACACCAAGCACACACTAGGGACAATTTAGAATCGCCAATCCACGTAACCTGCATGTCTTTGGACTGTGGGAGGAAACCGGAGCACCCGGAGGAAACCAACGAATACACAGGGAGAACATGCAAACTCCACGCAGGGAGGACCCGGGAAGCGAATCCAGGTCTCCTAACTGCGAGGTAGCAGCGCTACCACTGCACCACCGTACCATCTTACAAATACATTACATTACATATTACCTGAAGAATGGGCCTGAGCTGCCTCAAAAGCTTGCATATTTTTATCTTTTTAGCCAATTAAAGTCATCATTTTGCATGACTTCTCATTACAAACATGAAACTGAAATATCCCATTGACACAAGTACTCAGAGCCTTTACTCTGTACCTAGTTGACGCAACTTTTGTAGTGATGACAGCATGGTGTCTTCTTGGGTAGGATGTGACAAGCTTTGCACACCTAGATTTAAGAATGTATTTTCTGCCATTCTTCTCTGTAGATCCTCTCAAGCTCTATCAGGATGGATGGAGACTGTTGGTTTAGTAGCTATTTGTAGGTCTCTCCAGAGATTTTTGGATTGCATTCAAGCCCAGGCTCTGGCTGAGCAACTCAAGGACATTCCCAGAGGTGTCCCTAAGCCACTCCTTTGTTGTCTTTGTTTTGTGTTTAGATTCATTGTCCTGTTGGAACACAGTCTGAGGTCCCAAGTGCTCTGGAGCAGATTTTTAAATTAAGGATATCTCTGTACTTTGCTGCGTTCAGCTTTCCTACAACCCTCTCTAGTCTCCCAGCCTCTGCCACTGAAAAACAATGCTACAGCATAATGCTGCCACCACCATGCTTCAGTGTTGGAATGTTATTGCACACGTGATGAGCGTGCCTGGTTTCCTCCAGACATGATGCTAATCTTGGTTTCATCAGACCAGATGATTTTGTTTCTCACAGTCTGAGAATCCTTTAGATGCCTTTTTGCAAACTCCAAGCACAGGTTGAAGAAGTGTTGCAGTGATGAATGTCCTTCCGAAAGTTTCTACCATTTCTATGCAGGTTCTCTGGAGCTCAGTCAGAGTGACCAATGGGTTCTTGGTCACCTCTCCTACTATAGTCCTTCTCCCCTGATTGTTCACTTCTCTACGTAGAGTTGTGGTTGTTCCAAAGTTATTCCATTTAACAATTATGAAAGGTACTGTTCTCTTGAAAACTTTCAATGCTGCAGAAATTTTTATAATAATAATAATACATTTTATTTATTTGTATGCACCTTTCTAAACACTCAAGGATACCGAACAATAGATAAAACACAGATTATAAACAAAACTAAAATACAAAAATTAAAATCAGACAGAGCAAATGTAATCAAAGAGAAAAAGCAGTCTTAAACAAATGAGTTTTAAGTTTAGATTTGAAAAGCGAAAATGATTCAATATTTCTAAGCTCAGATGGTAGTGAGTTCCAGAGCTGGGGAGCAGAGCAACTGAATGCTCTGCTCCCCATGGTGGTAAGAAGGACAAAGGGGACAGTCAAGTGGATGGAGAAAGAGGATCTAAGGGTACAGGAGGGAATGGCAACATGCAGGAGGTCAGATAGATATGGAGGGGCGAGGTTGTGGATAACCTTAAAAGTTAACAGAAGAATTTTGAATTGAATGCGGAACTTAACAGGAAGCCAGTGAAGCTGCTGCAAGATGGGAGTGATATGGTGAATAGAGGGGATTCTAGTAATGATGCAGGCAGCTGAATTCTGGACCAGTTGAAGCTTATAAAGAGATTTGCAAGAAAGACCAAAGAAAAGGGAATTGCAATAATCCAGACGAGAAGTGACAAGGCTCTGAACAAGGATAGCAGTGGTGTGGGGAGTGAGGGAGGGGCGAATACGATTAATGTTACACAAGTGGAAATATGCAGACTGGGAGATGTTATTGATGTGAGACTGAAAGGGTAAAGTACTGTCAAGGATGACACCCAGACTCTTAACCTGTGGGGAAGGGGAGACAGAGGAATTATCAGTAACAAATGAAAAATGATCAGTTTTGGATAATGTTGATTTTGTACCAATGAGGAGAACCTCACTTTTGTCACTATTTAATTTAAGAAAATTTTTGTAGCCTTCCGTAGATCGGTGATTTGACACAATCCCGACTCTAGGTTCTGCAGGCAATTCCTACAACTTCTTGGCTTGGTTTTTACTTTGATACTCATTGTCAGCTGTGAGACCACCCTGTATAAATATGTGTGTGCCTTTCCTATATTATGTCCAATAAATTGAATAGACCACAGGTGTATTCCAAACAAGGTGTAGTAACATCTCAATATGATCAATAGAATGGGATACACCTGAACTGCATTCCAGGTATCATAGCGCTTGTGTCAACATCCTTTTTAATAAATTTGCAAAAATATCTAATGTCGTGTTTTCTTTATATCATTCTGGGGTGTTGAGTGTTGCTTGATGTGGGGGAAAATGAATTTAAATGGTTTAAGCACAAGAATACAAAATAGAAAAATGTGAAAAAAAGGTTGAAGGGATCTGAATACTTTCTGAATCCACTGTTGATTAGTTTAAACACACAGTAAAAGAGAGCGGTGATAAACCGATTAGCATCAATTGATCCCAGCAGTATATGCCTATTAATATTATACTTAAGATATGGTCAGCTGAATAAGGAGAAGAGGGAAACAAAAAGTTCAGTCAGCATCTCTGGAGGAAAATAAATCTGGTTGGGTGTCCACAGTCCATTAAAATGCAAAGTCAAAAGACAAAGTCAGACAGTCAGTTGTGGAGACCCCAACCTTCTTGTGTCCTGTGCATTCACATTTCTCTGTCACAAAGACACTGTTCTCCAGCTCTGCTGCTGCTCCCACAATTACTCAAAAACTTGACGCCATAATCAGTTCATCACAGGTACCGTAAGAAGGGGATGCTGATGGTGCGCAAGACCACCTTAACAGCATCATAAGCCCCTGAGCACAGTAATGCGCAGGGGTCAATGTTTTAACAGTAAAACAGAAACATACATAGGCATCAGAAACTTTGTGGGCCTCCAACCAGTGCCAATTGTACCTACGAGATAAGATGGCCCAGTGCAGCACCCTCAACTGGAGTCTACAGTGCCTTATGGGCGTGATCGTAATTTAACAAAGACAATTGTGCATTATTCAAAGATAACAAATTAAGGTTAGGCAGTTCTCTTTATGATAATTTTCTGAAGAAATATATAGGTTTAAAAAAAAACTAATAACAGCCCTTTATTCACATCAGAACTGGAAGGCAGAGCATCCTTACACAGGACTTTCAATAACAGCTAAGTGTTACAGACTGTTTCACAAATTGAGGTTAACACTTGCTGAATCCGGGCGGCACGGTGGCGCAGTGGTAGCGCTGCTGCCTCGCAGTTAGGTGACCCGGGTTCGCTTCCCGGGTCCTCCCTGCGTGGAGTTTGCATGTTCTCCCCGTGTCCGCGTGGGTTTCCTCCGGGCGCTCCGGTTTCCTCCCACAGTCCAAAGCCATGCAGGTTAGGTGGATTGGCGATTCTAAATTGGCCCTAGTGTGTGCTTGGTGTGTGGGTGTGTTTGTGTGTGTCCTGCGGTGGGTTGGCACCCTGCCCGGGATTGGTTCCTGCCTTGTGCCCTGTGTTGGCTGGGATTGGCGCCAGCGGACCCCCGTGACCCTGTGTTCGGATTCAGCGGGTTGGAAAATGGATGGATGGATGGACTTGCTGAATTCATTATACAACCCAGGGCGAAAATAAAGTTAGGGTTTAAAAAAAAGAAACCGCAACCTTTAGAGAGCTTCACAGCAGCGACAAGGGGACAAGCATCAACACGTCACGGAATTCAGTGAAACGGATAAGCCACGAGATATTGGAGCCACTTCAAGGTTCACATCAGTTTCTTTACATTTCCTGCATCCTTACACAATAGCTTTGCATAATAATACCGGGGAGATGTGCTCTACTTTTTGAACATGAAATGTTTTGAAACATACTTTGTGATGGCTCTGAGGCTAAGAATCTGTGCTGGTATCCAGAAGGTTGCCGGTTCGAATCCCCGTCACTGCCAAAAGAGATCCTACTCTGCTGGGCCCTTGAGCAAGACCCTTAACCTGTAATTACTCCAGGGGCGCTGTACAATGGCTGAGCCTGCGTTCTAACCCAGAGGGGTATGCGAACACTAACAAAATCCTAATACAAGAAATTGTATAAGGCGAAATAAAGAACAAAAAAAAAAATACGTACCAGATCTTCATGAGGCACTGCCATCCATACACGGGGAGATCTCGAAAACTTAACAGCAAATGACATTTCCATAAACTCACTTGTAATGTCCCTCAGCAATGAACGATTGATTGATTCATCGGTTAATTTAATTCTTCACCTTCACTGATGTTTTTACCCTTCTGTTCGTTCACCTGCTTCTTACTGGCAATGTGGGGAAAACTATTAATTAATATTAACATTCATTCAACCATCATCCTCCAAATCCACTTATCCAGAGCAGGGTCGCGGGGAAATCCGAAGCCTATCCCAGCTAGTACCTGCAGGAACAATTCCTGGACAGGGTGCCAGCCCATCGCAGGTGAACGAACACACACACACACGTATACATTCACTGGGGTCAATTTACAGGGCCAAATTAACTACATGGGCAATCCCGTGAGTGTTCAGTTTCACCAGGACCTGGAAAGAACTTGCATCAAAAAAACTAAATACAATTCAGGCTTCATCAGCATCTCGAAGGCTCGTCTAGCCATCTGTATTCGCCGGTTTATTTAAAATGAAGCAAAAGCCATTGCAAATCAATCAATCAATAAATACATAAATAAATAATTTCCTAAACAAAACCAAACCTTTCGCGTGGGGGTCTGGCATCACAAGCACCTGCTTTCTGCACAATGTGTGGTAACGCCAATTGAGAACATGAAATCGAAAGGCATCATCTTACTACTGGGGTTCTCAACCTGCATTCCGCGTCACTTGAACATTTTTTTTCTTTCTCCATAAATTCTTTATTAATAATTAATAAAACATAAAATAATGACAAATAACAATCAGTGATAGAAAATGACAGCGACTGAGGATACAAAGACATTGCAAAAGCGGCGTTTGGGGGTGGCAAGTGGGGCGGCCGCCCCAAGCTCCATGGCGTGTCCCATTCGAGCGGATCTGTCAAGTTATATTCTCCAGTATAGATCAACCAGGTCTCAAAACAGGCTTTGCGATCTGATGATCGTATCCATAGAAAAAGACACTGCACCCAGATTAGACTACAAAGATGTCATCAACGACTTTTCCAATCGGAAGGCAAGAAAAGTGGATTTTCGTCTCTGAACCTGGAAACCGGTAAGAGATTTCATGATGATACCTCTACGTTAATTTCACACTTCCTGTCGAAACACTGAAACTCACATTTTATTTATAGGCCATAAACATGTCCGAATATTAATTAACAAAAACATATATCGCTAATGATAACCGGTTGACATGACATCAACATGAATTATGACTATGACATCCTGCATATCGAGACTCTGAGTGTACTTGCAGTTTGGGTACTTTTCTAGAAGAGGCCTTGCTAATTTTCGTATGACACCGCATCGCATTTCACACTGCCTCCCTAACGGGAGCAGCCGAAAGAAGAAGTGGTATGTCATGAATTATGAATTTTAAATAAATTATATCGTTATATTTTGATAAAGTCCGCGTGTTATCTTGCAGCCATTTAGCTGAATACTGTAATGAGAAAATCGGGTGTATGTTAACATTATGTATGTTAACAAAATCTGCAATAGCGAAGGCATCAAAGATCTCAGTAGTAATAGACAATACTTCTGTTACCTGTACTGATCAGATAAAAAGCCTTGGTGTAATTCTGGACAGCACGTTATCTTTCCAGTCTCACATCAGTTCTGTTACTCGAGCAGCTTACTTTCACCTGCGAAACATTAATCGCTTGCGTCCATTTTTGTCAAATCACTCTACTGCCATTTTAGTCAACAGTTTGGTCACCTCCCGCCTGGACTATTGCAATTCACTTCTCTTTGGTCTGCCTCAAAAGTTATTACATAAACTTCAACTTGTTCAAAATTCGGCTGCTCGTATAATTACTAAAACACCCTATTCTGATCACATTACACCCGTTATTCAGCAGCTTCATTGGCTGCCAATAAAGTTTAGGGTCAACTACAAAATTTTAGTCCTTACATATAAGGCCATTCATAATCTTGCCCCCACATATCTCTCACAGCTCCTACAAGTCACTAAACCCTCTCGTATGCTCAGATCCTCTTTTTCCATTAACTTAAATAATCCACCAGCACGTCTTGTTACGATGGGATATCGCGCATTTAGCAGATCGGCACCTTCCTTATGGAACTCATTACCTGCTTATCTTAGGAATATGACTACCCTTCACCAATTTCAGGCTAATCTTAAAACTTATCTGTTCAAAATTGCTTATTCATTGTAACTGTTATTGCTGTTTTATCTGATGTTTTATTTGGATTTTAAATTTTCTAGTTATTGAATGTTTATTTTTTAACCTGATTGTACAGTGACCTTGAGTTTTTTGAAAGGCGCTTCAAATAAAATGTATTATTATTTTTATTATTATTTTATTAAATTCGCACGCAAGTTTATACAGTCCACACATACGGGTGGTTTGACGTAACTGGTCTATACACCCCAAAGGCCGCCTCTGACATTATGTGCACTATAAAAATACATTATTTAAATATTCAAATAAACAGGATATTAACAATGATTTGAAGGAAAGAATGTTTTAGCAGATTTTCTGTTAATTGGACTTGACCTAAAGTCTCGTACTTCCCTCGTAATCTGTGTGTCTGCCAAATAAGTTTATTACAACTTTTTTGTAAACATTTTTTATTGATGTCATAATAAATAGTAAAGCAATAAAAAAGGGAATGGCATTTTCATATTCAAATTTTGATGAACCCAACCAACCCAAAACCAACGACATCTCGGTGCTATTTACGAAAGTGGATACTAAAATAGGACTGAATGATACTACAACTCCTGATGGCTAAGCATCGAACACAAATGTCAGTTTCGGTTTGGGTTGTACGAAGAGTTCCAAATCTCCCGTGATTGCGTGTCTTCGTTTCGACTGTGCATTTGGGGTCTCTCGCTGCTTTTCGATTGTTTGCTTAGGCTATGTGCTTTTTCTGGTTTAACTCACTCCTATGGACCGTCATTTGGAATTTAAGAACATCGATATGTCTACTATTTAATCTATTAATTATTATTATTTAATCTATTAATCAACTTAACCTTAATGAATATGGACTTTGGCCGGAAATTGCGCGACCATGCTCGTTTATTTATTCGTAAAGTCATACACTTTTTGAATACGCGTCATCAAAGTGTGTGATCGCGAGTGTGCTCACCACAGGGTATAATCACGCACACCTTCATTCCATGTAAAATTATACTCACCAGCTAAACTGTCACACACACACACGTTTGAAGGCTAAGCAAGTCGCATGTTTACTGACCGGTTTATCCAGGACTGAAAGGATCGCTACAGTCTTACCAAGGCAATAAACATACAGCCGCCGATTTCACTGTAGCATAGACAGCAGTCAGTTCGCACGCGAGAATCAGTGATGGATTGCTCATGTCTGATGTTTTCGCTTCGTCCATATGCAATCAGATGAAAAAATGTGTGTTTCCCAAGGATTTTAGATTATATATGTGCAAGAATATGGGACTGTGCAATGTGTATGGCAAAGCAAACCCGTTAGTGCATCCATATCTGAGGGCCAGGCTGCCCTGCTGAAAGTGAACGCGCACATGAGCGCGCAGACCGACTGGCGCTTGTCTTGTCGCGACTCGCCCGACGCTCAGCTCTACGCCCTGCCTGCTCCGTAGCTTCTCGTCTCGGCTACACACACTGGGAAGGGAAGCTGCAGCGATGGAGTCCCAGTGTGAGTACTACATGTACTTCCCGGCAGTGCCTATTTCTGACCTCTCGGACCCAGCCCGCTACCGCTCGCTGCCGCGCCGTAGCCACCTCTACCTGGGCGAAACGGTGCGCTTTCTGCTGGTGCTGCGCTGCCGTGACGGTGACGGCGATGGAACTGGAGACGCACCCAGGGTCCGGATTTGGAAGGAGCTGGCGGGCAACCTCTCGGCTGTGGCCAGCGTAAGCCCCGGGGACAGCAGGCAGCCCCCGCACTATGACTATCCCGGTGGAGGAGATGAACCCGGTTTGCAGGGCGCCGACGAGCAAACGGATGACGAAGAGGAAGCGGCGACGGCCTGCAGAACCAGGGGCTTCCGGGACTGCAAACCTCTATTAATTCACAACAGCAGCCGTCCGCTCCCACTTCAGGTGCGTGTAGAGGGCGTCCCGAGCCTTGTGCAGGTTTCAGAGCCCCTAGCACATTCATTGCACTACTGGCATGGAATCGGTCAGCAACAGAGCTTGTAGAAAATGTGGGCTTCAGAGTTAGAGTGAGGGGAAATAGAAGCAGGTGCACATGGTAAATCTGAGAGGCTGCATAGACTGGAATACTAGGAATAATTACTGAGAAAACTATATGATACATGGCACTCATGAGGCTGATGAATGTGGAGACCCAATCGGTAACGCCGTATACATAGACGTGCAGTGGAAATGTAAAGTCGCGCGTGTTGTAGCAGACATCAGGTCTGGCCTGGTACCTAGGTGTCCCGTGTCCATTTAGTGCAAATCGTAAGTTCTAATGGTTATAGTTGGTTTGCACAATTTATTGGTGTTCGGTGTAGAAGGAGTTAGTTGGTGGCAAAGTCTTTACCGTGATTTGCAGTGTATTCAGTTTATCATGTTCTCATTTATAAGCAGTGGAAAGCCAGAGATTGGCTGTGTTATTATCCAGTTTAGATTAACAAGTTACCAAACAATGAGGGTGAGAGAAATATATAATGTGGCCAGTTTAACACATGAAAAATCCCTGAAGAAGTCCAATGTCAACAGTCCAACAAAGGAAGGGAGACCTGCATCTGTATTTATCCTGCATCTCAGAATTACCCCAAGGCATTGCACTAAAAGTCTGCCCAGGATAGGAATTTGTTCTGCCTCAGAGTAGGGCATGAGAAGTATTTATGAAGCATCCCACACTTTCTCCCAGCTAGAAGTAAAAGTTCACATTTGATAATGAATGATGTCACAATTTTTACGGCACTCCATGAGTGCTGCTCATGATGACTTTTTGTTGTTTCCTTGAAAATGATGACACTTCCTGGTTTTCTGATACTTAACGCTAAGACTTCACTGCAAAGATAATAGTAATATTAAAAGAGTAAAAAGGATACTGTGCCAAACTGCACATAATTGTTGTTACTGTGCAGCATTAAGCCCAATAACGGTCATATTTATTTAATAAAGAATGATCCGCAGCTGTCCTTTCATGGGAATCACCTTCCAAATGTTATGACCATGGAAAATGCCCCATAAAGTAACAGTTATACTGAAACTAGCCATAGCTATACTGTAAATTGCATTCCAGTCATCTTCCACTGTGGCATGCCGTGCCTCTCTCTGTGATCCATCCTTATCTTCTGTGAAGCAGTATTTGTCCAGTGTCCCATGAGCCTTTGTCTGCATTCTTGAACCTTACTGGGCTTGTAACCTGTAATGCGCATGTTCCAAGGGTTTATGGAACACAGAGCTCTCAGCATACCTGCGTGACATTTCACTGTCAATCACCCATCCTTCCCCAGTTATCTTCAGGATAACATGATGGCTACTACAAAACAGTTTGAATCCATGACTACCCGAGTGTTAATACTGTGATTTCACTTGAAATTGATGTATGCGTGCTTATCCGCACTTGAGGCAATGATCTTTGTGTGTGCCAATTTGCATGAATGCAGCTTGCTTTAACATTACCTCATGTGGATTGGTGGAGAAATGTATGAATCTGGGTTTTATCTCACATGTTGCAAGAGTGTTCAAAGTTTGGTGCAAAATTCAAGAAATGGTTTGTTGTGACATTCACAAATCAATCACTATTGCAGAGCTGTATTTTACACATAATATTCCCAACAATTTAATTCTGGCTGATAGTGTATTGCTTCTTTGCAAAGACGGAGTGATCATGTAACATACAAGATTTGTTACAAATATGATCCTGTTTCTGTCAGATCAAATCTTTTTATCAGTTCACTCTTGCCCAGCATTTCCAAAATATTCCACCTTTCTCAGAATGTGAGTTCTAAGTTCTGCTTGAATGCCATCTTCTGGCAGCTCCTATCAAGTTAAAATAACTTGCAAGCTGTCCTAAATCCTGGTGAGGATAGGAGTAGTTTCTTAAATTAGGAAAACTGAAAAATAGGTTTTACTCTTACTCCTAGGAGAAACTTGCTTCACTCTTGAGATTTTTGTGCCAGTTAGGACTGTTTTCGTACTCTTGAGCAGGGCTGTGTAGTCTGAGTTGAAAGCAATTACAGTGTTACTGGAGTCGGAGTCAGTAAAAATGTACCAATTCCAAGTAAATGTAAATTGTAGTACAATTTGTTAAAATTTCACAAAAAACTTATTTGCTTAAACTATTTTTTTCTACACATTTGATAAAAATATAGCTTTTTAAAATTTTGTTAGTTTAGTCTTATGCTTTTCAGTGTTTGTAAGCCACAACAACATTGCTAAAGCTATTAAATCCGAACTTTAACAGTGTAGGGCTCTAAAAAGTAGCCTGATAGTTCATGCTGGCAGTGATAAAGTGCTTTCAATTAACATAGAAAGTATTTTGATCTAATTACAAATAGACGAGTTGGAGTGGGTGGTACCATAAATTGAGAAGTCTTGAGTCGGTGGTACCATAAATTGAGGAGTCAGAGTTGGAGTCAAAGGTTTTTGTACCATCTCCACAGCCCTGCTCTCGAGACGCACTGGTCTGAATAATAATGTAAAGGAATGATCATGGAGTAAACAAGTGATTTTATACTTGTAATGGGCCAGAGTGATCAATTAGAAGATAAGGTTAAGATTTTTAAAGACAGGCAAGAGCAGTGAACAAGACCTGTTTGGTTTTTGTCAAGCACAATGAAGAATGGTAAGATTTGTTTTTGTCTGTTGTAAATGTATGAGATCAGTATAGCAAACTTTGCACAGAGGAAGATAAAAAAGGTTGTCCTAGTACAGATTATACTAAACTGGCTGCATTGGTGTTAGTGATCGGCTTTACACAGCATACTTTGATGAACCTGGTAATGGCAGACAGATTTGGATGACTTGAGTACTTTGTTCAGACATTAAGGCACAAAGATCAATAAGCAAACACAGTCAATTCAGTGGCATGCAAGGACAAATGGAAAGAAATTGGTTAGTTCTGCATTGTAAATGTCAGTTGGTAAAAGCCAATATTGTGATGCTCTATTAGAAAGGAGAGATTTTTTACTGCAATTGACAATGTGGATATTGTTGTTATTGTAGGTATTGTATTGTGCTCTCATGCAGTCAAAGAAGTGTCTCCTTGTCCATAAGATTGTTTCATTCCTTTTCCTGAACCTGCATTTTTAGTACTGGGTTGCAAGGAGCTGGAGCTAGTCTGGGCGGTGACAGAATTAGGGCTGAACCCATTCCTAGACAAAATGGCAAGTAGATCACAAAGTGCAGTAGTGTTTGCAACCTCACTTAAACACACAGAGCTAATCCTTCTGACAATTTGTCTTGGCACTTGAGAAAGAAACCAGGTTCCAAAGACTTGGAAAAACAGGGTCAACATGTAAATTTTGTGTGGAAGGTAGGTGTCCCATATGTAACATCCAGCAGGCCTTAAAACAATTTGGAATTCGTTTACTTTGCAGTAGGACATAGGTTTGTGAATTACACAAGTTGCAAACAGAGGTGTGCCTTCAATTATGTTGCAGCTTACTAAACATGTTAATTTTGAAATGATGATCATCCTAGCCTAAAAGTGGAATGGGAGTATTTTGATAAGCCTCTAAATTGCATGTTTTGGAGTTGTGTGAAGTGTTTTGCAAGTCTGAGTTCAGATAAGAAGAGCTGGTACTGTTTGGGAGTGACTGGGTAAAACATGTTTAAACTATTTTTAAAATAAGACCCTAACTGCACTTTAATTAAATTATTGTCCTGAGGAACACCTGGGTTTAAAATCCAGTATACCCAGAAAATCTATAAATGTGCTTCTGTCACAAGCAAGCAACACTAGAACTAATTCAATGTGTGAATTAGTTATACAAGAGAAAGATTTGTCAAGATCTGGCAAAGGGTCTAATGCTTGATACCAAACACAAGATAACTGCCCTTAGTTCTGGCCATGTTCAGTATTGTAGTGGGTGTCAGATCAATAGCCAGGTCTGGGAAATTGTGAATATTAATCCGTTAAAGTATGATGCTCCTTGTGGGCATAATCTTCTAATGCAGAAGTTCCGAGCCTCAGTAAACTTTCTGGGGAGCTGTAAGGTGAATGAAGATAATAATCAAATAGCAGCAAAATGCTCAAATCAGTAAAAATCAAGCTACGGCAGGGTTGTCAGCCTTATCTTTTTAAAGCAAACCACTCCATCAATATCCAAAATATTGTAGCATCTCATCTGGCTTCTTGGTGATGCCTGTGTGATAGTTTGATCTGGCAAGGGGGATGGAGACCACCCCAGAGAGCTGTCTGTCATGTAAATCAGCACAATATGCTGAAGACACTTGAGAGGTAAACAGGGGGCCACTGTGACCAGTGAAATAAAAAGCTAGAAATGGACTAGAGTAGGAATGGGAAGCCTTTCTTTTAGAAGGGTGGGCAGGTATGTATGGTGGTGAGCATGTCAGCCAGGTTGAAGTGGCATGCAGTCTTTTGATGATGGAGAAGAGGGCAGTGGGGCTGTCATTGCACTGTGCGATGGTGCAGTAACCAAGAGCCAATGAGTATTTAGTTCCTCTTTTGGGGTTTTTTATATAGTGCATCTGTGTGCTTACTTGTTTGTGGTCAAGTGACAGCCTTTCTCACTCGAATACTGCACTATTGTTGAATAAGAATAAGTAAACTGTTACAAATGCTGTTGCTTCTCCTTTTTTTGAAAAATGTATATTTATTGTTACAATGCCTTGAAGGTAAGATTAAACAATGCAACTCTGTCAATAACAGAAGGTACTTCATAAGTAAGATTTGTTGGTGATTCACTTGATTATGCTTGTTTCATTTTCAGACAGATTATAATAAACCACTAATTGTGCAGCTGAGAAAAGACACCTCTTTATCTTCTAAACAGGCGTTTTTTCCTAATGATTACTATCTCAAAATAGTAAAGAAATCAACTAAAATATCATAAAGCAAAAAAACAATATTTTGACAGATGAAAATAAATAGAAAGAATTATAGACAGCGCATTGAACCAAATGTTCCACTTAAATATTAAGCTGAGGCAGAACAACTGTTTCTTATTGTTTAACTGAAAAAAGTAATTTATTTTGTAATGTCAGTTTTGAAAATAGAGGAAAAGTTAGACATTTATGTGTCAAAGCCATAATGGGCACTACTGTGAAGAATGTCTAACCTTCTTGTTAAACAGAAATTATTCTTTTATGTTGTACCTGTTACCATTCATACTAAATCTATGCACCATCAGAACCCATATTTTTCAGTTTAGGGTCTGGTCTGCACCTTTCTCTGAAAAGTGCAACAGTCCATTGTAAAGCATACTGATGCACACAGCCTCTGCCTAACTGGGTCTGTTTTGAATTTCTAGTCGGCTTAATCTGCACGTGTTCATAATGTAGCCGGAAACCAGAGAACCCAGGGAACCCACAGAGACTGTGGCTGGGTCAGTAAATGAATATAAAATTCTGGTTGTGGGGTAGAAGCACTTTAGCACTGCATCATCAAGCTATTGCAGGAAGAATCCCACATTAATTTCTACTTTTAGTTGCAAGTTATCAATGCATAAAAGTGCAAACAAATTAGTAAATGAATGCCTTCAGACAAAAAGTCATTGGCCAAGTACATCATAAAGGTGATACTTTATGTGATAATGCTGAAGCAGAAAATCATGTGTTTCTTAGAGTGTCACTGTAATAGTTGGCAGGGTGTGTCAATGTATGCATACATACAGTGTTTATATAGTATTCATAAGAGTAAACAATTTACTAGGCATTCTGGAATATTTGATTTCAGGGCTGAATCTGACAAGACTATACCAAATATGCTGCAGCCATAGAGAAAGTTACTGTATGTAGACCTAATATTTGAGTACATGTGAGGACTCCAGCAGTGGCATTTTTAAACATTTTCTCTAAATTCTGTTTGTACAGAAGGTCTTCAGAGAAAATAAATTGCTGTATTTCAGTTTACCATTAGCTGGCCTTTTTTAAGAGCTAACATTTCTGTGAATTCATATCTAAAAATGCTATTACTTGGGTTATTGTTTCATCTATAATGTGACCCACCAAGCTGCAGGAGCAGGAAAGCTGTTAGCTGTCTCCTGTCCTGTAACAGTACTTCAAAGTATTTTGAAACGGATAATTTATATCAAGACTCGTATTACTCTATTTATGCCCCATATCAGCTAATTCAAAGAAGTTGTATTTGTACTACTGCATAATTCAATCAACTTCAACGTTGAGCTAGCTTAAGGCTATTGTGAGAATATGTTCAGTATGTTCATTTACTGCAAGAGTTTGCATCATGAGAGAAATGTAAAACAAAGGATTTATTAGTTATTGAAATATTTTTGACCTAGTAAGTACTGCTCAAAAAACTTAAATTGAACCCACACTATTTACTTATTAAAAATATTAATAACATTTATTTCTGTAGCACCTTTTCAAACTTAGGATGAAGCTCAAAGTGCTTTACAAAATGTCAAATAGTTATAAGCAAAGAAAAACAAATTAAAATTAGATAACATTAATGATGATCGAATAACATAAAAATAAATTATACAAAATAGATTTTTTTATTTTGATTTTGATATATAACTAATAGGGTAGTAAAGACTTAATATATAGAACCGTTTTTTTAAGTCTCTAAAGAAGTGATGATAACGTCAGATGGCCAGGGTGGTCAGGAAAAAAAAAAAACAACCCTCCTGATTAGCTGGAGATAAAAATCGAAATCTGCAGGTGTTCCTAGGCCCAAAGACCTCCCAGTCTCCACTAGGCATTCAACATAATATAAATGTTCTTAAGTAGTTCCTTATTTTTTTTTTTAGGTTTTGTCTTAGATGATTCAACACAGTGGGTCATGTGCAAAGTTGGGCTGTCCACGTTCATTCAAACATCACAGACGGCTGCACAGTACTTTGATCAGGTGGTGGTGGTAGCCACCACATTAAAAACAAAAGAAATCTGAAAAATGTAGAGATTAATATTGATTGCAAATTCATTGAAGAGCATAGTAATTCTATGAAGATGAAGTTTATTAGGAGTAAATCTAAAATGTAGGTACGAAAAAAACAAATTTAAAAAAGTGGGCTTTTAGGGGATTTTTTTAAACGATCCATAGTGTTAGCCTGACCTATTTCTATTGGCAAAGTATTTCAGATGTTTGGTGCATAACAGCAAAAAAGCACCTCACCGCTTCTTTTATTCTTGCATGTATGGGTACTACTTGGAATGCAGAAATGCAAATGTTACTACAGTATTTGACTCCCTACTAGTCTGTGTGCACCATTTATAGGCCACATGTATTTTATACAGCTTTCACCCTAGCACCAGCCATTACATCTCAGGTCATGTCAACCTTCCATTCAGTGGAGGTAAAGGAAAATTGTTGTGGTTTATTCTATGCTCTGTTGAGGCTTTTGACTCCAAGTGCTTGCTTATATAAACTGTCTAACAGGAAATGCAAGCTAAAAATGGAAATAGATGTATGTGCAGGTGGTGGGTGGAGAATTTGTATAACAATGGCCCCTTTTAACTATCATCATTCTAGCCTAAATAAATCCTGCTTCTTTGTATAATGATTATCCTATGTTTATGATTGGGTAAATTGGAAGAAATACTGTCTCGGTGTGGATATATACAGGCATTTAGGGAAGCTGTTGGTTGTTTCAGATATACTTGCATATGATTTGATAGAATGTCAACAGTGTCTACTGAGAATAATCAAATGCTGTTGCGTCAAATTGATCTGAATGCATGCTTTCTATCAAAATGAACATTTGTTGAGCATTTGGATAATAGTCCAATCGAGATTGATTGCTACAAGTAGAATTTCAGTGATATTTAGTTTCTAGTTTAAATGTACAAGTTGTTACTTTTCCAGCAACACTGTTTTGCTTTTTAATGAAAGATTACAGGACTTGTCCATGCATGCTTACTAAAATTCCACTTTCTCATGTGTTGGGTCATTGAGACCCATATCCTATGCTGGCAACTTTAGATGAAAGTTTGGATGGAGTTTGTAAGCATCGCAAAATAAACTGTTTGAGCCAATGAAGAATCTCCAATTAACCCAACACATAACTTTGGAATATGGTAAACAGGAGTACCTGTCAAAAAACATGGACATGGGGAGATCATGCATACTCACCTGCCTGTGAATCAAAGCTGGGTCTATGGAACAGTGAGGCAACAGCAATAACTACTGTGCCACAATATTTTCCATGGCCTAGAGTAAAGATTCCAAACGTTGCTTATTTGTTGTTCTTCGTTTCTTTACAAATCTAAACAAAAACAATAATGTTACTGTAAAATATGGAAATTGTTAACCAGCAAGGAGTAAGCAAGATCATAAGATTAGTCTACCTAAATGGCTTAAAAGTGTAACAAAGTAAATAAGAGTTGTATATTGATGTACTTAAATATTTGAATATAATATTATAGACACAATGACTGAATCTGAAACATGGAAATTAATGTAATATAAACTAATATTTTTTTACAGATATGGAGCATTTCACATTCTCTTAAATCTTAAAAAAACTAAAAAAAAAAAACAAAACAAAATTGAAAGCCTTTAAGGGTGATGAACCACATCTTAGTGGAGATGTTTAAGTTAGAATAGAAGTTTGCAACAATAGACACATAACAGGCTGAGTGTATTATAAACCCCAAACACAGATAATTGCATCAGTATTCAACTTTATAAAGTTAACAGTGTCAAGAAAAGAAGTATAAATGGCAAACATTGGCTGGTAAATTACAAGAATAGTTGCAGTATAAGAAATTGAATTCATACATACAAAATGGAGCTAAAAAATTGGGCAAAATAACAACAAGGGTAAAGTCTCCCTAAGTATCACCATTTGTAAGAATAAATCACAGAAACAGATAGAAAATTGGGCACCGTAGTGAACCCCGTATAATTTTCAGATTGGAAATATTCAAAGAAAAACAATTAAACTGTCTTTTCAGATATGAGTTGTCAATCAACTGACTCCAAGATGGCATTGGTGCTGGTTTTCACTTTGGAGGACAGGAAGAAGTGGGTTCAGGTGGGAGCCAGAAATGACATCATTGGTGTTGCCACTGTCAGTCACTGCTGCTGCAGAGGGAGGAAGAGAAAAGGCATTAGACAACAATGCCATCCCCTGGTTCAGAGTGTAATTGCCTTTATATGAGCCATGAGGTTGTCTCCCAAGTGCACGTGTGTGATGCTGTCTTTTATTATATTGTAGCATCTGTGCCAAGCGCCGCAATGGATAGATTCTCTGCTCTTTACATGGCTCTTTGAGGTTGCTTGCTATCATTACAAGGGCTGCTTGCCTTTTACCGCACTAGTTGGAAAAGCATGCGCGACTGTGCGGAGGTGCTGTTTTTATAGGCGCTTCTGCTATAGATGAGATAATGCCAGCTCATTCTTTTGGTGATTCATCCCTGGTTGATGTAACATGTCCAGCACCATTGCAGTTATTAGACATATATAAATGAAAGACCTGTGTGTGTATGGAGCAGTCCGCTCTGCTCACACTGAGCCACAGCCACTAGATGGCGGACGCATTGCACTTTAAAATTTTGCATGCACCTCACTTCTCACTATGAAAGACCTCACAGCAGCAAACACCACTGTCCAACAGCAACGTCATGCTAATGACACAGATGAAGGGACACAGCATTGAAATTAAGCAAATGGCATGGCTCAACAGCATTCAAGTGAAATATCTCGGCAACGGAGGGCAAGGCTTAAAGTTTTCACTTGAAACATTGTCTATCTAGAGGTATTTTCTTGAGACAAATATTAATAGGACTCGTATGCCAGCAATAAGGTTAAGATATGGCCAGTGTGTTCTTATGAAAGCCAGTGGGGCAGCATGCACAGGTGGGTCCACATACTCTGCCATTGGAATTTTTTAAGAGATAGCTGACGTCTCTCCAAGTTTACAAATATTGTAAAACTGCTAGGGAGTCTTCCTGTGGTTGTTTTGTCCCAAAGACCACACACAGCTAGTATAATATAACGCTAAGGACTTTGTGTGTGCCCAGCCCCTCAGAGCAATCTGATTGGTCAGTTTGGCTTTGGTGACACTGAAGTACACTGTTGTAGGAGGTACACTGAGAGTCACCTTCATTGTTGGGAAGTATAAAAGCGGACAGAAGAAGTGCAAGGTACCTCAAAATGATAAAGTCTGAGTAACCGGCGTTGCGGAAATACAGTGGGAACATCACTCAAGAAAGGTTCAGACACATAAGGACACAGAGGAAAGGAGCTGAAGGTACAATTAGGGCAATGCATATAAAATATGTATATACAGTGACAAGAAGAGACATGAGACGTTTGTATCCTGGCTGCAAAAAGTAAAAGTTTGAGTGTAAGTCAAGTTTACAAGACAAAGTCCAAAATAGAACTGAATTCCAGAGGAGGGGAGTGAGGCTTTATAGGAAGTCTGGGGGAAGTGATGTCGTCCTCGGGGCCAGGACCGTAAGTGGCGTGTCCTGAGTTGAAGCAGTGGCTCCTGGTGGGATTTCCCGGGAAAGGTCTTCAGGGAACTTAGAAAGAGCATTAGTGCACCCCACCACCCCCTGGGCAGATGTGTTACCATTATTCTCCAAGCCCTTCAGCTGCCTCCTATTCACACGTGTGTGACTATATATATATATATATATATATATATATATATATATATATATATATATATATATATATATATACACACACACACTAGGTGGTTCGCCCCCTGCTCGCTTCACTCGCAAACCCCCCTGGCTGCTTCTCTGACGCTCGTGTTGTGAAGAGGGGGGCAGGATGAACCCCAAGGAGACATGGTCGCTCCTCCAAAACCCCCTCTTAAATGGTGATACAATGGGAAACAAATTCAGTTTTTTTTTTTGTTTTCTTTTTTTTTAAACCTCCTCTTTGCTCGATCAGCTGCTGGCTGGTGCCGTGACGCATGATCTGCATCTTGCGCGGCGCATCGAACATTTAAATGCCTGTACAGCAACTGTCCTACTCTTTGTCTTTTATTTCCAGCCCCGGGCGTGGTTAAATCCCTTGGCACAAAGTCTCGTGTCGCGGGACGGGAGTTTTTGATATTTTTCAGTTTATAATTTAAAAAATAAGAATATGAAAATCTAACAACAGCACATTAAAGTTTGATAAATTCTGAAAATAATGATAACCAAACATATATGTAAGTTTGGAAATAAGGCCCGATTTAAAGTGTGGCAAAAACATCACATAAAATAATTGCACAAAATCATTGCACTTTTAGGCTTAGGATTTTTATATACAGAGAGTAGATACGTATACTGTATGTATAATTGTTTTTAATTAACATTTTATTGAATTTATTAAAATTTATAATATATATATTTTATATAATATATCATAAGTTATTCTATTACCTATCCTCAACATGGCTGGTATTTTGTAATATTTTGACCTAGGTCTCCAGGACTCTGAATTTGTCTATAAGCAAGACTTTTTATACATTTATGGTCTCAAACTTGATTCCTGGTGAGCTGTAGTCCATCCTACCGAGTTCTAGTTGTCAAAGGAGCATTAGGCATAATTAAATGGTCTTCATCTTGCATTATCACATATTAGTAATCGTGGAACATTTACTTCTCTATGTGTGTTTGTAAAATTTAGTTAATTATTTTGCTGGTTATTTATTTAATTGAGGACACCTTTAACAATTGAGCATAAGCCCATTTAAGAAACAAGCCCAGAAGCACTTCTTCACAAAAGGATTGTGGAAATCTGGAACAAACTACAAAGTCATGGTACTTAAGTGGAATCTTTGATAACTTTTGAAAAGTATGCGGATGAGATATTGGGACAGCTTAACTATTGGCTGACTAAAAGAGCTTGATGGACAGAATTGCTTCCTCTATTTGCAATGCCTCTTATTTTTGTGATTGTTGTTTGTAAAACCTCTTATTTTTGTGATTCTATGGCACAGGCCTTTATTCTGTTTCTATATATTTGTTTTTTAAGTTTACTTTTTAGTTCATTTGCCTAGAACTCCATGCAATTGGTCCTTTTCCCCCCAAGTTAACTTATTATTATCAGCTAATATTTATTTTTTGCACAATTTGTGTACAATTAATACTTTCTGAGGCAGCAAAGCAAAAGAAGGAGGACTTGATTAAACAGAATATTCCATTAACTGAAAGAGCTGGTTAGTAACTGAGGAAATTTTCAACAAAGAAAAATTGCCACACTGACTCTGTATCATCTGAGATGGAGAACTGTGAACTCTACACTATTATGTAAAACTAAGAGCCCCTGGAAATAAAAAGATTCAACTCCTCCATGTAACTGGAATCAGGTACCTTCTTTGAAAAGCAGGAAAAGTGTGTTTTAGAAACTAACCTGCTGGTGCAGTTATTTGGCAATGTAGTTACAATGGAAATCCCAGAAAGGTCAGGAGCAATTAAAATGAAATGATCACTCAGGATTCTGCAATAGTAAATGAGTGAGTAACATGTCCTAACTTTACACACCCACTATTCAACTCGTGTAATTCGTAAAAGGTACAAATGTATTTGTTAATTACACATCCACCACAGCTTTTCTTACTTTAACAAATGGTTGTAACTTTATCCTCAAACATTATCCACTTTAAGAGGCAGCTGGCAAGGGCTAGTTGGCTAGTCAATAAAATTCTAATCCTTGTAAAGGAACTTCAGTGTTAGGCATATAATTAACAGGTATTAAAATAGGAGCTGTGAAAACAGTGTTCAAATAAAATATTTAAATAAACATATCTGAGATCTTTAATTTCTATTTTTTGTATAGTTTGTTATTTAATTAATGAATTTTTCAAACCTGCTGATTCCATTACTTGATTTCCTGGAGCTGCTGTTTACATGACAGTAACTAGACAAGCCCAAAGTTTTTGAGTCCACTGCAGGGTGCAGCCACCCACACATGGTTAATTTAGAGTTGTCAGTTAAGGTAACATGCCTCTCTTTTGGATGTAAAAGGAAACCAGAGTATCCTGAGAATATCCACATAATCATAGCAAGAACAGACTGGACTGAAATCTGATCCTGCTCTCTAAAGCTTTCAGACAACATTGCTGTCCACTGCACCACCTTGCAACGCATGCACATTTTTTTGGACTGGAAATAAAATATTTAGACAATCCTAAAAAAATTGCCAAGACATACAAGTAATGATTTTTTCTTTTTTAAACAGAAACTTTTGGCAGTAGGGCAGTGGCACCAAGTGCCACATTTGAGTACTGAGAAGAGAAACTGAATAGGTGAGGGTTAGTAAGAAGTTATAACTATCATCATTACTTCTGTTTTAGTGCTAATGACTAAGAACAGAGATGCAGGCTGCCAGCTCTAGTCTAGGTATCCTGAAGTAGTGAGTCTTCAACCAGGATTTGAAAGCTGAGACTGAAGGGGCATCTCATGCAGTAGGCAGGCAGACCATTCAACAGTTTAGGGACCCTGTAATGAAAAGCTCAACCTCCCACTGTTATTTTATTAATCCTTGGAATCATAAACAGACCAGCATCTTGATCTTAATGTGTGCTCTGGTTTGTAAGTAATGATAAGTTCAGATAAGTAAGCCGGACCTTGGCCATTTTAGGCTTTATATGTTCAAATTAGGTTTTTGAAATCTGCCTGCAACTTTACTGGGAGCCAGTGTAAGGATTTAAGAACTGTAGTTGTGTTCCTATTTTCTTGTTCTTGTAATATTTCTGGATTAATATCAAAATACTGTACGAGTTTAAGTCATGGGTCATTTCAAAGAGAGAGCTTCCTCATATGTACACTATAAAGATAATCTCTATTATACCCCAGTAATTCTGAGGAGTTTGGTGCATAGAAGTAAACCATTACACCAAAAAGAACAAGCAGGAGTGAAGCAGTGTTGCCAGGTCTGTGCTTTTTCTGACCATTTGGACTATTTTTGGTTGGTTTCCATGGGGAAAAATGGGCTTTTATGGTCTGTGCTTTTCTGTGGTTCTTTAAAAAAAAAGAACAGAATATTTTGGGCTGTTTTTTATGCCCCATCTCCTTTCTGTATGATGGTATATACATATAATATTGCAACTAAACTTCAATGGAGAATCAAGAATTAGGTTTAAAATCATTGGATAGTGTGAATTTTGCAGTTGCTTATAGGATTTCCTGCAGTCAAGCAGCATGAGAGATTTGCTTTCACACCATCACATTTTTTAATTGTCAGCTTTGCATTATATGGTCAAAAGATTGTGAACAACTGAGAGCTTATATGGCCATGTTGGACATTCCATTCCAAAACTATGGCATTAATAGGGAGTTGACAAATCCCCCACCACCACCCCCTTTGTGGCTGTTCTGGGAAGGCTTTCCACAAGAGTTTGGAATGTGTCTGTGGGAATTTGTGCTGTTCTGTTAAAAGAGAATTTGATGTTGGATGAGAACACCTGGCTCTCAGTCATCATTCCATTTCATCCCAGAGGTTTTCAAAAGGTTTGTGGTCAGGGCTCTGTGCAGGCCACTCGAGTTCCTCCATAGTAAACTCATCAAGCCATGTCTTTATAGATCTGGCTTTTTGCAGAAAGCTAGAACAGAAAAAGGCCTTCCCCAAACTGTTGCAACAAAGTTGGAAACGCAGAACTGTCTTAAGATGTCTTTGCATGCTGTAGCATTAACAGTACCCTTCATTGGAACCAAGGGGCTTAGTCCAGTACCCGGACAATTATCCGTCCTACATCTAAATTTACAGTTGGCACTATGTAGTCCAGACGGCAGTGTTTTCCTGGCATCCACTAAGTCCAGATTCATCTGTCAAACTGCCAAATAGTGAAGCATAATTCAATCACTCCAGGGAACACATTTCCATTGGTCCAGAGTCCAATGGCAACATGATTTACGCACTTCAGCCAACTCTTGGCATTGTACATTGTGATGTTAGGCTTGTATGCAGCTGAACTGCCTTGGAAACCTATGTTATGAAACTCCCGATGCACTGTTCTTATGTTGATGTTGCTTCCAAAGGCAGTCTGTAACTCTGTTGTGAGTGATGGAACAGAGGTGGGGTGATTTATTATACACTTTGTGCTTAAGTGCTTGCCAGACCCACTCTGTGAGTTTGCGCGGTTCACCACTACATACATGGTTGAGCTATTGTTGCTCCTAGACATTTCTACTTCACAATGATAGCATTTAAATTGACTGGGGCAGGTCTAGCAGTGCAGAAATTTCACATACTGTCTTGTGGCAAAAGTGACAACTTATGACGGTGTCACATTTAAATTCACTGAGCTCTTCAGTATGACCCATTCATCTACCAATATTTGTTAGTGGAGATTCCATGGCTGTGTGTTTGATTTTATGTACCTGTTAACAATGGGTATGGCTGAAACACCTGAACTCAATAATTTGGAGGGATGTCCACATACTTTTGGCCATATTGTCTATGTCCACATTGTAGATGATTCTACTGCATTCGCAATGCTCAAACTTTGCCCTCTGTCCAGTGTTGTAACAATGACAAGTGATCAGTAGCAGGTATATTAATCAAAGCCACAAGCTGAATATTGGTCCAAAGTGTAGCTTCAACATGCATCTTTTTTTGAAGATGGAATGCTTGTATATTTTTGCAATGACGGGCAGTTTTTGTGTGCTCTGTCCACATCCTTCGTGTTTTGCATTAAAAATTTCCTAATACTGTACCATTGTCGATAGCATTGAGCCACTGTGGTATCTATATACGTAGAATGTTGGGCTAATAATCAGGCCTTAAGAAATTCAATGATTGAGCCACTGTCAAACTCTCTCGTTTGTTCAGAAAATTCACACATTGTTATAGAGAAAGTTCTATACAAGTGTTTAGAGATCAACTTATTCAGCCCTGTCCAATTATCACCTTATTACGCAAGTGTGCTCAGCTCCTGACAAATCTAGACTGATCACACATAACCACTGTCTGTGTGGAGTTAACACATTCTTCCCATGTCATCGTGAGTTTTCTCCAAGTGCTGTGGTCTTCATCTCTCATCCTAATGACAATCATATTGGGTTAAATGCTTCTGAGTGGGGCCTGTGATGGACAAATAAACTGATTGTTTATTTTAAAATTAATTTCTGACCTATTATATGACAGAGCTGAGCACCATATACGTACTTGTTTTAAAGTTTTCCATGAAGCCACGCATTTCTACAAGCTGTGAGATTCAACCATTATAGCTTTCAGATTTGAATCAATTAAGCAAAACATAAGTGAAAGCAAAGTGGTAAATGCAAGATGCACAGAATATCCAGTAAAACACTATATAGTAACAATAGGTTTAGTTAGGTATAATGTAAATTGGCATATATTTTTAAATCTAGTGTCTAGTCAACATGTGAGATTATTGTGTAGCCTATAGGACATACGAATTGCCCCCACCCCCAAAAAAAAACAACATCTAGAAAGCTGAATTATCAAATTGTTACCCTCTTCCCTTTGACACTGCAGTTGAATATTTTGAGAGGCAATGGTAATGAGCAATCTGCATCTCAGCCTGGGCTACATGGAGCACTCCATGCTCAGTCTGTGCTTCCATATCATTCATGTTGATTCTGTGCTTTTCACTTAAGGTACAGGTGGATCATATAAACTGGGTTCCTTCTGACCAGGCCTGTGGAGTCGGTAGATAAATCCTTCGACAACGACTCCTTAGTTTCCGGTACTTCTGACTCCTCTGTATTTAATATGCTAATATATTTTCCATGTTGATTGAAGGAAGGCAACATACACGTCATTTAACCACAGAAGTACTGGCTAGGCAGCTGACTCTGTACCGTATTGGCCAGTTTAAACAAAAGACAAGAACCTCTGAACACACATCAGGCCATAGCGCACACCTCCACCTACATCATTACACTTGTGTACACTCAAATGAACTTGGTAAACACGTTATATCTGAAATAAAATGAAAACACTTTTCGTAATGTACCATAATCCAGATTACAATATGTGAGTGTTAGGTTGTATAATAGCTCAGCTGAACTTCACACTAGTAGTAACACAACTATGCACTGGGCTTTATTCTTACATCAGAGAAGTACTTAATTATGACTATTGTTTGTGAAATGGGACATTTGAACTTGCTGTATTTTTTTTTTTCATTACAATTTAAATTTATTAGGAGTCTGAGTCTGTACATTGTCTGGACTACGACCACGACTCCAGGTAGCCAGAATTGTCTCAGACTCCGACTCCACAGCCCTGCTTCTGACAGTCTTGATTTTATCGTGCCAGTCTTAATAAACATGCAAAATGCTTTGGTTGTAGTGTACATTTTCAATAAAAAATGTTCTTAATATGAGCACATACTTATTTTATGTAGTGCGTTATACTGAGGAATATTTTAAGATGCTCATGAAATCAGTAATAATTTCACAATAGAAGATAAAAGCAATTCCTGTGTATAACAGTATATAATAGCAAGAAAAAAAGAAAAGGTTAAAACTGATACAGAAAAACAATTGTGTTCATTTTCTAAGTCAAAAGAGAACTGATGGGTTTAAAGCATTGACCTGAATGAGATTAGACAGTGCAGGTCCCTAACAAAGGAATGTTTAAGCCAAAAGGATTAATGGAAGACTTTGGCTTTATGATTACATCTTTCAGCACATGTCTGCCTAATCTCTGAGCCAGGAAGTATTTCAGAAAAAAATTAAGTTGTTCGTATTACAAATATAATTTTTAGGAAACTAACTACAAGCAGAGAATGGCAGTTTTTCCCTTCCAAAGTGTGTTTAAATACTCTTTATGTCAAAATATGTTTTCTGTATTTTTAAAAATATAATTTTCTTATGTGTCATGTTAACTTAAAAAACTTGCCTGATTTTTTTATTTTTTAAGGTTGACAGTTTTCATTTAGTTGTCATTTTTTTTTATTAGTCTTTATTATTGTTTCCCTATTTGAATCCAGTTGTATGTTTGCCAATGATTAATGCCCCATTTGCTAGAACACTTAAAGCAAGCTGCTACAATGTATAGATGTACTGTAGGTGAACATCTCTGATGGGAAAAATTAAACATAAATTTTCGCTTGAAGTCCTGCAGCTGCAAAATTAGCTTCTAATAGATTTTATTAATAATTCCTTCTGAAACTGATAAGTAACTGGAGTGTTGATGTTTTGTGTCTGATCACAAACCCACTAAATAGAGACCATCTGATATCAGTTTTCATGACAGAGGAGTGACATGGTGTCAGCACTGTCTTCTGACAACTCCAGGAGATTAAGGTTTAAATCTTAACCAAACCGCTGTCTGTGTTGGGTTTGTTCTCAAAATGTTTATTTCCTCCTCCCAAATCCCCAAAAACTTATGCATTGAGTTTATTGATGGCTGGAATCAATGTTGATGTGTGTTCATGAATGTGCCCTGTGGTGGTCTAGCATTCTCTGCATGTTTAGTTTATGCCTTCTATCTGATTTTGTCATAATTGACTCTGGGCCAATATAACTTTTTTTTTAATTAAGGGTTTTTGCAAATGAATTTATGGATACTAGCACATAAATTCTTGTTCTGTCCAGGCCTGGCTATATAGGCTAAAGTTCCCTTTGCCTTATATTTGAGAAAACAGTTCAAGAAAATTGATGCAGTAAAAGCATTTTTGTGTTTTGACATCTGAAGCTAATAGCTATTTTTATTTTAATTTGTTGTAAAATAAGATTGTTTGAAGTTTAATTGAATCTTTGAAAAGAACAACACATAATACACCATTTATATACTGCACCTGACAAAGACAGACTAGTTTAAAGTAAAATGGACAATTGTGTATAGCAGTGTATTTATTATGATGCCATCATAACAAAAGCCTGACCTGACCTGACCTAAGAAGAGATGATGATGAATGCTGTATAAATGGATGCACATTACTTAGTGGAGGCATGCTGACTCAATAGTATCTTGTGACACCAACTTTCTACTCCATATGTGTGCACCCTATGAAGGGCAGCACACATCTGCCTTATTCCTTTTCTACAGGCCCCTCTTTAAAATGAAATGGATTAAGCAGTGCTTATGGGCAAACATATATACTAGACATTATACTAGAATGCAGCAAAGTTAAATGCCTGTCTTTGGAGGTCCATTTCATTTTTTTCAATGTGCAGTATATGAAAGAGTCAGTAATTTTATAATAACATCATCAAAACTAGGTATTGGTGAGGTGACTAATGGTTTACTCTGTGTGTGTGTGTGTGTGTGTGTGTGTGTGTGTGTGTGTGTGTGTGTGTGTGTGTGTGTGTGTGTGTGTGTGTGTGTGTGTGTGTGCACGCGCGTATGTTGGTATGGCAAACACACACACGTGTACTGAAGAACAAGTTTATTGGAGCAATTGTAAACTCTCTTCTGGGATCTGCTATAATGCAATAACCTATACATCACTGATGTACATAAACACATATGTTAGTTTAAAGTATAGTAAAATAGAGAAGATTTCAATCTGATTAATATAAAACATAGTGATCACTTGGTGAGCCTTATGATTTGCAGTTAAACATTGGAGTTGTGTTTTTTTTTTTTTGTTCTCCCCAGTGATCTTTAAAGACGATAGCCCTTGCAGTGTATTTGCTGCTTTATTTATGGTTGTCATAGACTGATGCCTAATGAGAACTTATTTCTTTCTTTTCTTATTAGTCTCCACTTGATGAGCCAGTAGTATTGAGTGATGAAGTCATCTTCCCCCTGACGGTCTCTCTTGACAAGCTGCCCGTAGGAACAGTAAAAGTCAAGGTGAGAGGGGAAATAATGTATGGGGAGGGAAAGGTGGAACTCTCCTTGAGGTCTGAGCTTACAAAAGTCTGATTTCTTGTTCTAATTATAAACACTGAGTCGCCACTATTTTAAGTGCACTTACTGTACCCTAGTTATTAGTCAGTCAGTGGCACGGTCATATATGCAGGTAAAGATATTTTTTTTATTTATATAAAAATGTTACAGATGTTACAAGGTTAGTCCACCAGCCTAAAAAAAATCATCTGACACCATGTTTTAAGAAACTGAGAGTAACGAATGAAAATTATGATGCATTACAGCCTCACAGTTAAGAGTTGAGCAGTTCTTTTTTGTCTGATGTCTACTATCTTATTTTTGTGAGAGCGAAGTTTAATTTAACCTGTTCCAGTTTGCTTTTAAGAGACAAAGGAAAGATGAATATTGTAATATTTTTTTTTCTGTCATACCTAATTCAAATTTCTTAATTTTAAAACTTCAGTTATGTTACCTCTTAATTTCTGTTTCTTAAACTGAAAAGGTTTAACTCCTTCAGTCTTTTTTCACGGCTCGTACATCACAGTCCTTGAGTCCTCTTAGTTGCTCTCCTCTGGACATGCTTGATTACTGCCAAGTCTTTTTTTTTTTTTTTGTAATATGGAGACCAGACCAGACAAGGCCCTACTAGTGTGTTATACAGCTTAAACCTAATTTTTATTTCATTATTTTCTGCATGTCATGCTATATAAACTAACATTCTGTTAACCTTCTTAATGGCTTCAGTTTCGCAGTCAGGTTTAGTGATGAGCGGACAATGAGTCTTGCATGTTTCTTGTAAGGTATATTTTAAGGTTTGAGACCTCTAATTGTGTACTCATAACTAACCAGTTCCCACTTGTAATACCTGACATTTCTTTTACTTTGATGCTAACCACTCTTGTGGAACCTTATCAAAAGCACTCTGAAAATCCAGATGACGTAAATAAAAAGTAATCCCCTCTGGTTGTATGCTTTTGTCGCTTCCTCTTAGAATTACAGAGTATTAGTGAAACACAATCTCCAATACACCTGTTCTTGACATGTCCTGCTGGACTCGTAGATCCGGCTCACCTTAAATCGCTTCTTAAATCCGTTCACACCTCTCTGCCAGCGTCTTTTGTCCTCTAAATGTGCTGATAAAAGACAAGCTGCCAGCAGCCGGCTATTCCATCCCCCCTCTGACTTAGAACGTGCACGAACTTTTTCCAGCTCATGCCTTGATTGATTATCTGGGAGTGAAGTGGAGTTTTAGAGTGGAAATAATAGATCGTTATTTGGAACACACGCATTTCATGTGTGTACCGTTTCTACAGTAATCTGTGTAAACACATTGTTAAAACAGAAACTTTTTCATATTTTAGTAATAAATGTTACAAAATGTAGGCATAAACTATAGAATGTGTAAAGCCCAAGTTCCAAAGATCAAATAAACACTTTCACAAAAGCTTCAAGAACTATACAACAGTTTCCGTGGCGTAGCGCGCTAAGAGTTGCCTCACAGAGCGCAGTAGCTTTGTTGTGCCTCACAGACATAAGTTCAGTTCCCCGCTGGGGATAAAGTGTTACTTCTTTTTTTCTTTTTAACCACAAACGGACATAAAATTTATAAATTGGTATGTACTGTCAGTTAATGAGATCGTTATATTTTCATGTGGGATGCTCCTTTTAAAGTATTTTTTTAACAATTGAGACTGCAATTAACATGAAAAACTGTCCTTATAACTTATTTTTTCAAGATCCATAACACACAGACAGACAGAGCACTGCGTAATAGAGAGACAGACAGGCAGAGATATACAAATAAACAGGGAAGGCACATGTACTGAAAGAAAAAAAAGATCAACATGTGCGTTGTTCCTGCTGCACTGAATAAGCTCACGTGCTCTAACATCACCCCTCCCCCCGATCCGACTCTCTAAGTAACAGCACAAGTACAGACACAAACCAAGTGTAATCAAGAGTTACCGGTTTGATCCTCACTCACTGCTATATTTGCCGTTTTCAGTAGTAAGCTGCTCTTTTTGTTAATATTATACAGTGAACACATGCACTTGATTTGTGTCTGTACTTGTGCTGTTACTTAGAGAGTTAGATCGGGGGTTGGGGTGATGTTAGAGCGCGTGAGCTTATTCAGTGCAGCAGGAACAACGCACATGTTGATCTTTTTTTTCTTTCAGTACATGTGCCTTCCCTGTTTATTTGTATATCTCTGCCTGTCTGTCTCTCTATTACGCAGTACTCTGTCTGTCTGTGTGTTATGGATCTTGAAAAAATAAGTTATAAGGACAGTTGTTCATGTTAATTGCAGTCTCAATTGTTAAAAAAATATTTTAAAAGGAGCATCCCACATGAAAATATAACGATCTCATTAACTGACAGTACATACCAATTTATAAATTTTATGTCCGTTTGAGGTTAAAAAGAAAAAAAGAAGTAACACTTTATCCCCAGTAGGGAATTGAACTCATGTCTGTGAGGTACAGCAAAGCTACTGCGTTCTGAGAGGCAAATCTTAGCGCGCTACGCCACGGAAACTGTTGTATAGTTCTTGAAGCTTTTGTGAAAGTGTTTATTTGATCTTTGGAACTCGGGCTTTACACATTCTATAGTTTATGCCTACATTTTGTAACATTTATTACTAAAATATGAAAATGTTTCTGTTTTAACAATGTGTTTACACAGATTACTGTAGAAACGGAACACACATGAAATGCATGTGTTCCAAATAACGATCTATTATTTCCTCTCTAAAACTCCACTTCACTCCCAGATAATCAATCAAGGCATGAGCTGGGAAAAGTTTGTGCACGTTCTAAGTCGGAGGGGGGATGGAATAGCCGGCTGCTGGCAGCTTGTCTTTATCAGCACATTTATAAGACAAAAGACGCTGGCGGAGAGGTGTGAACGGATTTAAGAAGCGATTTAAGGTGGGCCGGATCTACGAGTTTTTTTCGTAGACTCTGGTGATTCTAGTGTTAATAATGGCTTCCATCAATTTACCTTTGATGCTTGCTAAGCTTACTGGCCTGTATTCACTTGGTTCAGCCTGATCACCACTTTTATATAATCGTATAATATTTGTTCGCTTTCAGTCATTAAAACTTTCCCCAGGGTGCAGAGATTATCAAAAAAAATAGCGTCAGTGGTTATGTATGCAACAACTAACCTGTTTAAACATTTGAATTTGGATGCTATCAGTTCTAGAGGATTTGTCAATTTTCAGCATATTAAATCTACCCCTTCAATTTTCAAATTGCACAATACCACTCTGATAATCAGTTACTTTTGGGAAGTTAGACACTTTTTCATACATCTAAACTTAAGAAATGTGCAAGTTTAGAGGTTGCTAAACTGTTTCAAAAACATTTCTTATTTAACTGCACTTTTACAACTAAGATACTGAAAGAAAGTGTTTGGTTCATCTTTAGTCTTTTCCACAAATTTCTATCTGTCTTTAAGCTTCCTAATATCCTTTTTTAAATGTTGCTTGTGTGCTCTTATTACCCCAACAGTGAGCACTAGAATTATTTATATTATATGCAGTATACAATATTTTTCCTGTTCCTCCTTATTTGTAAACCACAGAGTTTTCTTTTGATGTCTTAGTGCTTTTAAATTTTAGGATGAACTTGTCCTGCATTGTATGTAATACACCTGTAAACCTCCTTTATTTGTCCCTGACTGATTCCACAATTAAAAGCTTGTCCTGGTTGATCTTTCTTAGACTTTACCACATCTGATTAAAATTTGTTTTGTAGAAAAGTTAAGTTTAATTTTGTGAAAACGCTGTCAAATGTATTATATTGTGGTCACTAGATCAGAGCTAAACCTTCTGAATTCTGTCGTGATTCTGTACATGTCGTACTGTACTTTTTGTGCTCCTTAGCATTTCTAGTCCTTTTTTATGCATCTGATGGTTGTTTACTTGAGGTGCAGACTGTGCCTGTTAATGCTACACATGTATCCACAATATTAAGCAATGTTGCTTGATGATAACTTCAGTTTCCGGGGTTGAAGCAAAATCTATGTAAATTTTGTATCTTTTCTGGTTTTTTTCCCCAAACATGTAAAAAGATGTGTGTGTTAGATAAATTTATAATTGTAAACTGACCTGATTAGAATGAGTGTAGGTGTGTGCTTCTGAAATGAAATGTTCCAAAGCAGATACTTGCCTTATTTCCAATTCTACCGTGATAAGCTCTATATTTGCCTTATTTCCAATTCTACCGTGATAAGCTCTCTTTCTCCATATCCCAGATATTGGAATAAGTGGCCTCAGAAAATTAACGGAAAGAAAAACTTGTAAAACGGAGCAATAAAATTTTAAAGACCCAACAGGCAATTGTTTGTAATCTTTTTAACAAACAAGTTTTATTACCACTTCAAAGAGTTCCATTCCTGGTAACCATCTGTAGGTTAAGTATTCTAATCTTTGTTAATCTGTACAGGGTGGGAAAAAAAAAATGTGTCATGTTCATAAGTATGTGGTATCTTATGTATTTGATTAGTTATTGTTGTTAAGTATGGTCTGATCTTAAGAACTGCTTGCAAGTCTGTTTAATACAATAGACTTTGTATTAATTTTGGTTGAAAACCATGGCCATACTTAAAGGAAAAGACGGTCTCTGAGGCAAACTTGCTAAAGGCTAAAATAAAAGGTTTGTTTTTCTTTTACTTGTGGAAGCACACTAATGCTGAGGTATAGCACCAGTGCTCTTCAAACAGCAGTGTGCTTTTGGCTCAAAGCTGAATGAGCAAAGACCGTAAAATTACACTACACAACTTCCCATCGCTACTGAGTGCCAAAAATATTGCTTCCTTTCCAGCTAAAAAAAAAAAAAAAAAACTCGCATTTCTAAGTTGTATCTAACAGAAGTAGTTGCTATCCACCATTTTTAATTTAACTATTAACAGAACAAAAAAGTACAGTCAAGCAGTTTCTGTAGCTCTGAACTGCGATTAGTGTACTTCACGACTGGTAGCTTGGCCCACTCCTCTTTACCAAACGGCTGCAGTTTGTTCAAGATTGATGAGTTCATTCTCCAAACTCCAAGTTCAGCTCTTTCCATGGATTTTCAATGGGATTCAGAACAGTTCAATGTTTTCTGCTCATCCATTTGTGGTTGTTTTTAAAGGTGTGTTTTGTCTGGAATGCTTTGAAACAAAATTCTATCCGTTCATTTCCATCATGTAACTCGCTATCTAGTCTTGAGCAAGTCACTCAACTCCTTGTACAGTCATCCCTCCTCCATCGCGGGGGTTGCGTTCCAGAACCCCCCGCGAAAGGTGAAAATCCGCGAAGTAGAAACCATATGTTCATATGGTTCTTTTTATATATTTTAAGCCCTTATAAACTCTCCCACACTATTATAAACATTTCCCGCACAATTATACAGCATAAACCCTTTGCATTCTCTTAGATATTAGGTAAGATTCGTTGAAATTATGTATGTAAACACAGTTTATATACAGTAAAACCTAAATATTATTTTAAAGATATCGAGCGTCTCCGATATCACATATGTTACAGCCATTACGACAGACAGGCCACCAGCAATAAATACGTACAATGCAAGAAAAATTGTATACAGTAAAATGTGTGTACAGTGACATTAAACTATATACATGTTATAAGTACTGTATGTAGATAATTAATTATGGTTACTCACCAACAATGACACGATGACTTGTCCGATAACGATGAGTTTAATTTTACTGCACAACAAAGGATAGCGTTACAGCTCTTCTAAAGGAGCCTCTTCAGGCGACTGTGTAGCACCGCCGTTGTTCTTCTTCCAGCACTCTTCAATCCAAATCCCTAAAGCAGATTCCATCCAGACTACTGCCTTATCACGTCCACTTGCAACTCATTTTGCGCCCTGGTTAAAGGACACTGCGGCCGTAGATCTTATATGCTTTTCCTCCTTTTTAAATAAAAAGAATCGTGGACTCATTGATGCCGTAATGGTGTCCTGCAGTGGTGTAGCTGTTCCCTTCCTTCAACATATCCAAAACTTTTACCTTTTCTGCAATCATTTGCATCTTCTGTTGGCGCTTGGACACGGCCCCTGAAGCAGTAGCAGGAGCATGTTAATGCTGAATGAGTGAGATGAGACTTCCTGGTTAATGCAGCACTCTGTCGCTGAGCCAATCAGCACACAGGAACTTAACTGTGTGCTCTGATTAGGTAGCTTCTCAGTCATCCGCCAATAGCGTCCCTTGTATGAAATGAACTGGGCAAACCAACTGAGGAAGCATGTACCAGAAGTAAAAAGACCCATTGCCTGCATAAACCCGCGAAGCAGCGAAAAATCTGCGTTATATATTTAGATATGCTTACATATAAAATCCGCGATAGAGTGAAGCCGCGAAAGTCGAAGCGCGATATAGTGAGGGATTACTGTACTCCAATTGTAAAAATATACTGTATATGCAAATTGAAACACCCCTGCTTTTATTTTGTATTGGGATTGCATTTATATAGAAAGATTTTATACTCAATAAGTTTACCTTATTGGTATTTGCCTGGACTTCAGATTTTTGCCAGCTCTTGGTGGAGATGTTATTTTCTCTTTCCTCCATTCCTCTGTCAGCAATTGCAAATTCTTAACAAACTACAGATTCTTAATTAATATTCTTACAGTATATTCTTAATTCAGATGGATCTGAAATTATTTTTTTCTTTAACATTTACATGTTTTGTGCATGTGTCTGTGGCAAAATACCAATTAAACACATGAAGATTCAACTTTGTAACACTGTAAAATGGGAAAAAGAGGCTTCAGTTACTGTACAATCAGGGTTCAGGTTTGATTTTGTCAGCTCAACAAAACCTGCTACAGTCCATAACCAGAAGTTAGCAGCAATAAATTTGTCAACTGAGCACCTGATTCTGACACCTTGCTGTTGTACTCTTGGCACTAGGAGGAATTCCTTTCAATGTATTAGCTGCATGAAGAAGTAAAGATGCCATTGTGTTCAGATTCATGCAGAACTGATCTTTATCAGCTTTGTGATTTTCAGCCGGAACACAAATTAGATTTTTGTCCCGTCAGGCTTTGTATGAACCTGATTTTCATTAGCTCTCTAACAGTTGTGTCCCAAATGTAGTAGTCTTTGCATACATATTACCTACTCTGGGCTAAAGAGATGTCTGTGGATTTTTAATCCTTGGCAGATTATTGTGACAGTATGGAAACGAGACATGGAGAAAGCAGAAGTTCAAGAGCATGGCTATTTAACTATCCTTCAGAACTGCAGTCCTTCTCTCACTTTTCGAGAAGACCTGAACACTTTCAAGGCACAAGGTAAGTGAACATCCAGGACTTCAGGGAAATGCGTAGTGGGGTGTAGCAAATACAGTATTTATGAAAAGTCTGTTGGGAAGTTATTTGATTCAGTGTGTCATACTGAGTTAAACGTAACAGGGTAAGAGTTGTCAGTAATGACAGTTTGTAGAATAGTATCCTTTATTGAGCACATCATCTCATGGCAGTTTCACGAAGTCTGATTTCATGTCAGTTTATAGTTGTTTTGACCTTGGATTATTTCCTTAGAGCATAAGTGGTTATCCTGGTATTCTCCTGTACTGAAAAGTCACTTTAGCCTGTAACTAAACAAAATGGGATTGAAACTACACAGTTGTAGCTCAAATGGCACCTCTGGCTTACTATGTAACTCTGACCAAGTCACTGCTGGCAACTGCTGGTGCTTTCATTTTATGAACATAATTAAGATGCTATTTGCCTGTTGTCATTGTTTTTAATACCAAGCATTAGGAACTATATGTATTCTATATTTGAGATATTTCTAAAACATTTTTTGATTATATAAATTGAATTTTAATGAATAAGTTACCTTTCAATCATACATGCAGTTCTTTTAATTTATATCTGACTCCTGCTATGCAGAGACCAAAAAAATGCCACTGATTTATGGTAGTTGAGTTAGGAATCGTCCTATAGAGCAGTGTAATAATATAGGCTATCACAGAAGTTGGTTCATTAAGCAGAACAATCCCATTAAACATTACTCCATAATCTATCTGAAAGATAAGTTAAAATTTTATTCCATCATGGCCTCTGCATGGTACAGTTCTGGAACATGACCCAAAGAGGAAGGTGCCTGATGGCAGATTTACAGAATTGTAACATCTTGGCTGATTTGTGTGAAGATGACCATGATTTGATGTGGATTGTATTTATCAATAACTGATCTAATTGGGAAGTCCTTTTCCCAGTGCACTTTCTTCAGGAACCTCTTTACATTTTGCTAGATAAAATTCTGAAAATTCCTTAACACTAATTAAGCATAAACATTTTTAAATAATCCTGTTTGCGTTGTTGTATTTATTTGTTTTCCCTACAAAAATGTGAAAAATCAAATGTGTTTAAATATAAAAAGGTGAAATTTAGTGTGCCTTGGTGGTTAAGATCTTCTACCTTAATTTTTAAACTCTAAGAACCAGCCACACACAACATAATCATCTCGAACCTACTTAATCCAATACCAGGTTACAGAGCCTATCCCAGCAGCATTGGGCACAAGGCTAGAACCAGTCTACTGCAGGCCCACACATACACAATTTGGAATTGCCACTTAACTTAAAAATACAGACATCTGGGATTCAAAACCAGGACTGCATTGTGAGGATGCAGGGCTAACGACTCCGCCAGTGTACAGTCCAGCAAGACAGACAATTGTTTGAAAAAAAAAGAGTTGCATCTTTGTTTTTAATTTGCATTATTTGAAGGGTAGGGCAAAGCTCTCAGATTCATCTTTTTTGTAAAGCTTTTTGAAGGTCTCTTATTTAACTCAGTTTTGTACACTGTCTCCAGGCTTACCTTTTGGCAAATGAATTTTCTTCCCGGGCTGTAGAGTATTGATTTGCTGGATGATGGTGTTGTGTCCTGGGTTTCTCAGTTGACATGATTACACCTGGCCTTGCATTTTAAACACCCAAGGGTACAGAGCTCTAACTATTCCAGTACCACTTACTAGAAATTGAAGTGCTGAATGGTTCTGCTTCACCAGATCTTCCTGAGTTGAATTTTTAATTTGCATCATATTTTGAGGGAATGGCTAATGTGTCCCATTCTAGATAGATGTCCCAGGGAATCATAGTTCTGCTGAACTGATGATAGGAATAATGACAGGCTTTGTAAGTTTTACATCCCACTGTCATCTAGTGCCTGGCATCATTCATTTGGTTTTCAGGAATACATAGCAAGATTTAAACACTCTTATTTAGAATGTGCATGCTTGTTTAGCATTTTGGATAAATGTTTCATATTTCTGTTGTGACTTTTTTCAAACAAAGAGTTTAATGATCACATTTTACTTCTTTCTGTCTTTGTTGTACTTTTTCCAAGTGCATTCAGGCCTTTTTTGACTGTAAAAGTAGATGTGAAAGAGTGCATGCAGAGATTTATTTAAACTGGATCTTATTTATTTGATTCAGATGTCTTAGAGTGTAAGAAAATGACAAAATCATATTCGTACTACTTTTCTTCATGAATGTTTTCAGTCTTGATTTGTAATTTTTGCACTTAGAAAATCAAAAAAGAAGATTTCATGCACTTTCCACAGCTTGAGTGTCAAATAATAGCCTATAGTTCTCAAAGCAAGCACACACCCAATGTGGAATTCATGCTATGCGTTTGTGTTTGAGCATCATGAACAGTTTAATCATTGTTTTAACTGGATGCAGACTTTATTTTTGCCTCAATATTGAGGAAAAACATTAGTGATGCAGCCTCCAGGCGGACATTCTTACATTCTGAATGAGCAACATCAGGCTGGCATTTTGTAGTTGTGGCATATGCAGGCTAACAAGAGAACAGACCTTTGATTGAAAATGCCACATAAAAAACACAAGTGTCTGGCAAACGCTGCCAGCAAAATGCTTGTTTAATACAATTCACTACAGGAATATTTCAAACAAACATTATGTGATAATCATAATTACAAAAGCTATGAAAGGATACTCAAGTTTTTATTAACTTAGTCTACATTGATTATTAAAGTAAACTAAAATGCATTATTTCAAGTGTAAAATGAATCTCAAAAACTTTGAAATCTTTGCAGGAAATAAAGTAAATATCTTAGTTTTTATGGCAATTAGCAGATAAACTGTACCTGGTGTCAGATACAGTATAACAATAAGCTGTTGCAAAAAGATGGTGCACTGATTGATGGCTATGAACACATTCACTGATTCTTATCTTATGGTGTTTAAATATTTAATAGTAGTAGTACAAGGCAGTGTTACAGAATATTGTGTATAATGTACGCTTCTGGTTGTTGTGCATGTATAAGATATGATCCAAATAGTCAGGGAATAATGTCATTGTGATTAATTGATTTCAGTGGAAATATTTTATTATGCCTCTCATCTGTGATTTTTGTATAGTCATCTCACGCCATGTTGTTTTTTTTTGGTGCAATATGAGGGGGCTCTATGGGCAGAAAATAGGAGACTAAGGCAAGAGAACCACCAGAACAGCACATGACAGGATAATCTCCTGTAGCAAAACTCATGGACAGAGAATTGGAGGTAGTCACGCTCACTGACATGATATCTGTCTGCTGAATGGCACAGGCTGCTGGGGCTCAAAAGACTCTGTTGTATGTGGTGCAAAGGAAAGAAATGGAAGTGAATCCCTCACAGCCCTAGGGGACTGGCCCTTTAGATGGATAGAGAGAAACCCTGCAAAAACGGCAAGCCTGATCATTTGAACATTCTCATTCTTTGCTTTTTAAGCAAGTAAGAGAAAATGTATATGAAACTCTTGGTACAGTATATTAAGTAAAGTACTGCATACCAGTTTTATTTCACTTCAGTTTAGCTTATTTTTTTAAAGTGCTCTTTACCGCGTGCAGACATGCAGCACTGCAACAAGTTCACAGGTAAAATGCATTTACAACTTTACTAATAACATAATGTATACATCTAAAGATACTAATCAGGTGGGCGGCACGGTGGCGCAGTGGTAGCGCTGCTGCCTCGCCGTTAGGAGACCTGGGTTCGCTTCCCGGGTCCTCCCTGCGTGGAGTTTGCATGTTCTCTCCGTGTCTGCGCGGGTTTCCTCCGGGCGCTCCGGTTTCCTCCCACAGTCCAAAGACATGCAGGTTAGGTGGATTGGCGATCCTAAATTGGCCCTAGTGTGTGCTTGGTGTGTGGGTGTGTTTGTGTGTGTGTGTGTCCTGCGGTGGGTTGGCACCCTGCCCGGGATTGGTTCCTGCCTTGTGCCCTGTGTTGGCTGGGATTGGCTCCAGCAGACCCCCGTGACCCTGTGTTCGGATTCAGCAGGTTGGAAAATGGATGGATGGAAATACAATGTTCATTTCTAATACCTGGTTGAAAACCCTTTGCTGGCAATGAGAGCCTGAAGTCTTGAACTCATGGACATCACCAGATGTTGGGCTTCCTCCTTTTTAATGCTCTGCCAGGCCTTTACTGCAGCGGCTTTCAGTTGCTGTTTGTTTGTGGGCCTTTCTGTCTGAAGTTTAGTCTTCAACAAGTGAAATGCATGCTCAATTGGGTTAAGATCAGGTGACTGACTTGGCCATTCAAGAATTTTCCACTTCTTTGCTTTAATAAACTCCTGGGTTGCTTTGGCTGTATGTTTTAGGTCATTGTCCATCTGTATCATGAATCAATTTGACTGTATTTAGCTGGATTTGAGCAGACAGTATGTCTCTGAACACCTCAGAATTCATTGGGCTGCTTCTGTCCTGTGTCACATCATCAATAAACACTAGTGTCCCAGTGCCACTGGCAGCCATGCACGCCCAAGCCATCACACTGCCTCCACCGTGTTTTACAGATGATGTGGTATGCTTTGGATAATGAGCTGTTCCACGCCTTCTCCATACTTTTTTCTTGCCATCATTCTGGTAGAGTTTGATCTTGGTTTCTTCTGTCCAAAGAATGTTTTTTCTAGAACTGTGCTGGCTTTTTTAGATGTTCTTTAGCAAAGTCCAATCTAGCCTTTCTATTCTTGAGGCTTATGAGTGGCTTGCACCTTGCAGTGCACCCTCTGTATTTACTTTCATGCAGTCTTCTCTTTATGGTAGACTTGGATATCGATACGCCTACCCCCTGGAAAGTGTTGTTCACTTGGTTGGCTGTTGTGAAGGGGTTTCTCTTCACCATGGAAATGATTCTGCGATCATCCACCACTGTTGTCTTCCATGGACGTCCAGGTCTTTTTGCGTTGCCGAGTTCACCAGTGCTTGCTTTCTTTCTCAGGATGTACCAAACTGTAGATTTTGCCACTCGTAATATTGTAGCAATTTCTCAGATGGGTTTTTTCTGTTTTTGCAGCTTAACGATGGCTTCTTTCACCTGCATGGAGAGCTCCTTTGACCGCATGTTGTCTGTTCACAGCAAAATCTTCCACATGCAAGCACCACACCTCAAATCAACTCCAGGCCTTTTATCTGCTTAATTGATAATGACATTACAACGGATTTGCCCACACCTGCCCATGAAATAGCCTTTGAGTCAATTTTCCAATTACTTTTGAGCCCCTGAAATGAAGGGATTGTGTTTAAAAAATGCTTTAGTTGCCTTACATTTGTATGCAATCGTTTTGTTCACCCCAGTGAATTAAAGCTGGAAGTCTGCTCTTCAACTGCATCTGAGTTGTTTCATTTAAAATTCATTGTGGTAATGTACAGAACCAAAATTAGAAAAAAGTTCTGTACTTTTGTCCAAATATTTATGGACCTAACTGTATATGCTCATTAACATTATAATTCAGTATAATCAGTTGACACTAGGACTGTGAGAAAAAACATCACAATTTGGATATACAGTAATTGAAAAAAAATATTTGAAAGTAAAGGCTGACATTTGATCGTAAAAGAATGGTGTTATTTTTTTTACCGCATACTCATTTTGGCATCATGATACTCTAGACGCACTATGCTGCAATACATTTTTTTTTTGCGTGTGTTTTGCACATCACTTCTATGATCAGTGTTCTTATCATTTTTAATGGTTAGTTTGTATCATCGTGTATAAAAGGGTAGATTTTTGTACTGCAGTGCTCTGCATTTTGACTAATAGGGGAGTACTAATAATGGTTTTTAAACAGCACCCTAAAAGTACTTTGTTCCTCCTGATCCCGTTCAGTTTCACTCTTGAACCTGAGATTCCTGATTTGTTATTGTTTTATATTAAAACTGTTAAGCATTCATCATTCAAGTTTAGAACTACTGCCAATGTTTTTTTTTTTTTGTTTTTTTTTGCAAAACACAAGGGTACCATTTTCTGCCCCTATTTCATTTAAATAAAAAGTTTATTTTTTGATTGAGAGTATGACATGTTGGTGCTGAATGTCTTAATGAAATCATAAACACATTTAGCTATGAAAGTAATCACAAAAATAACTAGCAAAAATTTGTTTCTACTAGATCAGGAAGAAATTAAATAAAATAGGCCATTTGAGAATTTTCACTTACAGTATTTCTCTGATAAACAGCATACTGTGAAAATCTTGATATTACTGCAGCTTTACCTGGTGTAACTTCCAGATTCCCAGGTCTAAGCTAAAAGCTACAGTGCTTTAGAATAAGTAGCCCTGCAATTCAATGGCACACTCCTCTTCCCCGTGTTGCTCCAGACACAGCTGGGATAGATTCTGGCCCTCCACAGCCTAAATAGAACTATGGGGGCTTGATAACAGATTTAATTAAATATATGATTTTTCAAAATAATATGGCATTAGAAAACATAAAGAAACAACAACTATACTAGAAAGTGAGGGCAGTGTATTTTTAAGACAGGTGAAATGTAAAAACATTATAATGCATATGTACTTTTGTATCTTTGGAATTTTACATTGATTAAAGTCTGAAATTCAGTTATGCTGAATTTGTGAAGGAAAAAATACAGTACATAGATGAGTTTTGTTAGAAAAGAAACAAAATTAAAACATTTTTAAATTTTAATGAGACGGCCTTCGCCGTTTTATTGAGACATGTCTTAAGATAGAAAGACTTAATAATAATCATACATTTTATTTCTTTAGCACCTTACCCAAGCTCAAAGCACTTCACAAAAATTCTGAATGAATATACAACATTGGATACAAATAATATCTGCATAAAATGCTAAATAAAGATAAATATACAAAGCTTTGAAGTGGAATAAGAGGCAAGAAATCATAATAAAAATATAAAATACTATGAGAAAACCATGAACAAATAGCATCATTTGTGATACAGATGTAGATCATCCAGAGCACATGGACAAACTGAGATAAAGAGTCAGAACTTCAGGGTAAGTTGAATGCAATCCTAAACAAATTAATTTTAATTTGCCTTTTCAAAGAATAAATTGAAATGGCTGCTCTCTTTAATTTAGGGAGGTCATTCCAAAATTAGGGGTGCAATAGCACTGAAGGCTCTGTCACCCACAGAGCACAGGTTCGTTTGGGGCACAACAAGATTGCCAGAGTCTGTGGTTGAACAGGATCATGGTGATGGAGAAGGTTACTGATGCTGGTGCAAGGCCATTTAAGGCTTAATAGCTTAATAACAGAATTTTAGGCTTGAGACTGGCATAAGAGCTAGTGGGCTAATAAGAACTTAGCTTTATGAGACACTTGTGATGTCACATCTAGATTGATGTGAGCTGTTTTAATATCCATATTACAAGATAGTTATTATAGTGCTGGAGAAAGTCCATTACTAGACTGATTCCATGATTGCAAAGTAAGAATAGTGAAAAAACATTGAAAGATTTGGATCTTATAAGCTTAAGAAAAGGGAATAAATGGTGACATTTCTATGGGGTTGATTGGCTGATAAACATTGGCCTTCTGTAGTTGGTGCCACTAAATCACAGGAAACCCTCATGCACAAAAGTCAAAGGCTGGGTCATACCTTATACCTGATTCTATCATTTCCAATGAGCCTGAAATTGAATTAAAATTGGTTTAGGAAAAGATGGAGACATGATAGAAGTGTTTTATAAAATATGAAATGAGTAAGAAATTGGATCTGAACACTTACTTTGTAAGTGGCTCTTCAACATGTACAAAAGGACAAAGCTAAAAAAAGGTGGTCAAAGTTGAAGTGTTAGTTAAGTGTTAAGGTTCACTTTTTAAAGTGTTAGGGAATATTTTTTTTGTTGCTTGTTATAGATATACAGAACAATTACCGAGTATTGCAGTTGTTAGTTGTAGCTATGACTTTCTAATCATGTTGATGTTTTGCAAATGTTAGGCGACAGTGGCGGTTTGTAATGACCACCCCCCACCCCACCAATGTTTTAAATTAATTTGGTAAAGCAAAATGATCATTATATAATTTTGTTTATTTGCACAACATGCCTGGTGTCAGTGCATGTCAACATGCATTAAAAATTGGTTCAGACTTATATTTGTTTCATTTTTGTATAAATACCTATATTTCCTGAGTGATGGACGCTGGCCAAATGACAGCATATGTAAGTCCTTGATCTTTTGGTAAGCAGGTGACCTGAGGCTGCCCTTTATTTGGTTGCTTTTAAATTTTTCCAGCGACACAGCTCTCTGGGCCCCAGACACTCCTACGTTTATTGGCAGCAAATCAGTATTGTTTTAAGTTTTTTTTTTGTTTTTTTTTAATCTAATGTGATAGGACTATTGTTGATGCACTATTTCAAGTTGACGTCAATAGTTCACAGTTTACACCTGCCATTAACGTAACTACAACTGAGTGAGCGCGACTTTAGGGAGATGGCAACTTCAATTGGAACTAGAGAAATCAAAGAAAATTTGGTTATTTATTTAACGAAGCACCCCTTCATAAATTGTTCACTTGAAGAAAAAGAGAAGATAAAGGAGTTTAGACTGAACTGACCTGACTTAAGAATTCGGCAGCAGACAAGTAATCTAGGACGTGGTTACACACTGACGATTGCCATGTTAGAGCACTTTGGACATGTCTCCTGGCTGCTAGAGACCATCTGACCTGGGTGTGTGGTCAGCAGCGAGCCTCACAAGGCTTGTGGATAGTGGCCATACGAGTTGCTTCTGAGGCAGAGAAGGACAGGTAAGGGGGGAAGCAGCTTAGAGATGCCCCCAAAATGCTCACTAAGTGCCGTGCCAGCAAACGCCGATCTTGTAGGTCCTTTTTCACTGGATTCAGGCAGTTGAGCAAGTGTATGAGAGAGACTGTATATTGCAGTTAGTAAAATAGTGGTGTACCTTCAGATGATTTTGGTTTCAAAAATTGTGCCACTACAGAAAATAAGGTTATTGGAACATTCTGGAGGAGGGGGTGCGGACATTTGGTATTTGTTTTGGCAAAATGGAGAATTGGGCAATTTAGAGACACCGGCATATTATATAGTTTGGGTGCCAGGTGCACCTTTTCCTTTCCACTTCTATAGGGCAAGTTATGGGAGGAATAAGGGACTGTGGATGTCACAAACTGAAGATTTGGAGCACAGTAGAAATGTGAAAGATGGCATCAGATTGGGCAGCATGGCGGAAAGGGTATAATATATTTTAGCCTGGATTTCTCCTATGGGTCTGGTATTATACAGGCTGTGATGTGCATTGACACTATTATGAGGACCACGAGAGCATGTGGAATAACCAGATAGAAAGGTAGACGTGAAAGGCACTATATAATAGATAAGTGCTGCTTCAGTTTTTCCCTAAAAAAACTGCGCCCCACCCAAATTGTTTTTTTTTTTTTAAACTATCCGCCACTGTTAGGTGAATTGAAATTTAAAATTGTTGTTGGGCTATTTCCTATTCTTCTGTCAACCCATACTATGTATTTGTGCACTGTTCTAAAATAGATTAAAGGCAAGTCTTTGTAATTATGGGGTTAAATTTAAAAAGAGAATGGTTACAGCTTCTGAATTTAGAGCATTTATTCAGTAACACTCTTCAATTTTATTGCTGTGCCATCCTCTTTCAAAGCAAGGAAACGTAAGGCTTGTTTTGTGGGAATGCAAATACTTTTTGAAAGTGTGCTTTGTTGTTCTCCTAGGACATTTAGTATTTAAAGAGATGCACAATGGTTTAAACTTTTTATTGTTTTTTGTTTTATGTTTTCCTCAGTAAGCACAACCTTAACGGTGTTACCGCCTCCCACAGTGAAGTGCCAACAGATGACCGTGTCTGGAAAATACCTCACCATCCTGAAAGGTATGTATGTCAAAAGCATACCACAAATGAGTGATGAGATTATAATCAGTTGGGTGTGTCCAGTTGCTAAACAGGGAGCAAGAGAAAAAGCCCAGTAAAAGTGATGTTTATCATATAGACTTGTTAGCCATCTTATTAGCCAACCTCAAACACAATGAGGTGTTTCTGAGGATTCAGTTGTGTCAAGGTGTGCAGCGATTTCCTTTAGTGTATGCCATAAGTTGAATTAGTTTATAAAACTTTTTTTGACACGTTTTGTGAAAAAAAAAATGTAGAAGTTACATTAATCTGTTTGTGCTTTATAATTTGAACACTTTGAATGGCATGTTCTTATTTCTTGCTTTTGTGTCTCTATTGGAGGAAAAAAAATCTGTGGAACTAATTTATAGTCATTCCCACTGATGACCAATGAGGTTCAAAGGGCAAAAATTTTACCCTTCCAAATCCAGATTTTTGTGTTATATTAAGTAATTCTCTCTCTTCTTTTACAATTAGTGATGCTGTCCTTGATAAATACTAAATGTTCTCTATTACTGACTGGATTTTTTTTTCTTTCCAGCCCCCACATTACTGCACAAACACTGAGATGTATGTAGGTTAGACAGTAGCAAATGTAAATGTGTTTCCAGAATGGGGTGGACTGGTGGCTCTGAGGCTAAGGATCTGCGCTGGTATCCGGAAGGCTGCCGGTTCAAATCCTTGTTACTGCCAAAGGAGATCCTACTCTGCTAGGCCCTTGAGCAAGGCCTTTTACCTGCAATTGCTCCAGGGGTGCTGTGCAATGGCTGTCCCTGTGCTCTTACTATAAGGGGCATGTGCAAACTAATAAGTTGAAAAAGAATAAAATGTCAGTCTCATTTAATAAGTGGCGTTATTAATGCAGTCATTTTCCACCTGTCAATTGTAATTTTTTTTTTAAGCAATGATTAGTGTTTTCATCCCTGTGTATTGTATTTATAAAGTTTCTTGTGGGTGCTCTGGTTTTCTTCTGAAATTCTCACTGACTAGCATCAGACTGTGCGGAACTGGTGTGGCACCAGCTTTATTCTCCCAGTCCTAATGATGTTATCAAAGGGTTTTACGGTACTTTGAATTTATGGAAGACCCCAAGGGTACATCAAATCCAGTGATCACCAGAACACACTGTAATGAGACTGACCCTAGGAACTGGTTGGAAATTCCCTATCATTCATATCTTCAAGGCACAGTGCTTATAAAAATTGGCTGTACAGTTGTTCAAAAGAATTTAAAACATTTTTGTGATTGTTAAGTTTACTACTTATTGTTGTGTGAGGTATTTTGAGTATCAGAAGTTTATCATTCTAAGCAGTATGTTACTTAACCCAAGCTAAAATTCTTCCAACAGTTTTGTGGGTCAGGAATTCTGTGTTAAATTTGTGGTCATTTTTGATCTTTTAGCATTAGATTATCCTTTTTTTGAAAGTGTTTCATATGATTCCTTGTTGTGGAATTGTTTTTGTTAGCATGATGTAGAATATTACTTTAATCTGTATTTGATTAATCCAGTCTTGAATTATAATAAGGGTGAGAAAGACTTTATCATGTTTGATTATTTTTACATGATTTTGATGATGTAACAAATTGAAAATTTTGAAAGCCAATTTAGGATGTGTAACTCTGGACCTATTTTGATTTTCCTTATTTCTATGAAAATTTTGGAGAATGAAAAAATTTTTCAAGATCTGGAAATCTTGCTGAATATGTGGCTTGGGGGTCTGTGAATACCTTTTCATGATATAAAATTAGAAGATCAGAAGTGAACTTTGGACAGATTTGTTTCAGATTTAAACCTTAAACATGTTTTTCATCACTGACTGTGATCTAATCTTTCTTTAGTGTTGAACACATCCTCCCAGGAGGAGATCTCCATTCGAGATGTTAAAATTCTGCCAAACTTCAATGCCTGCTACCTTCCCATGATGCCAGATGGCTCTGTGCTTCTTGTGGACAATGTGTGGTGAGTTGATGGATGGTTTTGTATAGCATTTTGAACCATTATTTAAAAGTGTAACCTTTTGACAGTCACTTACCTGATACAAGTACTAGATCCATTTAAGAAAATCTACAAGTTTCTCTGTACATCTGGAAGATATGCAAGCTCTATGGTTCATTACATTGCCTGCATGAACTGAACTAAATCTTTCAAGCAAAGCCACGTCACAAAACCTATGTTTTGATTTCTTTGTATTAGCTTCTGTATGCATACTTCTGAGGTCAGATTTTGGTTTATTCTTTAAAAAATTTATTTTAGAAAGATTTGTAAAAGAGCACTGACCAGGTGAAAAATTTGCACCAGCTTAAGAAAACCACTCCTGAGAAAAATTAGCCTTTAAATGGCTTAAAGTGGAGCAGTCACAAGACTCAGTGACTCTACACAATAAGAAAGGTTTATGGATATAAAAAATGCACTGAAATGCAACTGTAATTTATGCACTCATACTGACACAACCATACAGTACACTAACTGAAATCTTAATTAGTTCATCTGTTTTCTAAAACCAATTACAGTAGACCCCCGCGAAGATGCGGTTCAGGGTTCGTGGCCTCAGTTTTTCGCAGATTTTTCCTTAGAACCTAACTAATACTTGTTAGCGGAAACCGCAAATATCCTCTGCAATTTTTTATGGATTTTTTCGTGGCAATACTGCACTGTAGAAAGAACAGGAAGCAACCGTAGAGGAAAATGCAGCTTGGGATGGTGAAAGTAGCCAATCCGAGAGTGTTGTACTCTACTAGAATTTGAAACTGTATCTCCCAGCAGTCACTGCAGTTGCTCTGATTGGTCTTCTGCTGAGGGTGCAGGGGCTGTTGGGGTCAAAGGATGTCAGCGCGGCTTTTAAAAAGGGGGCCGGTGACCAAAAGAAAAAAAAAAAATTGTAATTTGTGTTGCAAGTTCCTGTCTCTCTGCCTGCATTCTGTTGGGTTACCTGTACTTACTCGTTTTGTCCTGGATCGTTTCGTGGTTGGGGTCTGGATTGTCTGCCATCTGCCAGTGTACATGAGGACTGTAAGTGGGTTCATTGCCATCCTGCAAAGAAAGGAGCGCTGCTGAATCCGTCCACCCGTCTTCACCATTTCAGGAACTACCGGTATGACTATCTTTACATTCCCATTCAACATGCGGATCTCTGGACTATCTATTTTCATCATTACATTTCATCCATTGCCGTTTTTCATGGACTTTATTTACTGTGTGTGTTTTGTTGGTGCTTTGTTGTATTTAATGTATAATTGCCGTAAGGGGAACAGGGGTGGTATCGTTGTTTTCATTACATTCTTTATTTGCTGCTTAATTACTAGTTTGCTTTGTTTTTGTCTCTGTTTCTGAGTGCGTGCTGGTTGGGTCAAGGTTGGGTGTGTCCCTGGAATCTCCACCATAAAAATAAATAAATCACAGTCTTCTTGACGGTGTGAATCTTAGTGGCACTGGACCGCTACTGATTGACTGTGATGCATCTCCAGCTGAGTGTTGTCGTGTTTTCCATTTTGTTGTTCTTAATCCTTAAACTGCTGCAACCAGCTATTGTCAGTTCCCAGTGCAATTTACCAGCACGCCGGAGCTGATCAGTCAGTGCCGTACATTCATTGAGCAGCCAGCTCATGACCACTGCTGGCCCCTGCAGCATTGCAGCCTCAGTGTCTCTGGGATTCAGCCAGTGCACTAGACTAGCCTGCAAGTATCAGCGCTTACCTCTGTGTGCTTGCGTGTGCAGCCAGTTCCAGCGCAGCTGACTTGGTGATTTACTGAATTTCATCAATGGCGTCAGTTGCACCTTGTGCATATTGTTCCAGTGGTTTTTTTAAATAGTTTTTACAGTTCATTAGCAGTGTGTAAAATGATCAGTGTTGCAATAATTATGATGCTCTTTGCATGAAAAAAAATGCGTTCCATTAAAATTTCACTTTTTCTTTGTGAATTGTGACGTTTACTTAAAAAGTGAAGCAAAAAGTATTTGGTGTCCAGGGATGCATTAACCCCCAAGTATGTGGTAGTTTAAGGGTTAAAGCCCCAAGATGCCACCAAAACGCCCTGCACCTTCTAAGGCTTCTGGCAATGAAAACGCACTTGCATGAATTACAGTACATATAGCGGTAACATCTGTATTTTACATTCTAGCACTGCGGGAGACATAGCAGTACAGTACTGTACAGTATATGGGTTTACCTTTACATTCTTTTTTTAGGTAATGTATTAAGCTGAGGTTGAAATTAAATTAAAGTGTTTTGGGGGCATATTTAGGGTTTAAAATATAAAAATAGGCATTTTTTTTAACCACATCCATAATTTGCGGTTTTTCTCAATTCATGGGTGCTTTAGGAACGTAACCCCTGCGAATTTCAGAGGTGTACTATATTCCAATTCACAATAAAAATACTTTGGCAGTTTGTTGTCAGCATGATAGCACTAATAAAAAAAAAATCTGTGATCATGACATCACCATGGTCTCATGAATGACATTCCTGTTAGGTTATACTGACAGATCAATAGCCAAGAAAGCCACAGATTTTCATGGGTGCCTACAGGGGGAAAATAATGGCAATAAACCAGGGACCAGTCCTAAACTTGGCTGAGTATGGTTTCTTGTACCTAGAATAAATGAAACTTTAATTTATGTCTTACACATGCAAAACATGCAGTAGAGTTAATAAGGTGTAGGACTGGCAAACAGTTTGGTAGCTAATTAACTTGGCCATGAGGAAATTCTGGAAATACGAGGTGTGGTAGGTAATGGTTGGCTTCAGGTTTGGTTCTAGGGTAGCTTTTAGGGTGCAAACATTGATCAAATTTCTTTAACTGTTGGTTAATAACCATTAATCTTTAAAAGGAGACACCCTATTTAATGACACAAAATACAATGCAAAGGTAAATGATCACAGATTTATTTATTGGTTGGTGAATAGCAGATTGCTGAAGCTGTAGTGATGGGATTACTATATCTATACATATTAATAAAAGGCAAAGCCCTCACTGACTCACTGACTGACTGACTGACTCACTCACTCATCACTAATTCTTGAACTTCCCGTGTAGGTGGAAGGCTGAAATTTGGCAGGCTCATTCCTTACAGCTTACTTACAAAAGTTAGGCAGGTTTCATTTCGAAATTCTACGCGTAATGGTCATAACTGGAACATATTTTTTGTCCATATACTCTAATGGAGGAGGCGGAGTCACGTATCGCGTCATCACGCCTCCTACGTAATCACGTGAACTAAAAACAAGGAAGAGATTTACAGCACGAGTCAAACGCGGGAACGAAGGTAAATGACGTTAATTTTTGACTGTCTTTTAATACTGTGTAAGCATACATATTAACACATGTGCAATTAAACGTGTGCATTTACGGGGTGATTTCTCAGGCTTAAAAGCTCGCCTTTTATCAAACGCGGGAACAAAGGTAACTGACGTTGTTCACATGTCTTTTAATACTGTGTAAGCATACATATTAACACGTGCAATTAAACGTGTACATTTACGGGGTGATTTCTCAGGCTTAAAAGCTAGCCTTTTATCAAACGCGGGAACAAAGGTAAATCACGTTCTTCACTGTCTTTTAATACTGTGTAACCATACATATTAACACATGTGCAATTAAACGTGTGCATTTACGGGGTGATTTCTCAGGTTTAAAAGCTCGCCTTTTACTAAAAAGGTAAATGCAAAACTATTTTCAATCATTCTATGATCTGCTTCTCACAACTGAAGGCACCGTGGCTGATGTTACGTCACTTGCTGTCCAACCATAAGCGTTACCTGGTAGGTAACCGGACACTCTCTTCACTCCCTTTCGGGAATCGAACCTCTGAGGTTTTCTTTTGTTCTTAATTAAAATTTAAAAGCAATACTTCACCTACAAAAGGTTGCCATTCATTTGAGGCAAGATTGCTTTTCTTCTGTACAACTATACGTTGCATTCTCAAGAGTGTGCTTGCACGGCTTCGGATATAGATATATGTATGTCTATATATAAATATGTAAGCTTATAAGTACTGCCTTACTTCTCTTTAAGAAAGGAAGATGTAATGATACTTGATTTAAACGATTCCATGTCTTTCTGGGTTTACGTAGCTTATTGTCAATATCTACACCTGTTTTTAACACTTATTTACTGAAACTGGCTTTCACGAAAAAAGTTAGGGCTTTGCTACAGGATACACCCTCCACAAGTTAAGCAAGTAAAAATAAAATATATATTTCTGTTTTATTTAAACCTTTTAAGTTCGTATGCATAGCCCCATTTGGCTGTTTAATTTTTTTTTTCTTTCTTCAGTAATATTTAATCTCCTTAAAGAAAAAGAACATATCCATTTTACTTTTTTTGTATCTCATTAGTAATATTTTAGTGTAAAAGAATAACCAGTATTTAAACCTTTTATGTTACTTTATACATTTATTTTACACAATGTTGAAAAATTAATAAGAAAGCTACATATTTTGGCAGCTGCTGCTTTCATTTTCAATGAAATGAAAAAAGCTCTCCAAGAGAGAACCTCAATGAAGAAGAAACATAAAAATCAGAAACCCTCATTTATAAAAGTTTGCTGCAGATGACTTAACTGAAAATAAATGAATAGTTCCTATGTGTATAATACATATTTATCTATTTTACTTATGCCTTTATTCCACCAACTTACAACATCGAGGTACAATTTGTTACATTACTTTTGTTTTTTGCAGCACAGGCAGGTGAAGTGACTTCCTCAGGGTCACACAGTGGTGTCAGTACCAGGATTTGAACTGACAAGGTCCGGGTTTACTGAAATATTACTGAACAAAGAAAAAAAACGAAAACGGGCAAATACGGCTATGCATACAGATGTCCATCCGTCCATTATCCAACCTGCTATATCCTAAATACAGGAGCCAATAAGTACATATGTTTATATACAGTATATATATATGTGAATGTATGTATGTATATATGTATGTCTATATATATATATATGTAGATATATAAATTTGTATATGTATATATATATGTTTATGTGGATGTGTATATGTGTATATACGTATGTATATGTAGATATGTGTATATGTAGATATGTATATACAGTGGTGTGAAAAACTATTTGCCCCCTTCCTGATTTCTTATTCTTTTGCATGTTTGTCACACAAAATGTTTCTGATCATCAAACACATTTAACCATTAGTCAAATATAACACAAGTAAACACAAAATGCAGTTTTTAAATGATGGTTTTTATTATTTAGGGAGAAAAAAAATCCAAACCTACATGGCCCTGTGTGAAAAAGTAATTGCCCCCTTGTTAAAAAATAACCTAACTGTGGTGTATCACACCTGAGTTCAATTTCCGTAGCCACCCCCAGGCCTGATTACTGCCACACCTGTTTCAATCAAGAAATCACTTAAATAGGAGCTGCCTGACACAGAGAAGTAGACCAAAAGCACCTCAAAAGCTAGACATCATGCCAAGATCCACAGAAATTCAGGAACAAATGAGAACAGAAGTAATTGAGATCTATCAGTCTGGTAAAGGTTATAAAGCCATTTCTAAAGCTTTGGGACTCCAGCGAACCACAGTGAGAGCCATTATCCACAAATGGCAAAAACATGGAACAGTGGTGAACTTTCCCAGGAGTGGCCGGCCGACCAAAATTACCCCAAGAGCGCAGAGACGACTCATCCGAGAGGTCACAAAAGACCCCAGGACAACGTCTAAAGAACTGCAGGCCTCACTTGCCTCAATTAAGGTCAGTGTTCACGACTCCACCATAAGAAAGAGACTGGGCAAAAACGGCCTGCATGGCAGATTTCCAAGACGCAAACCACTGTTAAGCAAAAAGAACATTAGGGCTCGTCTCAATTTTGCTAAGAAACATCTCAATGATTGCCAAGACTTTTGGGAAAATACCTTGTGGACTGATGAGACAAAAGTTGAACTTTTTGGAAGGCAAATGTCCCGTTACATCTGGCGTAAAAGGAACACAGCATTTCAGAAAAAGAACATCATACCAACAGTAAAATATGGTGGTGGTAGTGTGATGGTCTGGGGTTGTTTTGCTGCTTCAGGACCTGGAAGGCTTGCTGTGATAGATGGAACCATGAATTCTACTGTCTACCAAAAAATCCTGAAGGAGAATGTCCGGCCATCTGTTCGTCAACTCAAGCTGAAGCGATCTTGGGTGCTGCAACAGGACAATGACCCAAAACACACCAGCAAATCCACCTCTGAATGGCTGAAGAAAAACAAAATGAAGACTTTGGAGTGGCCTAGTCAAAGTCCTGACCTGAATCCAATTGAGATGCTATGGCATGACCTTAAAAAGGCGGTTCATGCTAGAAAACCCTCAAATAAAGCTGAATTACAACAATTTTGCAAAGATGAGTGGGCCAAAATTCCTCCAGAGCGCTGTAAAAGACTCATTGCAAGTTATCGCAAACGCTTGATTGCAGTTATTGCTGCTAAGGGTGGCCCAACCAGTTATTAGGTTCAGGGGGCAATTACTTTTTCACACAGGGCCATGTAGGTTTGGATTTTTTTTTCTCCCTAAATAATAAAAACCACCATTTTACAAACTGCATTTTGTGTTTACTTGTGTTATATTTGACTAATGGTTAAATGTGTTTGATGATCAGAAACATTTTGTGTGACAAACATGCAAAAGAATAAGAAATCAGGAAGGGGGCAAATAGTTTTTCACACCACTGTATATATATGTATATGTATATATATGTTTATGTGTGTGTGTGTATATTATATATATAAAAGACAGCAACACTCATAACAATGACAACACAATTACATTGACAATCATGTTACGTTATTTTTAAAATGTTTCCTTTTTTTTTTTTTCATAACCTCTTTAACACACTACTTCTCCGCTGCGAAGCGCGGGTATTTTGCTAGTTTATAACATATATGCACAAAGTGACTGATAAATACTACAGTATATTTAATACATAAGACTGAGAGTCCCGTGAAGACATTGAAAATATATAACTGAAGCAGTTCTAATACAAACGGTATAACACTTTTACCCTCCAAACAGTATAACGCAACACATGTCCTCTAAATTTGGGATTTCAGTTTCAAGTGGATGTGTGTGTAATTAAAGTGCATAGATAGAAACTATTGACTCCAAATTAAACTGCAACTAGGGTTGCCAGATATCCCTTATATACGGGACATGTCCCATATTTGATAATTTTGTCCCCTGTCCCGTACTGACCTTTCAGGGACACCCGAATGTCCCGTATTTAGTTCATTTTCAAATTTCGTAATAAAATATATTTTTACTACCTTCATACGGTACTTAGTTGTAACTTTATAAGTAATTATACTTTCTTTTCTCAGATTCTCTTGATGAAAATAATCCAAATGTAACAAGGATACTTGTTCAGTTGCTATGGTTGGCTGAGGACAGCGACACTCTTACCGTTTTGCTCTCCAGCCGCACTGCTGTGCAGTTCTGTATCAGCATTGCAACATTCAGTGACTGTCAACAAAGTGTGTTGTTACTACTTGCCACAGCCCACTTTTTTTCTTACTGCCTGTATTAAATAATAATATTTCTCTGTTGTCTGTATTAAATAAATATTTTTAAATGATTTCACTTTTACATAATTTTTTTTAGCTTGTGTTAAATAATTTTCAAATGATTTTACTTTTGTTTTCCTCATAACCCATTAAAATCCTTGCTTTATGTTTTTAACTTATGTCTCTACTTTTATATAATATATTGGTCTGGGTGTGTAGGGGGCATGCATAGCTGCAACAGTTAAAGATACAATCATGCAACACACATAGAAAGTGCCTGTCAAAGGGTATGGAGATGTGGCTGAATTCCTTTTAACTTGTACTTGTCTTTAGGAAAGTATTGTTGATATAAAGTTTACAGTCATGACTAAAAGAGCCAAACAGTACCATATTAAAAAAACACATTGGCCTTGAGATAGAAGACTTAGGTTGTTTTTATGGATGAAAATTATTTCTGTATTTTTCCTCTGTTTGGAGAGCGTCCTGTCTCAGCAGTGATGCAAAAGAGGAAGGAACAGTATCTAGAAAATGTGGTGGTTGAATATGACACCATCCACACCATGACTTTCCTTTTGTCTGTCTGTTAAACCCACTATTGACTCGCCTTTTGTTGCCTGATCAAATTGGAGAGAGTGCTAAGACTCCAAAGGTACATTTATTTGTATATGTATTATTTTCTGCATCTTTAAAATATCTGCATTAATACTAGATATACATTATAAATACATGTAATTAATGATATTGTACTTGCATGTGTGTGAGTATCTTTGTGTTCCCTAGTTACATTTTAAATAAGACCAGGTAAAGATAGAAAGTGGTAACAGAGCGTTGACATATTATCTATACAGCAGTATGGAGGGTCAGTGTCAAAAAATGGCATAGAATGACATTGTACTTTGGTAAACACAGAAAGGAAAGCTTTTGAGATGGTGTATTTTGAGAATACAATATACAGTTTGCTGCAGTTAGAGGAGAACAAGAATGGATTGAAACTGGCTCTTAAATTAAAAAAAAAATCTCTTCTTTGTAATCTGTTTCTGAATAGCCATCAGTCAGGTGATGTGGCCATGGCATCCTTCTACAGAGTGGACAGCCTTTCTAGTGGTCTTCCTACCACACTCAGTGCCCTGGAGGAGCATAACTTCCTTTTTAAACTTCAGGTTAATGAACGGCCACAGGAGGACGTAAAAGAGGTAATCACAATCATTGTTATTTGCTATTATGGAGTTAGAAATGAGTAGAGAGTGGACTGGTTTTGCAAATGAGTGTATTTTCCCTTCTTTCAGTTGCTTTGTCTTACAGAATATTCCCCCTGAATTGTGGACATCTATCACATATCATTATTTTATGTGTTCATATTTTGTATTAAATCTCCCTACCTTCTCTTTCATTTTGAATTGCTTAGGTCTACATTTACTTTATTTTCTACCCAACTGTTCTACCACATCCTCATTGATGCTGTCTCTACTGTACTCTGAATATGTTTTAATATGTTTAGTATGGTGACAGTTGCCTTGAATAAAAGCATCAGCCAAATAAGCAAATGTAATGCAATAACATTTGTTGTTTCTTAAAAATGTTTTATTTATTTTTGGTTCTCCCATTTATTTAAATCATCTTCTGTTACAGTTTGTTGTTACATACACTTGTACTGTTATTGTTGTAAAGCACTATGTGGGGGCACAATATGTAAAAAGCACCATGTCATATAGATAGATTAATTGTAAAATAGTTACTTTTGTATGCTCAAATTTCCCTGTGATTGCACTTTTCTATAGAGGACGCAGTCACTATTTATCAGGTGTGACATCATTTGTGTTTAGAGTAGGCTACATGAATCCATATTGTTTGGACCCCATTTTTATTATCCTTATCCAAGATGAGGGTGATATCAGTAGAGAGTTGGATTTCTGTATGTCTGACATGAAAGAATTAAAAAAGGTGAAATCATATCAATCACTACGGCCAAATTGCATTTACCTCATGTGCGTAAATCATCTGTTGATTAGGAATTATTTCTAAACTAATGGAAACAATTTTTATAGATCCAAAGAAAAAAGTATATTGATTGTAGTAGCAGACATAGATTATAGACACAAAAAACATTCACTGGGGATCAGACAATGGACTGAGTTTTGCCTATGTGGAGTTTACACATTTTCACCATATCTTCATGGGAATTCTCCAGTTTCTCTAATTTTCTTTCAGCATCCCAAAGTTGTATGTTAGTTTAATTGGCAACTCAAATTAAGTGGATAGCGTCATGATTCACTTTTAAATAAATATTCTGAAGTTACTCTGCAAAGAGTTCGGTGTATACATATTTATTTATTCAGCTGATCCGCTGGAGTGCTGCAATTGAACTCTCCACACTATTTTTGCAACTCTTAACTAGACAAAGAGATTCCTAGGATTATATAGACCTATATAAGAAAGACCCCTGGCAAGCAGTAAATCATCCTATAGACTGGAAAGTTACTAGGAAAGTTGGAAACTTAAGATAGATAGATACTTTATTAATCCCAAGGGGAAATTCACATTCTCCAGCAGCAGCATACTGATACAAAAAACAATATTAAATTAATAATAATAATACATGTTATCTATATAGCACCTTTCCCACGCTCAGGCTACATCATGTTTTAGGTCAGGCTAAAAAGACCTCCTGTGTTCTATAACAGCAATATAGATGAGTATGCATATGTATAAACCTGATTATCTATGTTTGTAAAATGCAAAGATGACTCACTCACTCACCAACCAACAACATTCTATTACCCATTTAGTTAAAAAGCTGAAATTTGGGAGAATTATAAATCTAGAATAGTAGATATCTACTATGAGAGGACATTTCGATAATCAATATTTAGTCTTGAAAAACACCACTTCAATAGAAAAACCTGGAAATCTAAAAAATGCTTTTACTGATTAGACTGAAAATTGGTGATGTGTATAGAAAAAAGAATTAGCTGACCCATGTTTTTTATTTATTAATTTAATATCTGTTCATAATAATACTGCACCGAGTATGTTACAGTAGCACACCATGTCCTTTTCTTGGCCTCAGTGCTGAGACCAAGTCAGGACAGACACAGTGCCACTGTGTCTTTCCAGCTTATGCAAATGGAGACCTCCAGCAGAAGGGATGGGAGAGGCACACAAAGAGCTGCACTGACTATAGGATGGACAAATAAGTTAAGAAGGAACAACACATGGCAAGTAACATGGCAGGAAGAGTAAGCAGGAAGAAAGTTTGACAAAGCGCAAGTAAGACATGGTTAGCAAGCGTGCTTTAAAACTGGAGTCCAAGTTCCAGCTATTGTGACCGTGAGCCTAGTTGCAAAGAGGTCACTATAATACACTTACAGGGACAAAACAAACCCAAAATTAAAAACTTTCAAATCATTGCACGGGCCTTGTAAATCTTCAGCCAGACAGCATCATTGCTGTTTGTAATAAGTTAAAGTAAAACATGATTCAGTTGTACAACTTTATTGTCTATGACTTTTGGGGTAAAGTCCTCTGAGAATAGTTGTTGATTCCCTGACCAAGTATTGGAAAAAGCAGATTCAGAAAGTGGAATTTTGCAACCTCAAATCACAAAATTAACTACAGAAATGGGTGTTTTTAATCTGAAACAAATATGTTTTGAAAATATATTATTGAAAAGCAAAGCTACTATTACCATGCCCATCTATTCATCATTCTTTGCAAACAAGGGTTAAATTTTACCCATCCATATATTTCAGGTCTGAATAAAATAAAAAGACGTCTATGAAATTTAAGAGAGTACAGCTTACTGTTCGCTCCTTTATTCATGTCAAAAAATAGAAGGATTAAATTTTCAATTTTCACTGTTTATTTGGTCAGCTGTGGTGGCCAACTGGCATGCACTTGGCTGGGTTCCACGTAATTCTTTCCATAAACAAACTAATTTCTGATTGGTGATTCATTTTACCCACAAAACAGTAGACAGTATTTGATTAATATGTATTAAGTGAAATGAGCATGTCCAGTATGCTTGTTATACAATACCCACTACTGTTTATGTAACAGAATCCAACTTCCTTTCCATTCTAAAGCCTCTTGGTATGACAAATCTTAGCTGGTGGAGCTCAAAGTCAAAAATGGCTGGCACCAACTTCCAATCCTGGTTCCCGGTTGCTAGGTCCACTGCCTCAGAGTATATTTTGACTGCCACGGTCTTTCCTGTGTTGGTATCAGCTGACGACTTGTGCGGTGGTCCTGTTTACGTTTGAATGTAGAGTGCTGAAAGAAAAGAACTATTATACAAAACAGATCAGTTTGGGCTATTCTAGTTTAAAAGGATCAAGAAAACATGCTTCAATCTAGTCTCTATTTTGCACATTTTTTTTTTTCAGTTTGGAAAATAATGATCTATTCTTCACTAGATGGTTTGTTTTGAAGTACACACTGAATATACTAATTACTGTGTTGTTGCCACATGTACAGATTAATAAGACCGCTGCACAAATGGGAGTTGACTAGTCTGTCTTTACAGAGAAATGTAGTTTCATTTTTTTTTCTCAAAGAAAAGGTCAAAATTAAACAAATGATTCAATAAATTAAAAAATACAGCATAATAACCAAGGATCGATATTTCAAATCCTTCTCAGTGCTGTTTAAGGGAGCACTCTGCCAATATACGTATATAAATTCTCATAACCATAACTTTAGTCAAGGTAGTGCTTACCACTTATGCCAAAGTGCTTCTCTAATGACACTGGAGTGGCCCAGTACATTTATTAAGGGTACAATGTTTGAAAAAGTGCTAGCAATTATATAGCAGAGCTATGGAATTTTAATTTTTCATGGTAATTTAAAGTAGCATCCGCACTTGAGATGGTAGAGGTCCGAGTTTAGGCAATTGGATAAAAGACACTAACTAGCTACCTAGCAGTGAAAGAGTTATGTCACAAAGAAAGATAAAACAAATATGTTAAAATTGCATACTTTACAAACACAAGTGGAAACGGAGAACCACAAGAAATAAGGGAGTATAAATTAAAAAGAATTGAAATGAAGTAGCAAACCTATAAATATATTGTGAACAAAAACTTTGTACCGTAGATCTGTTCCTCGGCTTAATATTATATAGTGCAGAGATTCCCAAGCTATGGGCCATGGCCACAGCGGCATTGAAGGTGACAATCGCGTCAAATTCACAGCGGCTCAGTTCAACCAGGAGGAAAAACAATGATGATCGCACTTGATTCATCCAACACTTTGTGATTGAGTGGAAAAAGCAACCCCACCCCACCCATTTAATGATTGCACTCAAATCATCAAGGCAGACTACCTCACTCCCCCCACTCACACGATCACATTCAATTCATGGAAGGGGAACCACTCCGGTGGGTCACACACATACTGGCATGTGAAAAACTGGTGTATGACTCGACAGAGGATGGGAAACACTAATATAATGCCTTTCAATTATGTCTGTCTTATATGCCACCGTTAACAGCAGTTTTATTATACAATGCCTTTCTTATCTTTCAGTCGTAGTGAATTTCATATCCATGGTCAGGTAGTTGTTGTTTGAGTGTTGTTTTTGTTTTGCCTTAACTTGGTGTAACCCTTAGAAGGAAACCTCAGCACTGCATCTAAGGATTCTGCTATTTACATTGTTAAAGAAGTATAATATTTCATGTCTATCTTATCAACTCTTTGGTTTACTTTGCAGGGTCTTGAAGTTCCTCTGGTTGCAGTGCTCCAGTGGTCTACACCAAAACTGCCCTTTACCAACTTCATTTACACACATTACAGGTAGGTGCAGTTGTGATAATGGCTGTCTTTATTCAATACATTTTTTTTATAATAATGTTCTTTGTTTTGTTGTACCTCAGGTTACCTAGTGTTCGCCTCGACCGCCCTCGCTTTGTGATGATGGCATCCTGTGAGTCTCCAGTGGCAGTAAGGCAGAGATTCCAAGTCCAGTATACTTTGCTCAACAATTTACAGGACTTCCTGGCAGTAAGGCTGGTGTGGACCCCTGAAAGTGCCATCACTGGTAAGGGTTTTAGTGCTGTGTAGTAAAGAAAATGGAATTGTGATGTTGTCAGAAGAAAGTAAAATAACATACTCAATGTCTGCTTCTGTTTTGAAATAGATATTGAATTCAGTAATCACTGGTTTACCAAACAGCTCAGAGTTGTAGAAGTAGCAGTAGTCACATTGTCAGGTGTATAGAGTACAGTAAAATTCTTAGTTGTTTGTCCAACCAATATGCAACATATCAATATTCTCCAACACCATGATAAGCAAATTGTATTAAAAAACATAACTTCATTTATGAAATAGTGAACACAAGTCAGCTTGCATGATGTATATCCCTTGTGTCTTTTCAGTTACTCTGCCAGGTTCTGAAATCTTCTTGAACCTAGAGGAATAAAACTATTAAAGTTAACAAAGGATTTATCTTTACATACATGTCATCACCTTTAACACTGTTCATTAATTTGTAAAAGTATTGACTAAGAGGATAAGGATATAGGTTCAAGCAGCCTATTTTAGATTTTCCAGAGTTTATATTTTATAAGTGGCACTCAAATTCCTGGAAGTCATCTAGCAGGAGATTAAGAAAGGAAACCCAAGATTCTCTGTTAAATTGTTTACTGTATAAGACACAGTGTTTAGGATATCATTGGGTGCTGGCTGTTACTTTAACTTGAGTGGTGCCATTGGGTTGTTTGTAAAAAGCGTAATATAAAACGCAGCACTGCATGATGAGATGAGTTTGACGGTAGCTTGTTTATGTGTGACATACTTAACCATTCTGTGTTCTGTAGGAAAACTGCATTCGCAAGAAGAATCTCGAGCCTCTGAAGCTGCACTCAATGCTGTTGTGTGCCACACACCACTCAGTAATTTGGGCTACTGCAGGAAAGGAAGCACTCTCACTTTCAATGTGGCATTCCAGATACTGCGGGCAGGTCTATTTGAGGTAAGGAAGCACTGCCGCTATAGTGAGATCTGTCTGACTGTTTTTCATGTCACCATATTGTCAGGGAAGTATTGTTCCCAATTAAAAAAAAACAACAACATTTCAAAGCTACAGCAGAGGCAAGGTAGAAGCCGGCCCTGAACATGGCTATAACTCCATTGCAGGGGCCACTCTCACAGACAAACCCACTGGCTCAATTTTGAATCACTGATTAGATGTGGGAGAATAGCCAGAGTACCCATCAGAACACCAATGAAGACATGGGGAGAATGTGAAAAATCCACATAGATAATTACCAAGTACAGGTTTCAAAATCTGAGAGTTAGATGATTAAGGCAGCAGTGTCAACTACTGCAGTACTGTACGGTTCCTTTCTTTTAAAGGCAATAAAATAATATTGCTTAAATGAGACCCTCATGTAGGCAGTGTGAAATTGTGCCTAAGGCTTTGGACTTTGGACTTCAAACCTTGAGCTTGTTGGTACAAATCCAACTGCTGATACTGTGTGACCATGGGCAAGCCATTTTACTGCCTGTGCTCCATCTCGGAAAAACAAAAAGAAATGGAACTAATTTTACATCAAATGTTGTAAGTTGGCTTAAATAAAAGCGTCCCCCAAAAAATTCAATAATAAACCAAAATAGATTTACCTAGGGCTCCGGTATTGACCTCCTAATTCTATATTGCTATAGTCATTGCCAGCACAGATGTTTTAATTTTAATAATAGTATCAGTAAAGAAGGGAGGCACAGTGGCAGCACTGCTGCCTTACAGCACAGAGACCAAGAGTTATGTCCTAGAGGCTGCCTATTGGAGTCTACATGTTATTCCTGTGCCCACATGGTTTTCCTCCAGGTGCTAAGGCTGTAAGGATAGGTGGATTGGCATTACTAAATTGGCTGCTGATATGTGTGTGTGTGTGTGTGTGTGTGTGTGTGTGTGTGTGTGTGTGTGTGTGTGTGTGTGTGTGTGTGTGTGTGTGTGTGTGTGTGTGTGTTTCACCCTGTAATGGACTGGCTCCCTGTCAAGGGATTATTCTTGCCGTGTGCCCCATGCTTGCTGGGATAGGCTAAAATGTTGCCATGGTCATGCTTTGGCTAAGCAGGCTTAGAAAATAGATGGATGCATGGATCATTAAAGTAGTAAACATTAGGCCATTTCTGTTTGATTCATTACTTTTTTACTTTTTTTTGATGGCTGTTGAACCTGTTCTGTCACTCCTTAGACAAGTTATTTTGAATGTTCTGATACTTGTAGAAATTATGTTTATATAAATTGAGTATCCCTAATCCCTTATCCAAAATGCATGGGACCCAAAGTATTATGGATTTTGATATTTTTAGATTTTGAGATATTTGCATCTTCCAAAATTAGCCGCCATTGTCCATGTACTTGGAACTGTCAGGGTTTCAGCAGGAGAACAAAAGACTTGACACTATGAGAAATCTAAAAGGTGGGCCGGATTTACAAGTTTTTTCGTAGGCTCTGGTAATTCTAGTGTTAAGCTCCTGTAATCTTCTCCCCCTCAACTGCTTGCTGTTTGTCCTTCTATCAGGTTAACTTTTCTCTATCTGCTCTTTTAACATTGAGTTCCTCTTATTCCTTACTTAAAACCTCTCCACTCGCACTGTTTGTACTCTTTCATAGTAATAAACCCTTACACTGTCGCCCTCGTAACTGCTCTACTTTTCTGATAGCTAACTGTTCAGTGTAGAAAAACTCGCTTACTGAATATCCGCTGCTAGTTAATTTCTTATTGTCTTGCCTGCTCCTACAGTTGCTTGAGCCTTAACGCTAGCCATCTGCATACGTTCCACACTGCGGAGCCATTCTCTTTACTGTTTTGAAGTCAGCTGCTGCCTTTTTTCTCAGTAAAAAATCGTTGTTTCTGTTACTTGCTACAATGCCAGTTATTTACTTACACCTTGCTGATGCTAGTTTGAATACAAATAGCAAGTAAGTGTTCAAAATGCTTCCCAAAACACACAGCTGCTTTTGCTTCTGTGCAGGTGAAAAGTCAGGCAAAAAAACATTCTACAGAGAAAAAAAGCTTAAAAATATAAAACTTCCTGCTTGTAAACGGCAACCAAAACACAAATTTTCAGGAGCAAAATGTATTTTTTAAATAACTCTCCCACCACAGAAAACAGCAACTCTCAGCCACTTCCTCTCCATTTGCAAGGATGAAGTCTGCACATCAGTATGTCTCCAATCAGAGTCTCAGTTTCAAAAACCACAGCAGGTGTCCTCATTAACCTGTCTCCCCTCTTCTAACTGACATCAAAATGTATGGCTGTCCATTTCACAAACCTAACTATTCAAAGATGTCTGTCACATTTCCATTTTCCCTTACTTTGAAGTTCCAGGTTTATTAAACAAGATAATTTTGCCTGCTGACTGTAGTTTGACTATCCTTGTCTTAGAAATGTAGAGTGTAATGTGTCAAACATTTTGTTTTCTTTTCTCCATAGTTAAGTCAGCATATGAAGTTAAAATTGCAGTTTACAGCCTCTGTCTCAAACCCACCTCCAGAAGCACGTCCACTTTCACGCAAGAACAGCCCTAGCAGCCCAGCGGTCAGAGACTTGATGGAGAGACATCAAGCAAGCTTGGGACGATCCCAGTCATTCAGCCACCAGCAGCCGTCACGCTCTCATCTCATGAGGTAACTATGCAAAGATTGATAAACACACCTATCTGGGTATGCACCACTTAACAGCCACATATGGTTCTGGCCAGATGGTTGTAAAGCGATTTAGTTGTTAAACAGACCCTCAGATATTACGGTATGTACTGGTACATATAGTATCAGTATATACTGTATACACATACTGTATATACAGTACTGTACACTGCTTAACATCACAGTTCTTATAATAAAATCACAACAGTAACAAATAACATATAAAATATGAACACAATAAAAATAATACATTAATATACACTACTGTAATAATAATTAAAAGAGAGGTTTTGATAAAGAAAGAGAGGACTTTTGTTATTAAATCCTAACTTACTCTTAATGAAGCTGAAGTTTTTATGCATGTGAAGGCAACTGTAGTATATGGTATTGTACTCTTCCAGATAAAGTGCCAGTATGTACAGGTACAAATGTCTTGGATAATGCTCACATTTATTTGTATAAATTTGAATACAAATTGCCGGTGAAAAAGTTGTATTTAATTTTAAACTTCATTCACTACAAAACATGAATTGTATAATCTGAACTTTATTTATTTTCACATTTTAATTTTTCCTTACTTTTTTTTTCTCGAATATACGGAGCTAATAAATCTTTGAGGTACAATATTCCCCCTCGGCTAAAGCGGTATCTTTCGTACAGAATTTCCTCCGGGAGCAATAAAGGATCTTGCCGATCGCGCAAAACCCTCTCTATATGAAATTCTCTTTGTATAATTTGTGCACCAATATCAATTGGTCGCTCATTCATGAACGGCGAAGCCCTGACTGGATGACTTCCACGCACCGTCACTGATTACGTGTGTAAACTAATCCTTGTTTACGTAGAACAAACCTGCTCCGAGCAGGTTTGCGGATTTGGATGTGTTGCTATGACAACACTTCCAGCAAGAGTTTCGAAAAACTGACAGATCCAGGATCAGGCCAAATCGTCAACAATTACATCCGGCTAAGCGAGTAATCCACGTACGAAAAATACCCCCAAGGTCTGTTACTTTACTTTGTTTCTTGGAAGCACTTGTAGGACTTATGGGCATTTAGAGACCATGAGGCACTGAAATAGCTGCAGCCAGCTAGAGAGGATATTACTGTGACTGTGTTTGTTTAAATGCTGCTGACCATATGGCATGCAGATTGCTATGTAGTTGTCCTTACCTCCACAGTGTCTGGTTTGGGATGCTAGTCGATTCTGTCATTATGGCAAGCACTTATTAGCCAGAAAGATGTTAAACAGTGTATGTCTGTATATGTACAGTATATGCTCACCTCTATATAATAATCAGCATTTCTTTAATACTAGTTTGTTTTAAGTTTTTGCAAATCTCAGAACATTTCCAAAGACACTTTTGTAGCAGTCTAACAGTTTTCTAGCAGATTGTCATCTCAAACACAAGACAAGAAGCTAAATATTTCAAAGATTTTATTTAAAACCTGTCATTTTGGGTAAGGTGCTTTGTCAAGGATTTCTTTGCTTTTAGGCAACTGACATCATTCTAATGTTACATAAGAAGTTGGCTGTAATGAGGCATTTTATCTCACTTGAAAACAAAAAGAGTGTTGGTTCTCATCAGACAAAACATAGTCTACTTCACTGATAATGATAGAAGCTTATACCACCAAAACTACTACAGTGATCCCTCACTATATCGCGCTTCGACTTTCGCAGCTTCACTCTATCACGGATTTTATATGTAAGCATATTTAAATATATAACGCGGATTTTTTGCTGGTTCGCGGATTTCTGAGGACAATGGGTCTTTTAATTTCTGGTACATGCTTCCTCAGTTGGCTTGCCCAGTTGATTTCATACAAGGGACGCTATTGGCAGATGGCTGAGAAGCTACCCAACTTACTTTCTCTCTCTCTCTCTCTCTTGCGCTGACTTTCTCTGATCCTGACGTAGGGGGTGTGAGCAGGGGGGCTGTTCACACACCTAGACGATACGGACGTTCGTCTAAAAATGCTGAAAGATTATCTTCACGTTGCTACCTTCTGTGTGCAGCTGCTTCGTGAAATGACATGCTGCACGGTGCTTCGCATACTTAAAAGCTCAAAGGGCACGTATTGATTTTTGACTTTGTTTTTCTCTGTCTCTCTCTCTCTCTCTCTCTCTCTCTCTCTCTCTCTCTCTCTCCCTGCTCCTGACAGAGGGGGTGTGAGCTGCCGCCTTCAACAGCTTTGTACCGGCGGTGCTTCGCATACTTAAAAGCCAAACAGCCCTATTGATTTGTTTGCTTTCCTCTCTGTTTCCTTTGAAGAGGAAGATATGTTTGCATTCTTTTAATTGTGAGACAGAACTGTCATCTCTGTCTTGACATGGAGCACAGTTAAAACTTTTGAAAAAGAGACAAATGTTTGTTTGCAGTGTTTGAATAACGTTCCTGTCTCTCTACAACCTCCTGTGTTTCTGCGCAAATCTGTGACCCAAGCATGACAATATAAAAATAACCATATAAACATATGGTTTCTACTTCGTAGATTTTCTTATTTCGCGGGTGGCTCTGGAACGCAACCCCCGCGATGGAGGAGGGATTACTGTATACAAATAGACTGTTCCTACAAATCTTTTGTGAAGAAGAAATCTCAATCTTAAAAGCCTTGCAATGTTGTACGAATTTCAGGATTATCATAATAATAATAATAATAATTAATTACATTTATATAGCACTTTTCTCAGTACTCAAAGTGCTATCCACACAGGGGTGACACTACTTGGAGACATTTAAAAAATTTTGACTTAATTTTCAGTATTCCAGCTGCAGTGCACATTGGTATGGTTGCTTCATTTGTCAAAAGATATCTCCTTAATGCTCTGTCTAGAGTTGAGTTTTGAGAAAATGTCATTATCTTATAGTTTCACTCTGCATCTCTCTCCATTTCTGATAGAATTATTGTAATCACCATATTCCAGAGTTCCAAGGTTATTATAGTTTTGCCTTTTTATATTAGTTTTTATTTCTAGATTTTTTTCTGTCCTTACTCAGAAATTCAGTTTAGTTTTAGTTTTCCTTCATTGTGTATTTTTAGTTTTAGTTTAGTTTTATTTTACAAAGACATTTCTATTTTTTTTTATATATATATTCGTTTCAGTTTTAGTTTTAGTAATTATAGTATGGTTAAAGAGCTACTGTGGAGTTTAGTTTTTGTTTCACAATGAGACAGAACTGTACACTTAACGGGTTTGGATGTAATGAGTTTAATGTTAGTTGGAGCTTACTACACAACACACTTTACTATTTGGTTTTGTTTTTGTCTGATAAAAACAAGTATAACCATAACCAGGTACTGAATATGAACAATTTTACACAATTATATATATATATTTTAAAACATTTTCTATGTCATTTGTGCTGAACAAATCTGTGCTGACTGTTGGCACTTTTTTCTTTTCCTTTTATTGCCCAGAATGGGCCAATTTGTAATGAAATCTAGGTGAATTTTTAAGGTGTGAGGGTTTTTACTCTTAAATGTCTACAGGACACAACATATCCTGCTCCAACAACAATGTGCTTATAATGAATGCCTTCAATATTGCATTAAAAAATCTCCCATACTGGGCTTTGTTATTTTCTACCGGCCATATTGATCTCTGATTCCATCTCAGGCACAAACAATTTATAGACTGAATTTTGCACCTGCAGGGCTGAAAAGATATAAAAAAAAATAAAAAGAGATTCTACTGTGTTCCGACAGGTGTGATCATGAAAATCACGGGGGCTAAGGAAGAACAGGGCTGTTAGGCTTGAATCAGTGTGCAGACCCCACCTAGCTATATTGAGGGAAACAAAGAAAAAGAAGCATGTAGTGTGAAGGTTCGGGGCAGTGAGACTTGAGTAGCCCACCATAAGAACAGTAAACCCATAATGAGCAGAGTAATAGCAGGTAATAAGAGTATGGACAGGCATAAAATGACAGAGACAGCATCTGAGATTAAGAACAATATATACATTATCTAAACCTGTTTATCCAGAGCAGGATCGCAGGAACCTGGAGACTACCCAAGCAGGTTTGGATGTAAGGCAGGAAAAATCTTTGGTATGCAATACGTAGGGATATGGCTGATGTTAAGAACAAAATGAATATGATATTTCAACTATCTGTTTAGAGAGAGAGAGAGAGAGAAGCATTGAAAAAATGGGGGCAGATATTTTAAAACATAAATCTGCTACTGGATTATGTTCACCATATCAGGTGTTGTTAGCTGTGAATATGAACTAAAAAACGTAAATTAATACATATAGAATAAATAAAAAAACAAATTAGTATGTTTAGCTTTTCATCACTTGGCAGACTCTCTTCGCCTACCTACCTATAGTTCAGTAGAGACATTGCCAACTCGGGAATTTTACAAGGTTTGTATCGCTTTGTTGTTAAACAATGTTTTTAAAGCAAAAGTGATTGGTCAGTAACAATATGCTGATCTTGTATGATGACCTTGTCAGTCTCTCCATCAGTGCCATTTTATTTTCAAAAATCGGGAGTGGTCTCCCCTAGACTTTCTCGTGTACTCAGATATGGGGATGGATATTTGAGGAGTAAATCACAAGACAATGATTATATTATTTACATAAAAGAACCTTCTACAACAAATCAAATTAATAATATATTGAACAATTATTATGAAAGTAAACTTGAATAAATCGGACTCTGTAGCTGCATGAATAAAAAACAAAAATGCGTATGTGTTCAGGTAAAGTACCACTTCCGGTTAATGGATGTGGCCCAAAAGTTAATACATACATACAATTCTGGTGTAACGACCACATGCCAAATTTCATCCATCTATCTAGTTGCATTGTTGAGATATCGTGTTAACACACACACACACAGGCATAATTCCGAGGTCAAATTTTTTTCATGATTACTATACAGTACTTTCTCTATACTTCGTGTGTGAAATGGCAGGTGAATTACTGTCAACAAAAAGCAGGCACCTGAGAAATAAACTGAAACGTTACTCACTCGTGATTTTTCTGTCCATACAATGAAGTTTTTGTTGACCAGCACATTCCAATTTCAGGCATTTGAATTACATCTTGATATACAAGAAGCGCAAACAAAGGTGGCGCGTAAATCGCTTTCTATTCCACCGGCTTTACACGCGTATTCAGCTTGCTCTGTCACTGCAAATGCTGTGTGAACACCCACCCTCTGTCACCAGCTGCCATTCACTGGATCAATACATACGGGCGGCTCGTAGTGGATGACTTTCAGTTTTAGAGTTAAAAGTTATGAGGGTTAAAAACTAACAGCAAGAATATTCATTCAAAAAAGACAGCTAAAATTATGTTTAGTAAATTATTTTATTTCAGTTAGTCTTTCCAGCTACTTTATTAGTTTTGTTTAGTTTCAGTTTTTCATTTAGGTTTTGTTAATTATTTTATTTCAGTTAATGAAAATGTTTTAATAATAGTTTCAGTTTTGATTTTAGTTTTCGTTAACTATGATAACCTTGCAGAGTTCTTCCCCCTAGTGAGGTGTCAATTCTGCTCTTCTTCCACCAGCATGAGGTAATCACTCAGTCCTATACGACATAGTATGTGTATTCTTTATGATTTTAAAAACATGTATGAAGAGTCTCGGTATTGTGTGATTACACACTCACTTTCTCCCCAGAATATTTGCATGATGGAGGACACCGTGAGCTGGCTGACGTTAGACAGTAGCCTCTGTATAGCTCTGCTATTGTAAGGCCATGGCTGATTACATGGCTCACAGTTATGGACCTCTCACTCACTTTGCTGTCTTCTGCCAACTTCACTGTTCTGCTTTCTTGCTGTCACCATAATACCATGCATCCGTACTCCTGGCCCACTTGCATCAGCACACAGTTGCCCCTATACGTTGTGTTTTTTGGAGGTTTCCTGCATGGTCAGCAGTTGTGGCAGTTCTGTCGCACATTTGCTGGTACAGTAAGCGTGTCTGACAATTCGTAGTTCATGAATTGCAACTGTATAGCTGAATGGACAATGTGGCATTCTTTGATGTGAGAAAGTCTCTATTGTAGTGGAATTCATTATTCACCTGCCATGCAAATGATTATTTTCTCAGACGCTACCACAATACCACAACTTTGCAATTTATGAAGTAGGTATGTCCTCCCTACAAGGAAAAATACAAGTGAACCTAAATGCTTGAATGTGGATGGAGCCTTGCTTATAAGACTTCTAACATTAGTTGTTTTCATCACCCCAGTTAACAAATAATAATTGTTCTCAGTGCCTTTTGGTATTCAAATACCATAATAATAAAAAAAAAAACTACCACCTTAAAATGCAAAAAAAATAAATAAATAAAAATAATCTCAGCACATTTACTGTGTAAGTGTATCGGTGAAGTATCCCAGTGAAAAATATTGTGATACTACACTATGTTAGTTTTGTGGCATATCTGATTCACTGTTATTTTGGTCAGGTTTTCCTGTGCATAAATGTGTTCAATAAATACATTAAAAGATATTACTTTTTGTGTTTTATTTAATTAGATTTACTTTTATCAGTAGAACTTAACTAAAGAACCGGTCCCATTTTGATTCAAATTATATCAAAATTCCTAACAGCTGTAAAGGTTTCTTTGTTTCTCACTGTCTAATCGAGATATGAAGCTCCCAGTGACGTTCATAGCTGAATAAACGATTTACTTTTTTAACCTTATTACTAGGGGGCTCTGCCCACTGCTTTCTTCGCTCGCCAACCCCTGAGGCAGGTGTTGGCTGCCCACTATCTCGTGTCGGGGTGCTCCTCCATTACAGAAAACAATTGTATTTAAACAGCAGGTACATAGAAGAGTATGTGGGACACAGGAGGAAGATGGCTTGGTCCTTAGTTATTATAGATAAAAAATCAGTTACTTGAGTATTTCAAATACCATGGCTATTTTGAATACCAATGAATAATAAAACGTAGTAAAAAGTAAAAGTAAATGTAAAAAAGAAAAACGTAATAAAAAGCAAATAAATTAAATTACATTAACACCTCATTAAAAACCAATATTATTAATTAATTTATCCTCTAACTTACATTCTATAAACGTTGCTTTTTTAGATTTTTGGTTTGCATATTGTTTGGGATATTTTTCTTTTTCTCATTTATTCTTTTTGTTCTTGATTGTTATTATATTCAGCTCTTTTCTTTTGTTTGTTTTTCTTTTTTTCGACACTCATTATCCGCTCTTGCCACTGTTTTCTGTTGCCATCTAAAGTTCAACGTTCTTGTATCAATAATTTGCTTTTCTGCCTTGCCATTATAACCGACTGTGTTGAAGGGTGAGTTAGCAGCACTGAGAGTGTCACGGGGTGGTATGGAGGGAGGATGTAGGAGGTGTAGTAGGAGTAACGATTGGGTGATCGGTTTGGAGGAGAGTGGTCACGGCTAAATAATGTGGACAGGACAGAAAACTTTTTAATACAAAAGAGAGATGTGAATTCACTCCTCTTTTCTGCCACATTATAAGGCTTAATGCTGTGGAATGAAACTGATTAATGGGATTCTTGTCAGCAGTTATTGTCTTGCACTTTGTGGATGGGTGTGCTGAATAGGCAGGGTAAGGTCTGGACATTCTGTATGTACAGCGCAGATTATATCAGAGAAACGTTGTTAACAGCAGTGTTTCTCAGCCAGTGGGTTGTGACCTAAATGTAGGTCGCTGGATGATAATCATAGGTCATCATCTTAAGTGTATAAAAAAAAAAGAAAAGCAGCCATCTCTTTAATGTTTAGTGGGCTGCAGATTGCAGTTCTGCACATAGTCAGAGGGACATTTTGCTTCTGCATACTGGAGAATCAAAACAACTGACACAAGTACAGTTTCATGCAGACAATAACGTTATATGACGCACACTTAATTAAGAAAGCCAGCAAACACAGAGAAGTACTTCATGTGCCCCGTAGTATTTCCAGTTCCATATCAGCCTCACAAGATAACATCCCAAACACCTGAACCAAACAGGAATGTTAAAAGAACATACAAGCCAGATTTTCTAAGATTGTAGATTTACGTTTATCGTGAAGTGTGGTGAGCAATGGCCATTGTGCATTATCTGCAGTGTGGTACTACAAAACGTAATCATGAAGTCTTACAGACTATAAGGACATTCTAGCATGATTGTACAACAAGTCAGCAGGAACTTTGGCCATTGTTTTATTTGCTGACGACACTGCTATCGTGGGCTGCATCAGGAGTGGGCAGGAGGAGGAGTATAGAAACCTCATCAAGGACTTTGTTAAATGGTGCGACTTAAACCACCTACAACTGAACACCAGCAAAACCAAGGAACTGGTGGTGGATTTTAGGAGACCCAGGCCCCTCATGGACCCTGTGATCATCAGAGGTGACTGTGTGCAGAGGGTGCAGACCTATAAATACCTGGGAGTGCAGCTGGACGATAAATTGGACTGGACTGCCAATACTGATTCTCTGTGCAAGAAAGGACAGAGCCGCCTGTACTTCCTTAGAAGACTGGCATCCTTCAACATCTGCAGTAAGATGCTGCAGATGTTCTATCAGATGGTTGTGGCGAGTGCCCTCTTCTACACAGTGGTGTGCTGGGGAGGCAGCATTAAGAAGAAGGATGCCTCACGCCTGGACAAACTGGTGAGGAAGGCAGGCTCAATTGTTGGCATAGAGCTGGACGGTTTGACATCCGTAGCAGAGCAACGGGCACTCAGCAGGCTCCTATCAATTATGGAGAATCCACTACATCCATTAAACAGTGTCATCTCCAGACAAAGGAGCAGTTTCAGCGACAGACTGCTGTCACTGTCCTGCTCCACTGACAGACTGAGAAGATCATTCCTCCCCCAAACTATGCGACTCTTCAATTCCACCAGAGGGGGTAAACGTTGAACATTATTCAAGTTATTGTCTGTTTTTTTACGTGCATTTTTTATTACTCTTTAATTTAATATTTTTTGCTGCTGGAGTATGTGAATTTCCCCCTGGGATTAATAAAGTATCTATCTATCTATCTATCTATCTATCTATCTATCTATCTATCTATCTATCTATCTATCTATCTATCTATCTATCTATCTATCTATCTATCTATCTATCTATCTATCAATCAATCATTGAATTGCCAAATATTTGTAGGCAGTGTGGTGTAGTGCTTAAGGCTTTGGACTTCAAACCCTGATGTTGTGGGTTCGACACTGTGTGGCCATGAGCAAGACACTTGACCCAACTGTGCTCCAATTGGAAAACCAAAAAGAAATGTAACCTGTTAAGCATAAATGTTGTACGTCACCTTGGATAAAGGCATCAACCAAATAAGTTTATGTAATTGTAATATAATAAAACTCTAAACTATTTCAAAACTTGCCTTGTGCAATAGGTAAACACACTGAAATCCTCAATAAGTCAGCCAGCAGCAGACTAAAACATATTCCGCTCTGCACTCTCTTTGCTTACTGCTGATTTTGAGAAACTTGTGAAAATCAGACGAGCCCAGGTTATGTATTAAATTTGATTCAGCATTACACATTGGTGTGTCGAGTTGTGATCCATGAGTACCATACTTATTTTCTCTATCATGTACGCTGTAGTTAAATGCAGAGTATGCATTTAATATTTTTGTTAATGTTTGCCATTCAGTGGTAAATGTTGTCTAGTTTACCTTAAAATTACTGCTAATAAAGTGCCATCACTCAACAGAAATGGATAAAACTCGGTCCCAAGGCCAAAAAGGTTGGGAACCACTGGTGTAGAGCACTCATGACACATTCTTATAAAGATGCTGCCTGTTCATTTGAAGCACTTATTTACTTTGTAAGATTCATTCTTCAAAATTACAAAGTATAATAAGAAACAATCTGTCTTGGCCACCGTACACAAAAGTAAGCATGAAACCGACATTGTATGGTGTGTTTGAATGACCACATATTGTTGTAAACACACAGTGCAGAGCAGTTTTCTCTCAAATTGTCTTTGTTCTTTCCTTAGGACTGGCAGCGTAATGGAGCGCCGAGCAATCACCCCTCCAGTGTCGTCACCCATTGGCCGACCGCTGTACCATCCTCCTGAAAAGGCCGTCCTTTCCCTGGATAAAATTGCCAAGCGAGAGTGCAAGGTTCTGGTAGTGGATCCTGTGAAATAATTACTGTAGGAGAGCCAAACAAGCCTGGGGTCAAGTCAAGAAGCTAATGAACTGCTGCTTTTGCCAGGGGTACCTGCTTGAGGAGATAGGGTGAAATGGACTTGGAAGGCAAAAAGCAGTAATTTCTTTTTAAACAATGTTTTAACTTGTTCTGACGGCCATATGCTGAATACCCAATACTTTCCATTTGAATTTAGAGTAATGCTGCAGAGCAAAGTAATCATGATCACCAGAGGCTTTCTTGTGCATTATAGGACAGTCTAAGCCTCTCACAAAGTTGTATTCACGTCAAGTGTTTGCACTCACTCACTGCATCCCAGGCTTTTGCAGTATGGTGTTGAGGAGGATGGGGATGGAGGCAGTGTCGGCCGTTTCAGCAGAGCTTGCAGCCCATTCACAGTGCTTTAGAATCTGAGGCTCCATTTCTACTGTTACCTTAAACTAGAAGCAGGCCTTCTTGTCCCTATCCAAGCTTCAAATGGTGGTCAAATTTTAAGCATTTCAGTACATGTTAAGCTGTGCTTCCTTGTTACTTCCACCACCTAAAAGAAAGCTGACAGACCAGCCACAATGGCACTGGACAGATGTATTGGTACTGTATTGTCCTGCAGCCCGGAACTGGGCCTCTACAAGTATTAAAACGGCATCAGGGTTGTGAGAGATCTGGAGCCAAGTAGCCACAAACAAGACTGGACTTCTAGAAATCTGTAGGTGGACACAGAGTAGCAGGGTGCAGATTGTCTGTTGTCCTCTCCTCTCCTCGCAAATAAGTTGTGATGCTTTGGTGTCCAGTTTTTGCTCTCTTTGTTTTGTGTTATGTGTTTTTTTAACATGTTTATTTAGTTTATCTTGCAGTTGTCTGGTACAAACTGTAAGAATTAATGCACCTTGGTGACAGGCTGCCTAGTCGCTAAAGGATTTTACTGTTTTCATGGTTACTGAACTTGAATATATCATGTTCCATGTTTACATTTCAACTGTAGATTTCTTGTAGACGTGGACAAATGGAGGGCTTCTGCAAGCCCTCAGAAACACACATTCTGAGACCCATGAGCACTCCTAACACAGCCTGTTTTTTCTTCAGTTATGTTGTTTTCTGCTCAGGTTCCTACACCAGAGTTAATTGAGGTCTGGGGTCCGTTTGTTTATACACGTGTGGGATCCAAAAACTGGAAATGTATTTAAAGATTATAAAGTAGGAAGGATTTTTGTACTGCTCAATGCATCATTAAGTCAAATCAGTTTTCTGTGACTACTGCTGACCCACATCCTTCACTGCTGTGTACACAATTCCGAAGCCCACATGTTAACTCTTTATTACCGCTTAACTCAAGATCTTTATTCTGAGGTCTAATGTCTGATTGACTCCATCTTATTTCTGAAGACCTCCCCTACACCTGAAGCCCATCTTGTGACCCTGTTCCATTTTTGCCCCAAAGCCCAGTGTGACTGCACTGATTGTCCACTTATAAAGCCACGTTTATAATGTTTTCTGTCACACACGCACACACACATCCAGTTCTCTGTTTCTGCATGCCCACTGACTGCGCCTGACCTCTCACTCCCCCTTCTCTCAATTCACTGCATCCACATTGTTCTGCTATCAGAAAATCTCTGTCCCATTTCTCAAGGCTGATGTGTAAATCTCCGCTCTCTTTATAGAGTTCAGGCCCAGTATGACTGCACTCGTTAATCTGAAGCCGACAGACAAACCATACTCCGTCCCATTTCCGAGACCCCATCTCTAAACTGTTGCCTCCCCCCTACTCTTGACGCTCAGTATCTGACTCCAGTGTATTCATACTCTAAGTGCCCAGAGAGTGTGGACTTTGTATTCTAAAATCCACTTTGAAGGTCCTGTCATCTTATTGCATCTCTTCTCTCTTAAGAGGACCATGTCATAAGACTCGCCTGGTTGCAAGAATTATGACCCCCGGTGTGATTTCACTCTGTTCTTTATTTTGGGACTAACCTGACACACACAGTTCCCCCCCCCCCCCCCCCCCCCCCCCCCCCCCATTCTGGACCTCCAGTAGTGGGGTTCATTATCAGTCTTCAGCAGAGATTTCAATACTGTGCACTGCTGCGGTGTAAGTCTCTATGTACCCTTCCTCCAAGTCCATGTTTGGCCACATCACTGGGTGCCATCCTCTGCTCAGTCCGCCATTGTAGTTTGCACTCCAGATTCTCTAAGAGTCGAGCATGTTCTTGTAATATAAAAGGTGCCAGTCTAGCTGACCTCTGCCTGAAATACAAGGGTCCTAACTGTAGCTTTGTTTACACGATGCTGTCAGATGTCACCAACCTGCATTTCCTTTACTGAGCCACATTTCTTTTACATTATTAAGTCATTTCCTTTACTGAGCCACATTTCTTTTACATTATTAAGTCTGTCGTGTTTTTCAGTTCATGTCTGATTTTATTTTGCTCTACTGTAAAAGTTGGTGGACCAGGCAGCTGTTTTAGGGCCAATTTACTTACTTACACATTTACATAGGAAAAATGCTGCCATTTACAAAAAAGTTTTTCATTTTGTGAATTTATTTTTTAATTTTTGGAATTTATTTTAATTTTTTGTCTTTTAAGCACTTTATTTGAGTTTTAATTTATTTAATACTGTGATATTTTAAAAGTTATTTTAAAGTCTTAACTGCTGTGTAGCTTTTGTCAGATGCACTGGATGCCCTCACAGTGACTGGATATGCATGAATCATGGGAAATTCAGCATTTCTCCTGCTAATTGGTTTACTCGAGGAATGGTTTAATAAACCTGATGAGGAAAGAGAAGTGGTAACGTAACCTTTTCTGTTCATTTTTGGTGTTTTTTCTTTTATTTTCTTTCTTCTATCCATTGTACTGATTTCTGGGGTGGTGTGACCCTCTTTTGGAGGAAGTTTATCCTTCACACCTAAATCATTGACGAACTGAGTGTCGTGCAGGCTAGAACTTTGATTAAACAAATGACAACTTAAACATTTGGCTTACAAAAAAAATTGTACTACAGTAATCCCTCGCTACTTTGTGGTTCACTTTTCGCGGATTCACGACTTTGCGGATTTTATATGTAAGCATATCTAAATATATAATGCGGATTTTTCGCTGCTTCTCGGGTTTCTGCAGACAATGGGTCTTTTTACTTCTGGTATTTGCTTCCTAAGTTGGTTTGCCCAGTTGATTTCATACAAGAGATGCTATTGGCGGATGGCTGAGAAGCTACCCAATCAGAGCACGCAGTTAAGTTCCTGTGTGCTGCTGATTGGCTCAGCGACGGAGTGTTGCATTAACCAGGAAGTCTCATCTCACTCATTCAGCATTAACGTGATACTGCTTCAGGGGCCGTGTCCAAGCGCCAACAGAAGATGCAAATGATTGCAGAAAAGGTAAAAGTTTTGGATATGTTGAAGGAAGGGAACAGCTACACCGTTGCAGGACACCATTACAGCATCAATGAGTCCACGATTCTTTTTATTTAAAAAGGAGGAAAAGCATATAAGATCTACAGCCGCAGTGTCCTTTAACCAGGGCGCAAAACGAGTTGCAAGTGGACGTGATAAGGCAGTAGTCTGGATGGAATCTGCTTTAGGAATCTTTGCAACAAGGTCGACGACGTCATGACCGCCTACAAGCTGCTACGTGTACTTCGCTATACAGTAAGTGTAAACTTATCTAACGATTTCATATTGCTTAGCAGTTGTCCCTGTTATTAATAGAGTAAAGGGTGGGTTTTAAACAATACAGGGAGGGTTTAAAAAATGTCCAAATACATGTTAAATAATTAAATAAATATGGTGTCCCTACTTCGCGGAAATTCAGTTATCGCGGTCGGCCTTGGAACCTATCTCCCGCGATAAGTGAGGGATTACTGTATTTAATTCTGCCCCCTAGTGTCTTGTCTAATGCACTGAATGCGAGTCCTCAATGATGAATGCCTTGAAGAATGAAATCCATCCGTTATCCAACCTACTATATCCTAACTACAGGGTCACGGGAACCAATCCCAGGCAGGGCGCTAGCCTACCGCAGGGCACACCCACACACCAAGCACACACTAGGGACAATTTAGGATCACCAATGCACCTAACCTGCATGTCTTTGGACTGTGGGAGGAAACCCACACAGACATGGAGAGAATATGCAAACGCCACATGTGCTTCCGGGAAGCGAACCCAGGTCTCCTTACTGCGAGGCAGCAGCGCTACCACTGCACTACCGTGCTGCCAAGAATGAAATCACCAATTACAATTAAGGTAAGTTCTTGGGAGACGTACAAAGCAGAGCAGGTGAGCAGCCTGGAGGTTTGATTTTTTGAGCCCATTGCCAGACATTCGCCTGCTACTCAAACTTGATTGATCTTAAAACTGATGTGTGAAAGTGTGCGCCTTTCAGGAGTGAAATCTGCTTTGTCTGCAACCGTGAAATGCATTCAGCGCTGCACTGTCCAGGAGGGGTCCGGTCATGTATTACTACTGGGACAGCCTCGGGGGGGGCCCCCCTCACAGCCTCGTACTGGAATAAGCAGCTTTGAAAAATGAATAACTATAAATTAGATACAAAGCTTGAGAATGCAGTAATATATATTTATTATTTATGTACTGTTTTACTGTAAAGGATCATAAGTTGGTGACATTTGGTCTCACCCCATGTCCTGTGTAACTGATTTAACATTTTTAATTGGAGGCCGATTCCTGTTTCATTGGATGCCTCACGATGGCAGAAGAGCCTCTGCTTTGGTATTCAATGTTTATTCAGTCGCCACTTTAATAGGAACACCTGCTGCAAACAACCAATCATGTGGCCGCAACTCAATATATACACTTGGCCAAGAAGGCCTAGTTGTCTATTCTAGGGTTGGTTTGAACAAGATGCATCATCCAAGAACCTTTGACCACAGTGAATTGGGACAAGGTGGTTCCAGCAGCTGTCCCCACACACTGCAGTCAGTACAGTGTGCGCTTCAATGGGACGATAAACAAGAAACGTTCAGTAATTGGAAGTTCTCTGGAAGATGACACCTTTTTATGAGACTTTGCTTGAACAACTTTAGAGGGGAATGACCAAACAGAAAAAGGCTGTTAGAGCTTGGAAAAGTCTTGCCTGGTCTTACAGGTCTTGTTTTCTACTGTGAAATGCAAATGGTGGGTCACCATTTGGTGTAAGCAGAATGAATCCATGACTCAAGTACAGGCTGGTGATGGTAGTATATTGGTGTGGGGCATGTTGCGTTGGTATCTATTAAGCCTCTTCATACCAACAGGGCATCCTTTTGAATTCCACAGCGTACCTAAGCTTTGTTCATATTTATGTCTGTATGGCCAAGGCCTTCTGTTTTCAAGTGGATACTTCTATGTAGATGGATAACACACCTTGTCGCAAAGTCCACATCATTTCAAGATGGCTCCATGAATGTGACAGAGGTTTCAGTGTACACCCAATGCCCTTCACGGTTCTGAAATCTCAGCCTAATAGAATGCCCTCAAGATGCACTTCTCAGTATGAATAATTGGCTGAAAAATCTGCTGCAAGTACATGATTAGCATGGACCAAAATCCAAGGGATGTGTCTGGCGCCTTGCTGTATCCATGCCTCAAAAGAATTCAGTCTGTGCTGGGGGTGAAAGGGGGTCCTTCTACCTGGTCCTGGACAGGTCGACCTAATAAAATGGCCACGGAGTGTACACACCATAGTGAAGAGGTTCATGGATTTTATTTGTTTTTTATGTTTCATTACAAGTTTTCGTATGTGACATGATTTCCTCCTTTAAGTTAAAAAATAAGTACATACAGAAGTAAACACACGGTGGGTTACTGTGAAGCTGCTCATGTAGAGGCAATTGTGCTTTTGGGTGCTGTTGAGAAAGAAGTTCAGAAAGCTTAAGGGTGATAAAGCATTAATGTTCTGAGGAGGTTTGATCCTGCGGATCACCTCAAAGTAGGGAGAACTGTCTAGTATTTATAGCTTAAGAGGATGTGAACATAAAAAATAAACATGTTTGGAATCTGTAAATAAGAGAGTAAATGTAGAAATGTCCATCTGATTCCAAAACTGGTGTACAGGAACACCAGCAGCTCTCAATGAAATTGGAAGTAAATGAGATGACTTCAGCTAATAGGGCCGTGACTCTGGATCGAAGGTTGTCTCTTATTCTCATTCCAGTCATGCCTTTCATATAACAACTGTTGTGTTTTTTAAGGTTTATTTGTTTGTTTTAGTAGGCATTGCTTTTAAATCAATGAAGACTTGACAACCACTACTGTTAAAGTAAGTGGAGCCCACATTTACAAAAACAAAGAAGCCCTAAAATAAATAATAATAAATGGGTCTACCTGTGAGAGCACCAATGAATGAACACCATAAAACCTGCACCATGTGAGTGCAGAGCCACTCAACGGCCCACAACTGCACTCACAATGGAGCAGTGCAGGAGACTAACGGTCAGGCTAAGGACCAGCCATGCTGCCCCCCCACAGAGCCCACCTGTCCTCTTCACTTGATTTCCATCCATCCATTATCCAGCCCGCTATATCCTAACTACAGGGTCACGATGGTCTGCTGGAGCCAATCCCAGTCAACCCCGGGCAGGGCGCCAGCCCACCGCAGTCACTTTATTTCTCCACAATAAAATCAGGATGAGTTTTGAACATCCCCAAACTCCCAACTGTCCACCACAAAACTTGCTCTTTTAGTCCATGTGTCTGTGGTTCTTTACGTAAAGGAAACACATTATAATGTTAGTGCAAAATCAGCCCTTAACAAGTTTCCATTTGTGTCCTTGTTGAAGAACTTAAAAGTAATAAGTGAGTCCACTGTACTAATTCTCATAATTTTAAACACTTCCTCTTAATTTCCATTTGCTTAAACTGTAAAGGGCCAGCTCCTTCATTTCTACCTCTTAATCCCAGAAACAGCCTAGTCACCCTCATCTGGACTTTCTCTAGGACTGCTATGTCTTTTTAGACCAAAACTGCAGCCAGTACTCCAGGTGAAGCCTCACTAGTGTCTTACGGACTGTAACTTCATCATGGCCTCCTTTGACTTGTACTCCACACAATGTTATATATGACCTAACGTCCTATTGATGGCTTCTGGCCACTGTCTGGATGTAGGTAGTGATTTGTGTCCACTATGACTCCCAGGTCCTTGTCATAAGAGGTCACTTTCAAGTTTCAGACCTCCCACTGTGTATTCAAATCAAACCTTTTACTCCCTTACATTAAGATTCATCTGTCCAAGTCTGAATTCTGCTCAGGCCCATTTGTAATGACATCTGCAAACTTTATAGCTGCTGGTCCACCTACAGTTGAAGTCAGAAGTTTCCATACACTTTGGGGGAATTTTTTAAAACTCGCTTTATAACCTCTCCACAGATCTTATACTAACAAACTACAAATCTAGCATATCGTTTTAAGACATCTTTGTGCAGGGCAAAAGTTATTTTTTCCAACAATGTTCACAGAAATTATTTCACTTTTTATTGACTATATTCCAGTGGGTCACAAGTTTATGTACACTTTGTTAGCTGTACCTTTAAATAGCTTGGAAAATTCCAGAAAATGACGTCTAGCATTTAGCCAATTAGCCTAACTGGAGTCAACATGTGAATGAATGTTAAGGCCAACACTTGACATAATGGGAAAATGAAAAGAAATCGTCCAAAACCTCAGGAAAGTAATTGTGGAATTCCACCAATCTTGTTGAAACTTGGGAACAATTTCCAAACGCCTGAAGGCTCCACGTTCATCAGTCCAAACAATAATATGCAAGTATAAACCTCATGGGACCACGTAGCCATCATACCACTCAGGAGATGCATTCAGTTTCCTAGAGAACAACGTGAGAGAATGGACCTTGTGAAGATGCTGGAGGAAACTGGTAGACAAGTATTCATAGCCACAGTAAAGCAAGTCCTACATCAACATAACCTGAAAGGAAGAAGCCACTGCTTCAAAGTCGCCATAAAAAAGCCAGACTGCAGTTGGCAATGGCACATGGAGACAAAGATCTTACCTTCTTCAGAAATGTCCTCTGGTCTGATGAGTCCAAGATCGAACTGTTCGGCCATAATGACCATCATTATGTTTGGAGGAAAAAGGGTGAAGGTTGCAAGCTAAAGAACACCACCCCAGCCATCAAGGTGTGAGTTACTGCAGCAGGGACTGGTGCACGTCACAAAATGGATGGCATCATGAGGAAGGAAAATGATATACTGCAGCAGCATCTAAGAGCTCAGCAAGGAAGTTGAAGCTCAGTTGCAAATGGACAATGACTGAGACTAGACCTCGAAAGTCAAGGTATTGAAGTGGCCATCACAAAGCCCTGACCTCAATCTGATTGAAAATTTGTGGGCAGAACTGAAATGGTGTGTGCGATCAAGGAGGCCTACAAACCTGCCCCAGTTACACCAGTTCTGTCTGGAGGTAGGGGCCAAAATTCCAGCAACTTACTGTAAGAAGTGAAATCTCTGTGTATGTGACAGCTGTCCAGGTTTATTGTTTAAGCGTACATTTGGTGTATTACATCAACCATTACATTCTTTCTTGTCTCTGTTGTTCACTTGAGCTTTATGTGATTTCCTGTGCCTGAACAGGTTTCTGACATTTATTAACACTTTTACGGATGGATGCTACATTTTAATATGGAAAGCATATCAAAACACTTAATCCTAAATGACTTTGTGACCCCTAAGTCTAATTTTTCTTCCACACGACCCAAAAATTTGTGGAGGGCTTATAAAGTGAGTTTTAAAGAATTCACCCCATGTGTATGGAAACTTCGGACTTCAACTGTAAGTCGGCACGTCGTTCAGATGTGGGAAGTAAATCGAGTCCTTGGGAGAAAAACCCCAACACCAGCAGCAGGTGGATGTGCAGACTCAACACACACGCCGATTAGACCGGAATTTGATCCGAGCTTCCAGGGCAGGGAAGCTGCACTGCTAGTCACTTTGCCACCGTGCTGTTTACAACTCTGCAAAATCATTCCCAGAATCCTGAATTTACACTCTAAAAGTACCAGGTTTGTTACCTCATTTAAGTGCCTTTTGATTCGTTGCCTGGTATCGGACAGATCGATGTAAAAGGCGCTATATTAGATTGCTATGAAAAGTAGCATATGATTAACAGATATGTACTGCAGGTAGATCAGTAGATTCACTCGCTTTCAAGGACTAAGCCAACTTGTAGCAGTGCTACAGATTAATGGACTCTTATTTCCCTGCTGCGCCGAGGGTACTGTCCTGATTGGACGTCTGCAACGGGCGCAGAAGCTGCTGGGGAGAAGAAGGGCTGGTGGGAATTTTAAAAAGGAGATGGCTAAGCAGCAGACACCCCTGTTGTTTTGTGTTCGTATTCACCTGTCTGTCTCTGTAGAATATCGTTTCTATCCTGGATTTTTGAACCTGTAAGGATGTATGGACTGTTTCATGCCTGCCTGCTGTGTCAGTAGTGTTGGGTGGTCATTGTACCTCACTGAGGGGAGTGCTCCCCAGCACTCTTCACTCCTCACCACATTGGGACTATCGGTAGGATTGCTTAATACTTTATTTACAGAAAGCTGTTCCCCAGATCATCATCTTTTCCACCATTCCACTTCATCCGCTACTGTTGCATTTGGACTGTTTATGGAATGGACCATTAGTGTTTGTTGTTATATGTTTATTGTTGTGTTAGTAATTGATATCATCGTGGGGAAAAAGGGAGGGTTATTCATTATTTGTGTTTCATTCAATATTTCATTCAATATATCACAGTTATTTATTTAAATTGCTGGAGCGTTCCTGAGATCTCCACCAAAGAAATAAACAAAACACTGTTTCTACAACAGTGTGAATTTGTGCGGCACCAGACCGCTACAAACTGATATAAAAGTTGGAGCATTTTACATTTTCAAGTTACTACTTCAAAAGTTGGTTATGATAATAAGTCATATTCAGAAATAACTGTGACAATAAAATAATTACATGTGCTAGTAGATAACATCAAATGGCTGCTTTTTAACAGCACTGTGGGGGCCATGTTGTTTCATATGGACAGACAGACAGGACTACCTCAATAGGTGCTTCATATAATTTATGCAAACACACGGCCCAAAGGCCGCACCTTTGTCCTTTATGGCTGTCTCTTCATTTCTCAGAGTAGCTTACCTCCCTGCTTCACAAGGCATGCGTGGCGTCTGGTCCTTCTAGTTCTACATAAGCCACAGGCAACTACTGTGCTTAACAGTTTCATCATATGTTGGACTAAGAGTCACCAAACGAATTAGCAGCATGCTACTGGCCACCATCAGCAACAGTCAAACAGACTTGGAGACAGTAGGTCCAAAGTAGGGCACCTTCCCTTAAATGGCTAGTTCTAACAGCTGCAAAACAAAAAAAGTATTTGCCCCCTTCCTGATAGCCTCTTTGTTTGCATAGCTTCACAAAGAATGAAATATTAGAGAAAGGGAACCTGGGTGAACCCACAATAGATAGATACTTTATTAATCCCCTAGGGGAAATTCACATACTTCAGCTGCAGTATACTGATAAAAACGATATTAAAGAACAATAAAAACACAGTGCAAGGTGGAGAGTGTGAGGCAGGTATAATAGACAATAATCTTGTATAATGTTAACGTTTACCCCCCGGGTGGAATTGAAGAGTCGCATAGTGTGGGGGAGGAACAATCTCCTCAGTCTGTCAGTGGTGCAGGACGTTGACAACAGTCTGTCGCTGAAGCTGCTCCTCTGTCTGGAGATGACACTGTTTAGTGGATGCAGTGGATTCTCCCATTATTGACAGGAGCCTGCTCAGTGCCCGTCGCTCTGCCACGGATGTTAAATTGTCCAGCTCCGTGCCTACAATAGAGCCTGCCTTCCTCACCAGTTTGTCCAGGCATGAGGTGTCCCTCTTCTTTATGCTGCCTCCCCAGCACACCACCGTGTAGAAGAGGGCACTCGCCACAACCGTTTGCTAGTTTTAGTCAAGAAACAACTTTACCCAACACCCATATGAGGAAGTAATTGCCCCCATATTGTCAATAATTGGTTGCAATAAATTTAGCAGTAATAATCACTCTTTATAATCTGATTATCAGTCTTTCACATTGCTGTTAAGAAATTTTAGCCCGCTCTTCTTTGCAGATCTGCTTTAGTTCAAACACACTGCTAGGTTTGTAAGGGTCAGCTGGTCATTTCAGATTCTTCCCCAGCATCTCTATTGGGTCCGAGTGAGGACTTTAACTAGGCCACTGCAAAGCTTTCATTTTGTTTCTGCTGAGCCATTCAAGTCCTGCTTTTGTGTTTTGGGTTTTTGTCCTGCTGCATAACCTAACTGCACAGAGGCTTCAGGTCATGGACAGATGGCCAGACGCCCTCCTTAAGAATATTCTTGTAATGTGCAGAATTCATGGCTCCTTCAGTATTGACAGGTCTTCCAGGTCCAGAGGGAGCAAAGCATCACTACACTACCACCACCATGTTTTATTGTGGACATGTCTGATCTTCTTACTGTTCTAATGCTGTATTAGCAGTCATAGTGGGGTCTGTGTCATCCATGGAGCTTGACCTTTGACTCATCTGTTCAGGCACATTATTCCGAAAGGTTTAGGAATCATCCAGGTGTTTCTTTGCCAATGCAAGATGGGCACTGATGTTACGCTTGGACAGCAAAGGTTTCTGCCCAGCTGCTCTCCCACGTTTACTTTGTCTCTTTCATCTCTTGGAGTCATAAACACTGAACTTAGCTATAGCTAGAGAGGCCTGCAGTGCTTTGGATGTTCTTCTGGGACCCTGTGACTTCTTGAATGAGGTTTCATTTTCACCCTTTGGGCTAATTTTTGCAGGCTGGCCTTACCTGTGAAGATTCAAAATGTTCTCCAATTAGAGATTGTGGTTCATGCCGTGGTGTGGTGGAGTCCCAGAGCCTTGGAATTGGCTTTGCAAATCTTTCCTGATCATTAAGTTTCAACAATCATTTCCTCATCTCTTCTGGAATTTCCATTCATTGAGGCATAGTCTGCTTTAGCAAGCTTGTGGTGATGACTTCAGTGTCACTTATGATGAGATTTACACGATAGGCCTGGCCTGTGCTAAGGCTGCGGACTCTTATTTAATTAACTTTGGTCAGCTGTTTGAGTAACAGGGTTTGGGGAACAATTACCTTTTCACATGGGTAATAATTAAGTACAAATGGTTACATGTTTACGCTGGCTCCCTTTATATAATAAAATTACATGGTGTCTAAAGTTCTCAAGCTATTTATTGAGACAAATATACATAGTCATATGAAAAAGTTTGGGAAACCCTCTCAGCTTGCATAATACTTTACTTTTAACAAAAAAGATAACAGTGGTATGTCTTTCATTTCCTAGGAGCATCTGAGTACTGGTGTGTTTTCCGAACAAAGGTTTTTAGTGAAGCAGTAGTTAGTTGTATGAAATTAACTCAAATGTGAACAACTGGCTGTGCAAAAATTTGGGTACCCTTGTAATTTTGCTGATTTGAATACATGTAACTGCTCAATACTGATTACTTGTAACACCAAATTGGTTGGATTAGCTCATTAAGCCTTGAACTTCATAGACAGGTGTGTCTAATCATGAGAAAATGTATTTAAGGTGGTCAATTGCAAGTTGTGCTTCCCTTTGACTCTCCTCTGAAGAGTGACAGCATGGGATCCTCAAAGCAACTCTCAAAAGATCTGAAAACAAAGATTGTTCAGTGTCATGGTTTAGGGGAAGGCTACAAAAAGCTATCTCAGAGGTTTAAACTGTCAGTTTCAACTGTAAGGAATGGAATCAGGAAATGGAAGGCCACAGGCACAGTTGCTGTTAAACCCAACAGGTCTGGCAGGCCAAGAAAAATACAGGAGCGGCATATGCACAGGATTGTGAGAATTGTTACAGTCAACCCACAGATCACCTCCAAAGACCTGCAAGAACATCTCGCTGCAGATGGTGTATCTGTACATCGTTCTACAATTCAGCACAATGTGCACAAAGAACATCTGTATGGCAGGGTGATGAGAAAGAAGCCCTTTCTGCACTCATGCCACAAACGGAGTCGCTTGTTGTATGCAAATACTCATTTAGACAAGCCAGATTCATTTTGGAACAAAGTGCTTTGGACTGATGCGACAAAAATTGAGTTATTTGGTCATAACAAAAAGCACTTTGCATGGTGGAAGAACACCACCACTTTCCAAGAAAAACACCTGGTACCTACTGTCAAATTTGGTGGAGGTTCCATCATGCTGTGTGGCTATGAGGCTAGTTCAGGGACTGGGGCCCTTGTTAAAGTCGAAGGTTGGTTGAATTCAACCCAATATCAACAAATTCTTCAGGATAATGTTCAAGCATCAGTCACAAAGTTGAAGTTACGCAAGGGTTGGATATTCCAACAAGACAATGACCCAAAACACAGTTCGAAATCTACAAAGGCATTCATGCAGAGGGAGAAGTACAATGTTCTGGAATGGCCGTCATGCTCGGCAGCCATCAAATTTAACTGGAGAGATTTTGAACGGAAGAATGGTCAAAAATACCTCCATTCAGAGTCCAGATACTCATCAAAGGCTATAGGAGGCGTCTAGAGGCTGAAATATTTGCAAAAGGAGGCTCAACTAAGTATTGATGTAATATCTCTGTTGGGGTGCCCAAATTTATGCACCTGTCTAATTTTATTATGATGCATATTGCATATTTTCTGTTAATCCAATAAACTTGATGTCACTGCTGAAATACTACTGTTTCCATAAGGCATGTCGTATATTAAAAGGAAGTTGCTACTTTGAAAGATCAGCCAATGATAAACAAAAATCCAAAGAATTAAGAGGGGTTCCCAAACTTTTTCATATGACTGTAAATATGAGGATATCAGCAAGGGGCACATACTTATTCACAACACTGTTCTTTTGCATGTTTGGCTTCTTCTGCAATTGTCTTTGAAAGTTCCACGAGTGACACACTGCTAAGTGAGCACTTTTCCTCATGGCTGTTCACCTTCAGTACTTCACATGTATCTCAGCAGCTTGCAGCGTCTTTCAGACTCCTCAGGGCTTCAGATAGCTGTTTTCCTTCTTTATTAGCTTAAATTTTCTAGGTAGTTTCCTGATTAGGTGACCCTTTTGTTTGGCTTGTACATAACCCCATTGTGGTAGATCTTTCCTGGTCAGGCTTTGTGTACGTTGAAAGGCAAAGGCTCCAGCTAAGATGCCCTCAGGTCACCTGGCTTCAGTGTCATTGTCCTTTAACCAGACATGTCAAGGACAGCTCACAGACCTTGACAGGCAAGACATATTTAGCCTTGAGTTACTGCTGCACCAGATGAAGAGGAGGAGGAGGATGATGATAATGCACCCCTGATATGATACCTACCCCAAACCCCATGACACACTTTAGGGGGTGCATCTTCAAGCTGGTTTGGAAATGTCTTGAGAATTACCCAGGAGAATTAGGAAAGTGTTGCAGAGCACAGGGCAGATTATTTGGCCTTCTCTTGCTGTTTAAGAGGAGTTTGTACAGCACACACTTCACCATAATAAAGCAGTGCTACAGCAGAAGCCTTCCCCGCAACGGATCAAAAAGCCTGTATGCGCTTATTTTATTTTTTTCCATCTGGAAGGAAGCCTACATGAAGACTCTAGTCAGAAAACAAACAGATCAGCATCTATACATAAAAAACATTAAAAGACTTTTTTTTAAAAGACCCCTTCAGTAAATGATTCCTGGTGTCACTTTCAGCCTTCAACACCAGAACCGTGAAGAGCAAGAAAGAGGATAAATTGGCAAAGATTCACACAAATAAACCTTCATTTTCTTAGTTTGTGGTCTGAACATGGCAAGAGACTGTTTTTCAAACACACTCATTGTAATAAAAAGTCATACAGTTCATAACTTAAGGATATTAGAAGATGGCTGTACGCAGGTAATAATAATAATAATAAATGCATTTTATTTATAGGGACACTAGGTATACAGGCAAAGGACACAAAAGGCGGCTTGGGTTTCACTCCTGGTTTTTCCCATAAAAGGGACATAAACATACTGTATCCTCATCTTAATTCTTCTCTAACGTATAACCCAAGTAAACATTTCTCATTTGGGACTGGCTTTTAATAAGTGCTTTTGAATGACTTCTAGCCTTTTCGCAGGTCAAACAGATAAAACCTTTATCTCATTTATAAGCTCCTTATTATCCATTCGCCTTGTTACAGTGGCTGTGAATTTCCCATTGGGATTAATAAAGTATCTATCTATCTATCTATCTATCTATCTATTCATTTTTGTCCCCAAATCATCTGCACTTGCCTGCTGGCTCCTCTGTGCGCGTTTGTGTCACACACTGTCTGAAGCGGCTGGGTGGCTGCGTTAAACTGAGGAGAGCTAAAGGTGCACCTGGCACGAGACACGAGACCACACGCTTCACTCACACTACAATTGATTTTGCAATTCAAGGTTCATGTGACAATACTTCCACAGTATGACATTTTCATAAAAGTACTGCAAATTTAGTGCTACTTATTATTAGGCATTCATAAATCAAACCACTGTAAAATAACTTCAGATCAGTGCAAGAATACATAAGGTTTAACATCAGGTGCTGCAAGCTTTTTCTTTTTTTATTGAATAATAAAATATTAAACATAAAATATTTGCACTGCAGAAACATAGGACATGTTGCCCTTGTAAGTATTCTGTACATGTGACAGTAACCCACATTGATAAAACGGCTAAATGTCTGTGCTCTGTCTCTGTCATTCCAACGGATGGCACATCACAAACACTGCTTTTAAAAATCCCATATCAAATGGCATATAACAGAGTTGTGCATTTCATTTGTCATTCCAACTGATGCTGCATCACACACATTTGTAGTAATGCATTTTAATTACTACAAAATGTTTTTATGTGCTGTTGCAATGACTGCAAGTTTACTACATGCTTTACAAAATATATTCCAAAACACTAAGGTCTACTTTGATTTCAACCCAAACCTATAAACTTATAAAATCATTGCAGTACAAAATCGTCCCAATATTTTTTTTTGCCTTCCTCACCTGTTGGTCCTGACTGGATCTATGAAGAACTTAATAAGGTTAGTATTTCAATGCTCTGCATGAAGATGAGACTTCCACACTGTAATAACACTCACCCAGCACAGACACAGCGGAGACACACGTGAGACGTGACCACCAAAGCAAGTGCTGTGAATTTGCTCTCTCTCTCCACCCTGGTACAGGGCTGCACTTGAGAGAAATCCAAGATCCACATCTGTGTAACGTCACTTCATCACAATCTGGCTGCGATTTGTGAATCAGGCCTAAGCGTATCGACATCTCGTTCCCACACCAGCTTGCTGCTCCCAGTAGTGCCTGAGTAGATCATGAGAACTGGTCCACCACGACGGTAGGTTTGTGTGCTTTGCCATTTCCAAGAGTTCAATTTGAAAACAAATATGTGGATGCAATGAAACAACGCTGGACTTCACATTACCATTCGGAGACTGCGACTCGCTAAATTAAGTTTGTGTTGTGGTCCGAACCCACCCTGTGTGGATAGCGCTTTGAGTACTGAGAAAAGCGCTATATAAATGTAATGAATTATTATTATTATTCTCTTGTATGTTAATGTCTATGATGTGTGTCAAAAACATTCGTCTTCACCTCATTACATTGATGGTGAATGACGCTTCTGCCAAAGCTCAAGTCTGTTTGTCCTTTTATACCTTTAAGTTTCATTTTCTTTTTTAAATCCCCTGCTTTCAACAAATGGCATTTTCATTTGACTTTTTGTTTCCTGTTAGGCATTTAGCAATGCCATACGGTACACAATACAAGGCCAAATTTCATACTGGCAGTATTTGTATTGTGAAATTTTGTCTTGTGCCTGCCGGTCACACAATTATTTCTAATAATAGTAATGAAACATCAAAACTACACATCGCTAATACATTTACAAGCTTTGTCCAAGCCATGTGGTTACAAACTACTGCATGTTAATCTCAGAATCAATAGATCCCCGTACTAAAAAGGCCAAATGTGTGTAGCTGTGTGTCTGTCTGGCTGCCATGGCTCTGCCATTCCAACAATCAGCACATCACAAACATTTGTGGTAATAAAACACCTTGCATTTGTTATTCCAACAGATGGCACATCACAAACATTAGCACTGCTTTTATGAATCTCATAGCAAACGGCCTACAACAGAGACAGCTGCATTGCATTTGTAATTCCAACAGTGCACCACAAACGTGTAGTAACAAAATGCATTGCATTTGACATTCCAACATATGGCATATCACACACTTGCATAATGTTGCATTTTATTACTATATATGTTTGTGATGCATCATTTTTTGGAACGACATGTGCGATGAATTTTATTACTACAGGCACAGCAAAATACATCCCAGTAAATGGTGCACTGCAAACGTTAACATGGAGGTCAAGTTCATTACTTATGACTACAACCCATCGTAAGCAGGTAGCACAGCTTGTATGGTATAAAGCAGTAATGCACTTACTCCCGATGACTCGAAGGGTTAAGCCGAGGCTTTGTCTTGATTTTTGGATGAACCCTTTGTCCTTCTTTTTCAAGGTGCTTTTTCACCTTGTTGTAGACAACCACACTAAAGTTACAGCCTTTGAGGCTTCATACATGGTGGTATACTTTTGTAAGAATAAAATATTGTACATTTGGCAACAGTTGATGATCATTCGACCCCACCATCGGCAAGACATATGCATTGCTTTATACACACGTCCCCCATGCTTGTGAACATCTCTGTCCTTTGTCAACACTGGAGACAATGCAGCACCCAAGCCCAGTTCTAGGACAGGCCATCTTCTGCTGCTGAGGTCCAACAACACATGCCCTCTCTTGTTTCAGCCATTACAGAGAGGCCAGAGAGCCAGTGCCAACACTGGCCTACAAACCCATTGCCAGGCCCAGTCTTTTAGCGGATAATTGGTTTAAGAATTGTGATCATTTTTTTTCCCCCCATTGACCAAAGTGATGAATACCTAGATATAGACCACAGGCTGTCAAGGATGCCAAAAGGTACATTAATGCTGATTTGAATTGATTTTATTTTGTGCTAAATTTAGACCACTTAGTAGAGGTCTCATTTTGATAAATACCAAAAATATCCAAAATTAAATTCATTGAGAATCAATGGTGTATATAATAAAATGTGAAAACTCCCACCAAGAGGGAGGATATTTTAATAGGCACTGTAAATCAGATCAGCATCATCTTTTCAGCAAGACTCACCCAAGCAAGTACAACTCTGGAAGGTACGCCATAGACGTGCCGCACAAAGAGAAGGTGATCAGCACATAGTAGCGCCTTGTACAAAGTGGCATACTCAAGCAAATAAAAACTGAAACCTTCCCAATATATTTTATAAAACAAACAAAAAAAAAAAAAAAAGTACAGATGCTTGAACATGAATTTACTGTTTGTTATTGAGAGGACAACTCTAAGCCCAACAAAAAGACAAGGCAGACACCTCTAAGACATCAAGACAGCCATTGACATATCATGAAAGAAATCTCTGTGCTCAAAACTACAATGAAGGAGGATTATGTCCTCTCAATTCCAATAATAAAACTGTAGATTCAGACCAACTTCCATCTCAACGGGCACATCAGAGCCCCCCGTGACTGATAAAAGGTGCGGATTTACATCACAGACAGTGATCATTTGGATATAGCAGCACACAAAGATGTCCTACTGGGTGCTGCATACATGCAACAAGGCTGCCAACACATCCTCACAAAAGAAACTAAACAGACCAAAGAGCAAAGCAGCACAAGTTACACAAACTTTAAGGGAAACACAAATGAATAAATTAAAGTTGTACAGATTCTCCAAGTCCATGGAAGGCTCCCTTTTGTGTGACCATGAGAAACCCCTCAGGAATTTGGCCCGTCAGGACTACAAGCGGCTCATGTTTGCTCCCAAGTTTGGCTAAACGTTGATTGGATCCCGCTGGTTATTCTGTCGCTTGACAACAAACACTTTTGTCCCAGAAACAGTAACCATGAACACATGATCTTCAAACATGACTGAAAAATGAACAAAAATAAACATAAACCATTTATAATAATAAACAAATATAAACCATTTATAATAATTAACAATTTCAGTAATTGTTAAAGCAGTGTGCCAAGTGTAACTTGCACTAAGACTTTCCACAGAAACAAGTGGAGTGGCAATGGCAGGCAGGTGTTAGTGCTGCCAACTGGCATTGCTAACACCCAAGATTATTTTTACTTTCAGCTTACAAAGGGGGTGATTAACCCATTCTACAAATATACCCGGTAAATGCTAGTTAGAGATAAAAATTAAAATCAATAAACATGGATAATAAAAACAAGCAACGTCATCTCCAAGGGTAACATACTGTAAAGGTGCAGTGGTTAGCATTGCAGCCTCACTTGGAATCTGCTTGTTCTCCTCATGCCTGCGTGGATTTTACTTCCACCGCCTTAAACAAGTGCTACTTAATAAAAGATTGCAGATTAACAGAGTACAAAAAATGTATACGTATGAGGGGCTGGTGCTCTGTCGAAGGCGGTTATATACTTTGTGCCCAGGGCTGCCCGGATTAGTCTCTGGTTAGTCTTGAACCCTCAATTGAATTAAGTAAGTTTGAAAAGGTTACATTTAAAAGTGTCTGTCATCCAAGCTGTTATGGACAGAAAGTATTAGAGTGTAGAGTCCCCAGTCATCCATCAATGTACAGCAGCTATATACACAACACGCGGGACTTCTAGTGGTTCCATACACTATTATTAACGAGAAGTTTACCTGACAGACGTTTGAAGGGCGGCTCCGAGCTTTCTTGCAGTCTAAATTTGCAGGCCGTCTGCACCATCTGCATGATCACTCCAGCTGTGTGTTCATCATTCTCCAGTTCACCTGCGGACTGAAAGAAACACAAGTTTGTGTAGGCAGCACCCTTAAGTCAGCTGCATGTACATCTGTACTGCATGTGCTTTTTAGCTCTCTCATTATTAATATTTTTACAACTTTAAAGCATGACATGCTTATTACTTATGCAGTTTCCTAAAATAAATGGATGAAAGCCTTCAGACAAATGTGACATTTGAATACACAGCCTTCTCAGCTTCTCTGTGCGCACAAACTGGTGGAGTGGGACATGTTTTGATCAGAGGAAAAAAAAAATTGGACAGGATTACTGAAACATTAAATAATCAAAACACCGCCAGTGGATAAGAGTTTAGACATTTAGGACCTTGATACTTTGCAGCTTGGGGCGCCAACTGAGTGATGTGGGCAGGAGTAGGTGGACAATGAATAAAATACAGGAGAAAACTCCCCACCTCTTTTTTCCTTTCTTTACTGACTTTTAACTTAGTTATAATGACAAAAATAAAAAACATAATTCTGTATTAAAACATTAAAATGCAGGAAGTTTACACTGAGATGCGTTGGAAACCAATTAAAGGCAGAAAGAACCAAAGACACATGGAATAAATGACCAAGTAGTGTGGTGAAGAGCAAGAATTTGGGGACCTTCAAATCTCTACTTAATTTTACTTTGGACAATCTACTGTAAGTGATGGACAAGCTTGTGGGGTTGAATGGCTTGTTGTAATGTTGTAAGCACTTGATAAAGAAACAAGTTAACTTTTCTCACATTTTACCCAACAGAGAAATTTGTAAAAATCTTACCAGCTATAATTGAGTCATTAACTGTAGAAAATACTTAAAACTATTTCCCTTCTAAAATCTGGGCTCAAATGTAAAGGCATAGGCCGATTATGCTGGGGTGTCAAGCAGAAATTTGGAAAAGTCTGGAGGAGTTGCCATGGAAAAAGTTTGAAAAGCACTACAATAACATTCAAGACGTTATATAACAACTTGTATATATATTCATTTTGTGAAACCCACATTCTCATTTGGGGCTACAATGGCTCTAATATAACATTCTCAAACCTGCTTAGTCCAAATTAGAGCTGCAAACAGTCCTACGCACGGTGCCAGTCCACTGGAGGGCCCACTTTTGCACACACCCAAACTCACACACTATGAAGCCAGGTTAGGAGTTGCGGATTAGCTTGACATGTATTTGTTACGGGACTGGGATAGAAAATCTACACCAGGGGTCTCCAACTCCAGTCCTGGAGAGCTACTGTGGCTGCAGGTTTTCATTCTAACCCTTTACTTAATTAGTGACCAAATTTTGCTGCTAATTAACTGCCGTAATTTTAATTGATGCACATCTTAAGACTTGGGCCCCTTAATTATTTTTTTTTTACTTAAATTAGCAACCAAACAATATGAAGACATAAAATGTACCAATACATAAACAACCTGCATCCATCACACTAACTGAAAATAAAGAAAGGTGAAGGCCTCAGTAATGTTGATCTGCTCAGGTCCACAAAACATTTTGACAGCGCTCTTAAACAAATTCAACAGTTTTGGAAATGTCTGCCATGGCAGAATGAGTGCCATGAAATTAGATAATGGGTTTAATTAGCAACAAGAATTGGCTTCAAATTAAAAAACTGAATGAAAGTTGGAGTTTGAGGCCCCAACTTAGTTGCTCATCTGTTGGCTCACTTCACATCAAATTTATGTTTAAGTGCCAATTATGGAAAAAAAAAAATTAACTCAGCAGTCAGAGTCTCAAGAAAAGTCAATTAAAATAAAGGGAAATAGTTAATTATCAGCACAAACTGGTCACTAATTGAGAAAAGAGTTAGAATGAAAACTTGCAGCCATAGTAGCTCTCCAGGAGCCTCATGTATAATGCATTGCATAGAGTTCACACTATAACATGGCATAAGCACAAAAGCGGAAATGTTCGTACGCACAAAAAAATCTAGATGCATAAATCTGTGCGAACGCCAACTTCCACGTTCTTCCGCTACATAAAACCCGGTCAGTGTAAAAAGTAATGCACGTGCACGCACCTGCTGTCCCGCCCCAACTCCTCCCAGAATTACACCTCTTTGAATATGCAAATCAATATAAATAGCCCTTAAGCTCAGCATTCTGTGAAAAAACAATGGCAAAAGCATGTGGGAAAATAGAAGAATTTCAGCGAATACCAAGTGGAGGCAAGGAACAACATTCTATTTGTTGGTTTAAACAGTGGTATAAACAACAAAAGGAAGTTGATCAAGTGACATAGAGTGTCAGAGAAACTCAAAAGCTCAAGTTCACAAAGACTCACAAATCCCGAAATAAAAAAAAAAATGTCACATATCAAAGTCACTGTGAAAAGGCGAGTTGTAGTCCACCGTCTGAGTGTCATATGAAAGCTTATTATGGTACAGAGGGGAACAAAAACAAAAAGACACAGTGGGGAAAAATCACAAAATGTCAACTTTAATCTCAAAAATTCCACTTTAATCACATAGTTTATTTTGTCAAAGTAGAACATTGTAAACTTCATCTTAAAATCGTTTAATTTACTAGTGTCTCAAATCCCATTGTAACTAAAGTAGCACGTTAAATGCTTTGTTTTGTATTTGATCTTCTATGTGCTCTGTGTGTGTGAATCACTACGTGCTTCTGGGCTTTCTCTTCCTCCGACAGGACACAGAATCCATTACATTCGTAATATTACAGATCTCTGAATAATTAAAATACTGAGATGTATACGTGATATAAATTTTCAAGATGATAGGAGTTAAAGCATGTTATTAAACATGGGAACACGGTGGCGCAGTGATTGTTCATGTCTCACGCAAGATGCTTGCTGCGCCATGCGTGACCTTCGACGAAATGTTTTATTGCTGCAGTACTGTCTCTTTCAAACGTACTAACCCACAATTCCTGTCCTTACTTTTCTTTCTCCAAATACCCAATCGCCACACAATCAGCTCTTTAATAGATGTTAAGCCATCTGTAAGCTTAGAACGGCGATTCTTCAAACTTTTAAGGAACACTGAAATATCTTTGTAGTACGTGTTTAATTATTCTATCCATCTATCCTTCCAGCACCAGCAAGAATACAGCGCGAGGCAGGAACAATCTGTGAACGGAGCGCCAGCTCCTCGCTAGCACTGCCGCACCATGACCTCGCATGTTTAATTATTAACAATATAGATTATTTAAATGAAGTTAAAGTTTTATCTGTATAATAAACATATTTTACTGCATTCCATCTTAAAAATGATATCGTCATCATATGTAAATACGCGCTTTATAAAGTGGCTCAGGTTGTGCAATATTATAACTGTAGTGCAAGTTTACAGTGAGGTAATTGTACTTATAAGTACAAAAACAGTTCTACAAGGAGCACTTGTTGGACTGATTGAGTGCATTTATAGTTCTTGGGATGAAACGGTTTCTGAACCGCGAGGTCCGTACAGGAAAGGCTTCGAATCGTTTGCCATGTGAGAGCAGTTCAACAGACAGCATAGCCGAGACAGCGTGTGCTTGATGCTGTATACTGATAATTCTCTTTCCAATCAGCTGCTGTAGATCTGTGATTCCACACTCAGATACAGTGATATAAATACTCAGAGTGGTGCAGTGAGAGTAATATGGAAAAAGATGACCTGCTGTGGCAACCCTTAATGGGAGCAGCTGAAAGAAGAAGAAGAAGGTGCAATGACAGTAGCAACGCTAAAGCAGCTATGGTATTTGGAATACTTTGGCTATTCCCTGGACCATTATATTGTTACAGGTTAATTACAATCAGATGCCTTAAACTAATAAACAATATGCAGTTAGTTTCAGTGTATATGATAAAGCCACGTCAGGGATGTGGATCTAAAAAAGAAAGAGTAACCACACAGGAACAGTAGCACTGCTTTGATGCTGGGAGCCACCAGTTTGCAAAACCGTGCGAAGAACTTGCGTACGCCAGGGTTGGAGTTACCATGAAAATGTGCGTGGCTTTACGCCAAGTTTAGGTTTTATACATCGCGATTTGAACGTGGAAATGTTCAATATTTTTGTGTGTATGCACTGTTTATACATGAGGCCCCAGTACTGTAGCTGGAGACCCCTGATCTACACATATATTGGGAGAATTTGCAGATTCCACAAGGAGCGCAAAATAAAACAGTTTTAGAACTTTTTTTTTTTGTTTTTTTTTTTTATATAAATACATACATTTTCAGGTCTCCTTATTTTAGCAGCCCATTTAGCACCAACTCTCAATTATAGGCACCAGGATTTTTGATCAAAACACCTTATCTTATATATGAACATCTACGCTTGGAAGTGTGCATGTGTGTGTGTCTGTCTGGCCCGGAAGTGAGAGGTGGAGTCGGGTAAGGGCTCCACCTCCACGGAAACAGAAAATTCACTTAGCTGCTAATAACACAAGCGAGGCCAGAACATCAGCAAAAACAAAACCTCCAAAGACAGACAAAATCACTTAGCCACTAATGCACAAGCAACGCGAGCACATCGGCAAAACAGTATCCCTTTTACTTTTCCTCCCGCCGCTAATACACAAGTGAGGGGAGCACATTGTTTTTCTTCGGAGGTTTCGTTTTGCCAAAGTTGCTTAGCTGCTAATGCACAAGCGATGTAAAGACGTCAGCAAAACGAAACCTCCTACGAGAGAGACGCCCAGAGTAGTTCCTTTCAATTACCGGACATGTCTATATTTCAATTTCTTTGCTGACGATTTCAACTGTTTCTAGGACCCCAGACTTTTTACAGCACGGTCTTGCACAACTAGTGTTTTATAATTATACTAGTCAGTCATTTAGCCCGTTACAATAACGGGCACTAGAACAGTAGAGCATAAACATTAGTAGGAACAGTCTATATTAAATGGCAAGGGACTTTGACCTCATTCTTTTTGTTGGTCGTATTTTTCTTTCTTTCAGCCTTTCTTTTGTTGATGTTTACTTGCCGTGCTGACCGTTCTTCGTGGGCTGCCGCCATGTATTGTGCGTGTTTAATTTTCTGTGACAGTAATACTGTCTTGTACGTCCGCTGGCTTGTACGTCCGTAATATACCTTTAATTTTCTCTGGCGGTAATACAGGCGTGCGCGTCGGTAATATGCCTTTAATCTCCTCTGACAGTAATACTGGCTTGTATGTGGCTGTAATATGCGTCACTGTATTGTGTACCTTTAATTTCCTCTCACAGTAATACTGATTTGTATTTCCGTAAAACGCCTCTAACTTTCTCTGACAGTAATATCGCGCATCGCACCGTGCCCCGCGCATGCGCACTTCACCAGAAGATACACACACACGGACACCTGGACGCACAAAGGGATTTTATTAAAGAGGATAAAATAAATAAATAAATAAAATCAGTGAAACACGCAATAGCCCCGTTTACACATTCTTGGGTTACCCATTCCAGGTATTACTAGGATTTTGTCTTTTGTAAACTTGCACGTGAAAAGATGACCCAGCATTTGCTGGGCTGTTGCTGTTCTACATACAGTCCCAGACAAGGAAGCAAGGATCCTAAATACCACAGGAAGAGGTGTGAAAGAAAATGTGCAGGTGGGCAGGAGTGGTGGAGTGTTACACTCATTCTATTCTTACCTGACGCAGTGAGACGCACTCGACATACAAACACCACTATGGATAGCAAATAGCAGAAAGAATACAAAACTGCAAGGATCAGATGGCGTATGCTACCCACATTTTTAGTATTCCCAAAAGCTTTATGATGCTTAGTCTCTAGATGTTGAGTGGTCATGTGTGTTTGTGTTAATGTCCGAGTTTCTTATAAACAAATTAAAGGAGAATCTGCTAACTAAATACTGCAACTTAACTCCATCTTCTCTGCTTTATGTATGATGGTACACAACTAGTCACAGACACAGAAGTTCATCTCAAGTGTTTCACAGATCACAGCTGAGAATACTTACTGCCAGAACTCCATCCTCGCTGATCACCAAGTAGCCCAGCTGGTCAGGAATCCGCTCTAAGCCCTGAGTGATAGCTGATGTCTGAAACACAAGAAAGATAACCAGAAAACCAAATGAATCACTCATCCAGAATGTCAAAGTCTGAAGGAGGAACTTCATTGCAGTTTTCTTCAATTGCTAAGAGACAGTCTGCAATACTGAAGTTGCTTACTCAGAACTTCTCAAAGTTGCCACAACGTCAGTTTGAGGGCTAAACTGTGAATCAGTTCTTATTGCTTTCATACAAAATCCAGTCAATGACTAAATGCCTCAAAATTCACAGATTCTTTTCTCACTCAAAACCCACCACTGACAAGAATGTTCCAGAATATATTGTAAACACCACACAATATAAAATAAGTTTTGTCCATTGAAATGAGATGAAACACAACAGGTCAGTGGAGTACCTAACTAGGTGTTTTGTGGTCAACTGATCTCATTATCATATATAGATAAGAGGTCATCTTTGGAATGACTGGACCAAGTGGGAGAACAATGAAGAACTGTTACAGGAAGAGAGAGAGGCCAATGAAGGAGAGGAAGACGAAGGGCAGTGGTCTCAGATGAAATAAGAGCTACAGTCACTGACCATGTAAACAGTCATGGATTCTAGAATAGAATAGAATGCCTTTTATTGTCACTATACACATGTACAATGAGATTAAAAGCAGCTCCTTCAGTGCAGACATATGTAGAACACAACAAGTAAATAAACAAATAAACAAATGGTGCAAAAAGTTGCTAAAAAAAAATTAAAAAAAAAAAGTTCTGCGACGCTATATACAAATGGAAAGAATAATAACTAAATCGAGTTATTGCACATTATTTAAACACTGGAAAGAATAAATAACTATTGCACTATTGGGTTATTGCACTTAATTTAAATATTGCACAATAATGATGATCATGTGCAGTGAGTAGTGGATGTTGGACCCTGAGAGTAATGATATTGTACAGTATACAGATATTACAGTTATTATCAGTACCATTTAGATATTGGATATTGCACAGTTGATGGATAGAAGGAAGTCCAGAGGTTGGGGGGTTAGACTGGGTAGTCAGTGCATGTGTGAGTTTAGAATGGTTATGGCTTTTGGGAAAAAACTGTTCTTGAGTCTGTTTGTCCTTGTTGTGATGCACCTGTAGCGCCTCCCTGAGGGCAGCAGGTCAAACAGATCACAGCCAGGGTGGGAGCTGTCCTTGATGATGTTTTTTGCTATGCTGAGGCAGCGGGAGGTGTAAATGTCCATCAAGGAGGGGAGAGGGCAGCTGATGATCTTCTGTGCTGCCTTTACTACTCGCTGAGGCCTCTCCCTGTCTGCCATGGTGCAGCTGCCATACCATACTGTGATACATTTCGTCAGCAGGATCTCGATGGACGAGCGGTAGAAAGTCAGTAGCAGGTTGGAGTCCAGGTTGTGCTTTCTGAGGACCCTCAGGAAGTGTAACCGTTGCTGAGCCTTCTTGATGACTGCTGTGATGTTGTCTGTCCAGGAGATTTCAGCGGACATCTCTTACAGAGATGCAGGGGAGTGCAGCCAAATCTGCAGCGTGCGACAATCGCATCAATCACAAGAATATTCCACAAAGCCAGCAGATAGGTGTGGTGTAATGGGTCATTAGCTAAAGTCAAAAAGGCCACTTTTTAAATAAATAGTCGCCAGCATAGAGAGAGGGAGTGGTAGTGTGGCTGGAGCGGTTCCCGGGTGAATTTGTGATGCGGGCGGTCCTCACTTAAGTGCACAGGTGAGGAGTCGTCCACATCCGTAATTGATGCCGGGAGCTGCTAATTACCACACGTGATCAACGTGCCCATGATAAATAATTGAAGTGCGAGGTGGCTACGTAGTGTTAAAAAGAAGGAATGGAAAGAAAAAAAAAAAAAAAAAAAAAAAAAAAAAAAAAAAAAGGTGAAAGGAGGTTAATGGAGAAGGAAGCAAGAAGGAGAAAGCCAGTGCAGGACAGCGACAGTGAGCGCAGGCTCGTGCTGATTGCAGGCAGCAGGGAGAGGCGAGCCCGAGTGGGGTGTTTGGCCGGCACCCGAGGGCCAACAGTTGTGGTCGCTCCTGCTGAGCACTTGTTTGGAGCAGGAGTGACTGGGAGAAGGTTGGCTCACTGCAGAGAAAGCAGCGGGAGTCGGGGACTTGGGAAGTGGAAGCCCCAGCGTGAGCGAACTGGTCGCTGGGGAGCCCAAGTCTGGGTCTGGGTGAGCAGAACCAGAGCCAGGGATTGGAAAGGCCACCAGACCAGTACAGTGTAGAAGGTCAGCTGCAGGCAGGGTGGCTCCCCTGGTGCATAGCCTGGATGGCAGTCACCAGTAAAGAAGGCACCGGGCTTTGCTTTAAAAGACTACTTCCAGCCATTGTTTTAACCTCAGTTTTAAAAGGTTTTTTTTTTCCTATTGGATTTTAACTTCCTCCAGTTCACTCGTTTTATTGGATTTTTTTTATTGAAACATTTTTGAAGCACTGCATTTTGGACACTGTTTGGTTTTGTTGATTTTTAAAATAAAAGCACTTTGTACTTTTGCACCATCCCCTTGCTTCATTGTTGTGCCTCACTGCCTAGCTCATCGGTGACATTACCAACGGTGTCGGGTTCAAGAGCTCCCAGAAGGAAGATGGGAGCATGGAGTAGAACCCACATCATCACAATAAGATGCAGTCTTCAGCAGTGTACAGTATGGGCAGTACACTGACATACATTGAGTATTGATTTTCTCCCTTAGGATTCAAAGATTACCTGACACAAGAGGGAGAGAATTTTTTAATGATTAGTAGGAAACTAACCCAGCCATAGGGAATGCACAAACCACTGTGTTTCTTCACGCTGGTGCCAAGCCCGGATAAATGTGAAGGGTTACGTCAGGAAGGGCATCTGGTATAAAATTTTGGCAGATCAACATGTGGACAACAATAAAGAAATGTTGGGTATATTGGGAAATGGATGCTAAGAATAGAGCTGCCAGGCAAGAGGAAGGCCTAAGAGAAGGTTTATGGATGAGGTGAGAGAGGACATGCAGGTGATGGGTGTAACAGAACAACATGCAGAGGACAGGAAGATATGGGAAAAGATGATCCGCTGTGGCAAACCCTAATGGGAGCAGGCAAAAGAAGAAGAATTAGAAAACTGCTATTGTTCACATGGTCACTGCCGACAATGGCATATACTGTAACTCCATGAAATCAGGGATAGAGTTCTGGTAGACAACACATTATTTGGCAACCTGGCAAGTGTCAGCATGGCAACAATTGCCAGAGTATTACAAAAGCATGAGCGGACCATCAAGTGCTTATACACTGTCCCATTTGAGAGGAACAGTATACATGTGAAGGAACTCAGATACCAATATGTCCAGGTAAGCAGTCTATTCAATATAACGGTGTTGTATTTTGTTCTTTAGTGGTCGTGGCTTTGAAGGTAGAACACTATAAATAAAGAAATCCAGGGTACAAACCCATCCAAGTCCCACTACCCTGCCATCATATGCCAAAGTTGCTCCAGAGGAATTGTGCTTCTAATTTATCAGCAGCTCGGAATAAGGTGGTCTTCCTTACAGGTTCCATACAAATGACTGAATTCCAATAAACCAAAATGGTCAGACCATACTGAGCTATGTATACAGTAATGTACAGTAATCCCTCGCTATATCGCGCTTCGCCTTTCGCGGCTTCACTCCATCGCGGATTTTATATGTAAGCATATTTAAATATATATCGCGGATTTTTCGCTGCATAGCGGGTTTCTGCGGACAATGGGTCTTTTAATTTCTGGTACATGCTTCCTCAGTTGGTTTGCCCAGTTGATTTCATACAAGGGACGCTATTGGCAGATGGCTGAGAAGCTACCCAGCTTACATTTCTCTTTCTCTTGCGCTGACTTTCTCTGATCCTGACGTAGGGGGATTGAGCAGGGGGGCTGTTCGCACACCTAGACGATACGGACGCTAGTCTAAAAATGCTGAAAGATTATCTTCACGTTGCTATCTTTTGTGCAGCTGCTTCCTGAAACGACAAGCTGCACGGTGCTTCGCATACTTAAAAGCTCGAAGGGCACGTATTGATTTTTGCTTGCTTGTTTTTCTCTGTCTCTCTCTCTCTCTTTCTGTGCTCTTGACGGAGGGGGTGTGAGCTGCCGCCTTCAACAGCTTTGTGCCGCAGTGCTTCGCATACTTAAAAGCCAAACAGCCCTATTGATTTTCCTCTGCCTTTATGACAGTCTCTGCTCCTGACTCCTTTGAAGAGGAAGATATGTTTGCATTCTTTTAATTGTGAGACGGAACTGTCATCTCTGTCTTGTCATGGAGCACAGTTTAAACTTTTGAAAAAGAGACAAATGTTTGTTTGCAGTGTTTGAATAACGTTCCCGTCTCTCTACAACCTCCTGTGTTTCTGCACAAATCTGTGACCCAAGCATGACAATATAAAAATAACCATATAAACATATGGTTTCTACTTCGCGGATTTTCTTATTTCGCAGGTGGCTCTGGAACGCAACCCCCGCGATGGAGGAGGGATTACTGTAATCCTTACAATGTAGTCCCTTGTGTTCAACCTGTTAGAGGGTCATGGAGTTGGAGGCTATGCAAACAGCCCATGTGCTCATCTTTATGGATGAAGCTGGGTTTAACCTGGCACAGCAACGGCAGTGAGGACAAAATATTGAAGTCACTGAGTGGTTTGCAGGACACCCAAGGATGTTATTATTGTTTCTGCCACCACACTCCCCCCTTCCTGAACCCCACTTAGGAATTATTTTCTGCACGGAGGTGGAAGGTTTATGACCACCCCACATGATCACATGTTTTTACTAGATGCAAACATATTACACCAAAGCAATGGCAAGGATGGATCAAGCATGCCAAAATATACTACCCTAGGTGTATTTACTGCTAGAGAGGACATCAGATGTGACATTAAGAAGAACTTGTGGCCAAATCCAGAGGACGGTGACTTCAATATTGCAGAATGTTTCTTAGCCATTGAAAAAAAACTGGGATTGGCTCCAGCTGACCCCTGTGACCCTGTGTTAGGATATAGCGGGTTGGAGAATGACTGACTGACTGAAATGTGGAAGTGTGACAAGTGCCTTAAGGGAACTTGTGTCTGTGAATGCAATGGGATTGATGAAAAGGGTTGCCCTTCTGCCACAGTCTCATCTGTGGCAGCAAGTCCTGCCCACAATTATGGGACATCAATTTTGCCACCACTTGTCACTTCCCCTGTCAGTCCACAGAATATAAATTCCTCCTGCACAGAAAGTCCAGCATCGTTCAACCAGAACATGCCCAAGGGAGCAGAAATCCTACAACCTGACACAACTGCCACAAGGAAGGGGCGGCCTTTTCCTTTTAGTTCTTAAAAACACATTCTTCTTGAACTCCAATTCTGCCAAATATAAACAAGGCATCCCGGCTGGGACCCCAACACTGCTTTTGTTTTTCTGTCCGATTTTCTCACACCGTTTAAAGGATATGTAGGCTAGTTTTGAAATTGAAGTTTGCTTCAAAATCATGGTATATATTAAATTTGCCACATAAAACAGAGTTCTAAAGTGAAATATTTTTTCTTTCTATCTATCCATTATAAAAAGAAATCCTGTCCTGGAAAGCAAAAAGCAAGTCTACGATATGTGATCTTCTCGTAAGACATTGTAAAGACCCGCGAGACCAAAGACACGCCCTACTTACAATCTATCAAATAGGACAATAGGCAGCAAAACATTCAGTCTTGTGAAGGATTTGAGCACACACAGATTCAGGGCTCTCAGTGCATATAAAGCGTATAAGGACAGTACATTATAAATTAAATGTCGACATATAAGCGAAGAAGAAAGCAGCGCGGAGAAAAGAGACTCAAATGCATTGGACAGAAAAAAGAGCAAAAAAGAATAATCGAGGTGCAAATTCAGAAAATAAGGAAAGTAATTATCAGCCTGGAACAAGTGGAACTGAAAAAAAAAAAGCACATCCAATCCGGCTCAGAATTAAATGACAGTAAGTAAAAGACAAAGTAGAACTTCATAAAGACGTTTACACATGTTGACGCTAAACACATGCAGGGCAGGTTAGACACTATGAAACCAGGGAAATTAGAAAGGCTCAAAAAAAAAAAAAAAATGTTGGCGCTATACACATGTGGAGAAAGTTAAAGGATATGAAAGTAGGAAAATTAGAAAATATAAAAAAAGAAAGTAAAGATCGCAGTAGCGCAAACAAACAAACTGCCTCTTTTAACTATGCACCAGTCTAACTTTGGTTTTGCACAATAATTACTACACTATTGCACCTTAACACTTAATTCTACTTTATTCACATAATTTTATTTATTTAATATGTTCTACTATACTGTTATCTTTCAATCTATTACTTTTTGTTAAAATAACTGATATTCTTCTAACTTTGCACAGTTTTTGATAAGCAGATCAAGATGCATTTCACTGCGTGTTGTCCTGTATAACTATGCAAGTGACAAATAAAGAATCTTGAGAATTTCAAAAACAGAGTTTACCGCACATGCATTTATTGGTTACTTTGTTCATGTATATATATTTATCTGTCTGCTTATTTAAAAATCTACATTTACCCCAGGAGTCAAAAACGTTCTGTCTAGCCCTTGTACAAAAACCCAGACAAAAGCTGGGGTATCACCTTGGTAACCCCATGTACTTTTGGAACTGTGAGAGGAAAATAGCACGACTTTACAGACAGGAGTCCAATGCAGAACTCTACTTACTTTTTTACTTTGTAAAAAAAGATTATTAACTGCTGATGATGTAGATCGTTTTGTCTATGCTGAAATTCCAAACAGAGAAACCTATCCTGACCTCATTAAAAAGATTCAGGATATTGGGACTCGCAAGATTACAAATATTGTTTTTACAGAAGTTCTGAAATAAAAGTGAAACTAATGAAACAGGAACAATTCAAAGAAAAAAAAAAATCTTAAAAGCGTGTATCCGGAAAACCAAACACAGGGGTTGGTGAGTGAAGTGAGCAGGGGGCAAAGCCCCCTAGTACATTTAAAAAGAAAACACCCAGCCTGTTCTTGCATTTTAAAAATGGGAGTGATGGGTCTCGAGTACAAACATGAAAATAAAAACATCCATTTTTTTAAAACATGAGTGTTGTCAGGTATTAGTCGACATCTCGAGATTACACACAAAGTATTGCAAAACAGCATATCCACATCATTTTAGAAAGGAATAAAAACAAAAAAAAGTTTTTATGAGACCCAACTAAAGTTTTCAAAAAAGTATCAATTGTAACAAATCATTTGTAACATTTTTCATGGTATTGACTTTACGGCCTACATTACTAATGCAATTCCACTTCTCAATGGCTTCTGATAATTGAGCCTTGTAGGCTATCAACCGCCATGGCATGAGTTGCAGCTCCATTTCCACCCACTCATAGGTGTTAATAAGATGGTAACTTCAGCTATGTGAGAACCTTCATCGTAACGCTTAACTGACAAAGAGAGCAGTCTGAGTAGAGACTGCACATACTTTGGCTTTGTCTAAAAAATGGACGGAAAAACCACGAGATACATGCAAGCCTGTATGCAAGATCTGCTACCGCACAATGCCAAGGGACCAACACAACAAATTCAGCCAAACGCTTAAAGGTGCAGCACACGAGTCAATACTAAGAATTTTGAGGAGGTACAGTAATCCCTCCTCCATCGCGGGGGTTGCGTTCCAGAGCCACCTGCGAAATAAGAAAATCCGCGAAGTAGAAACCATATGTTTATATGGTTATTTTTATATTGTCATGCTTGGGTCACAGATTTGTGCAGAAACACAGGTGGTTGTAGAGAGACAGGAACGTTATTCAAACACTGCAAACAAACATTTGTCTCTTTTTCAAAAGTTTAAACTGTGCTCCATGACAAGACAGAGATGACAGTTCCATCTCACAATTAAAAGAATGCAAACATATCTTCCTCTTCAAAGGAGTGCGTGTCAGGAGCACAGAATGTCACATAGATAGAGAAAACAATCTCTAGCAAACAAATCAATAGGGCTGTTTGGCTTTTAAGTATGCGAAGCACCGCGGCACAAAGCTGTTGAAGGCGGCAGCTCACACCCCCTCCGTCAGGAGCAGGGAGAGAGAGAGAGAGAGAGAGAGAGAGATAGAGAGAGACAGAGTTTGTTTTTCAGTCAAAAATCAATACGTGCCCTTCGAGCTTTTAAGTATGCGAAGCACCGTGCAGCACGTCGTTTCAGGAAGCAGCTGCACAAAAGATAGCAACGTGAAGATAATCTTTCAGCATTTTTAGACGAGCGTCCGTATCGTCTAGGTGTGCGAACAGCCCCCCTGCTCAATCCCCCTACGTCAGGATCAGAGAAAGTCAGTGCAAGAGAGACAGAGAAAAGTAAGTTGGGTAGCTTCTCAGCCATCTGCCAATAGCGTCCCTTGTATGAAATCGACTTGGCAAACCAACTGAGGAAGCATGTACCAGAAATTAAAAGACCCATTGTCCGCAGAAATCCGCGAACCAGCAAAAAATCCGCGCTATATATTTAAATATGCTTACATATAAAATCCGCGATGGAGTGAAGCCGCAAAAGGCGAAGCACGATATAGCGAGGGATCACTGTATATATATCTTATTTCTAAATTACAGAAACATTAATCAGCATAAGCCAGTAAGCTGTTGTGTTTGACATAGGGATGGAACATCTGACCTTTTTCTTGAAGTAAGCTAGCGGGCTCTGCCCCCTGCTCGCTTCGCTCGCCAACCCCCATGCGGGCGCTACACACTAGCCACTTCGCAGCTCTGCCACTCGCGTATGGGTAAGCAGGTGTACAATTTAAACAGATTTTTATTTTCATGGGAATTGTTACATATGCATAATAGATGTATTTTACATTACAGCGAGTAATTAACCATAGTAAAACGTAACAAAGTGAAAGAAAATTATGTTTCATGTTGCGTTGGAGGTATTAGTTGCATTACAGTAAGCCCTCGCTATGTCGTGCTTCGACTTTCGCGGCTTCACTCCATCGCGGATTTTATATGTAAGCATATTTAAACATATATCGCAGATTTTTCGCTGGTTCGTGGGTTTCAGTGGACAATGGGTCTTTTAATTTCTGGTACATGCTTCCTCAGTTGGTTTGCCCAGTTGATTTCATACAAGGGACGCTATTGGCAGATGGCTGAGAAGCTACCCAATCAGAGCATGTATTACGTATTAAGTAAAACTCCTCAAATATATTGTGAGCAGGGGGGCTGTTCGCACCCCTAGAGGATACAGCCACTCCTCAAAAAACGCTGAAAGATTACCTTCACATTGCTCCCTTCCTTGCTGGGCTTTCTTGCAGCTGCTATGTCAAGCGACATGCTTCCCGCACGGTGCTTCACATACTTAAAAGCTCGGACAGCACCTATTGCTTTTTGATTGTCAGAGCAAGAGAGAGAGAGAGAGAGAAAAGCAAACATTCTATGCTCCTGACGTGCACTCCTTTGAAGAGGAAGATATGTTTGCATTCTTTTAATTGTGAGATGGAACTGTCATCTCTGTCTTGTCATGGAGCACAGTTTAAACGTTTGAAAAAGAGACAAATGTTTGTTTACAGTGTTTGAATAACGTTCCTGTCTCTCTACAACCTCCTGTGTTTCTGTGCAAATTTGTGACCCAAGCATGACAATATAAAAATAACCATATAAACATATGGTTTCTACTTCGCGGATTTTCACCTTTGGCTGGGGGTTCTGGAACGCAACCCCTGCGATGGAGGAGGGATCACCGTATACATTTTTGTCCTGTTTGGCTTTGAAATTAACACGCAAATACATTTTAAACTTACAATAAAAGTGTAAAACTACAGAAAAACAATTTTTGGAATCAAAATTCAAAGTGATATTGATGAAAAGTTGATTCCATGTTTGGACTTTTATCGTGACAACACAACATATAACTGCTTGTGAGTGAATATCATTTCTTTCTCTCCAATAAATAAACCGTCTTTATCGAATGTTTGTCCCCATGATTTTTTGTTATAGCAAAAGCTATTCCAACTGGAAACATTTTAATACGAATGCCATATCAAGATCTCCTTTGGTGTCTAATGTTTTCTGCAGAACATGTACCACATTACCTTTCTAGTCAGTTGTTAAAATTTTACATGTCAGAATTGTTTGACCAATTTTGAATACAACTAATCTTGTCTTATTGCATAGCCCATCACTCAGACATAAATTACGCAATAACATTACGATACATCCTTCTTTCAACAATAATTCGGCTGGTGGAAGACCTGACGGTGTTAACGGTTGTAGATATTCTACGGGATATGGTAAGTTGATGTTTTCATTGTCCACACCATCACCACCAACTGTTTCAGTATAGTCTATTGATACACATTTAACCAATCTGCCGTGTAACCGATTGACAATTTTCACGTAAATTTGTTTGACTTCATTGTTTCTCTGTGTTAAGATTGCCCGTGTACTCATTTCTTCTGTTGATAACCATTCGGGATGAAATACTTCATTAAGACTTGGATATAATAAGTCTTCTTTTATTGGGAACTTAAAGTGTGGAAAACGCAAAGAGCTGAGAGCGCAGGAACTGTGTCTGACAAAAGCATTCAAACGAATGAGAGGTGAGAGGACCGTAGGTGTTGGCCGTTAACCAGAAATGGTTGAGAGGAGGGTGGGACTTGAAAAAAATCTCTTGGTAATAGTCTCGCCTGAAGATTTTTTTGTATAATAGAGAGAAATGTTTTTTTCAGTCAGTTGAATATTTAACACATCAATCAATACAAGAGTCAGCAACCACTTTATCTGTGGGCCAGTTGTATTCTGTGCTCTTTATTAGGTGGTAAAACATGTTTTAGCATTAGAGCTCGGTTCATCCCTCCATTAAACGCTCACTGCAAAGTCTGCTGCTGTAGGAAATTACTTTCATTTTTATTTCTCACAATTTGAATTTGTTACATTTGCTATATAATGTAAAGTGCTAGAACCTTTCAGTGCTCAAGCTGTATGAACAGTGGTGCTACTCCTCCATGTGCTCATTTACTTGGATTTAAACTGGTTTACATTTTACTGTTTACAGACCTTACTCTTTTACAAAAGATTGCACTAGTTGAATATAAGTATTTGCATTTAATGACTGAAATTTCTATTTTTTTTCCCACCAATGTAAAAATGTTAATGCTTACACAATTGCAATTGCTTTAAATACAGTGCCCTCCATAATGTTTGGGACAAAGACATTTTTCCCTTGATGTACTCCTCTGTTCCACAGTTTAAAATTACAAATCAAACAACTCAGACATTGTGATTAAATTGCACATTGCCAATTTTCATAGAAGGGTATTTGCACACACTTCTATTACACCATGTAGAAATGCCAACACTTTTTATACACAGTCCCCCCCCCCCCCCCCCCCCCCCCGTTTCAGGGCATCAAAATGTTTGGGACACAGCAATGGCAGGTAGGCAGAGATTCTACTGGAACTGCGGATGCAGAGTTAATTGCTGCATTATTATGCGGTCCACATACAGAAGAACTTGCTGCTCATAATTACTGTATTTTCAGGGTTAATGATCTCACTCTTCATGTCAGGGTGATGTGCACAGCATTATGGGAGGATCAAGGAGTAAAGTGCTGCCAGTTGAGGTGGTCTGCGTACCTGGTTTGGATACTTTCTGGTCATCTCCCACTGTACATATATACAAGGCACAGCTATATGGAAGACCAGGCGACCCTGGCGATATCAACAGGCCTAGCAGACCCCAAGATGCAGAAAGACATTGTGGAGTGTAGGGCAGCCTGATAAGCCCAGCTTTGTTTATTGCTGCTGTGCTACCGAAACACTCATCAAAAAAAGCACAGTAAGAAATGTCTCGTCATGGACCATGCTGCTACAGCCTCAGTCTTACAGGTTCACTACATACAACATTTGCAAAATGAGACCAAAAATTAGAGTATGCAGCAAAGCTCCTGGTCCAGGCTTTGTTCTTGTCACATCTGGACTACTGCAACTCTCTAATGGCAAGAAGTACCTATCTGCATGTGTCACCAAGCTATGGCTGCTGATTCAATATGCAACAGCAAAACTGATGTTCAACCAGCCTAGGCCTGCACATGTCACTCATCTTTTCAGATCACTACATTGGCTCCCTGTAGCGGAATGTGTTAAGTCGATATAAGTGATGCTTGCCTACCGAGTAGTCAACGGGTCAGCACCTGTATCTATGGTGACACTTGCGAGGTCCTATGCTGCTGATGAATGGTGTCTGGTGATGTGACTTGTGTGCGCTACAAAATCTCAATCCAGACTCTTCATCTGTAGCCCCTATGAGCCTCCCACTTCCACTTGAGATTCTGACTTCCTCTACGTGTTTAAGAAGCGTCTGTAGGACTCTCTTTTTTGGGGAATTTCTGTCTAACCGACTTAGATTTTCTAAATAAGGAACTGTATTAGCTTGTATGTTGTTCGATTTCTTCACCCTTTTTTTACCCCTTAAAAGACTTGTTCCCAAACAATCCCCAAGCTGATGTTTACTCGATTGTGTGGACCGCTTTTATCAGTCTCTTTGGATAAAAGTGTCTGCGTAATATAAATGTAAACAAAGAAGACACTGAATTCTTGAGACACCCAGTTGATCTCCGGAGTCAGTGACTTAGACCGCAGTACCCACTTCACTGAACAATTCTTTCCAGCTTTAGTTGCTGCCACGTGAACTGCAATGTTTTGGTACCACTTTATAGTTTGCTGCGCCATTCGGTAACTGCAATTATGTGTTGTGAGCTGCATGGTCTACACTAAACCTTGTTTTAGCCTGACAGACTGTTACTGAAACAAAGTCATACAGAAACATCCCGAAGACGTTCCTCTTTTAGTGTGAGCGGGCGAGGTCAGATGTTAGTTCAGTTTAATAACTGAAATAAAATACCGGTTGGTAATAACAAAAGACATTCGAGCATTCGTGTCCGCTATATATCATTAAATTGTGTTAAAAGACAAGCTGTAATCTTAAGTAAAACTCGTTCTGATATTAACAAGTGACTCGATGAGCTCTCCTAGTCGTGTCAAAAAAAAACTGAATCGTTGTCCACCTCCGTTAGCGAATAAAGAGGAAGAATACAACAGATGATCTGCTTAGAGCGATCGTCTTTGCTCACACGTACCACATTTTATAAAATGAAAATTTAAAACAAACTCACCATCTTTACCCCGTCCCGTTTAACTTCCCTCAAAAGAAGCAATCATATGATGCTGAGGTCACCTGAGTGCCAACGAGCTTTATACATGTTGATCTGCTCATAGGTGCACACGACTGCCCATAAACATATCGATTACGCCCACTACCTAATTCTCTCACTTTGATTGGTCGGAATTACGGTCAGTTACTTTGTAGCCCGCCCAAAGAAGTTCTGTTTCCGGGCAGTCGTCAACAGTTCTTACTCATGAGTTGTTACAGAAACTCTGAACTGCACAGTGAAAAAAAATATGGGATAGCCCTTAACTCGTACGTACGAGACAAAGTTAGATTACAAATTACAAAAGCGCGCTTCAGGGCTAGCTAATTACGCCTTTACCAACGCTACGACGCTTCAGTTTGACGTCACTCCCATCTGTTGTAGTGTGGAGATATCAAAAGCAGACGGTGAGCTTTAAAGGAGTGTGGGATGGTTGGAGATGGGTCTAAGTGCAGCCTGCCATAATTCCCACAACGTCAGTCACGAAATGCCCATCGCATGCCCCGTTACACTGTGGTTTAAATTAGGGTTGAGGGAGGGTTATCTGACTCAAAGGGTTTAGGTACGTGCTTTATGTTCACAGGTATCCGTCTGTACACTCGTACGGAGTCCCTGAGGGGATGTGGTTTATTTTTTTCTTCTTGGGAAGCAATTTGGTGCGTACAACTTACTATCTCGTGCCCACCATTTATATATCTCGTGCCCAGCACTTACCTTAGCCAGCGCACCAGGTACTTTACAGTTAGGTCGCATCAGCCAATACTGCATTTGCGCCGCATACATACAGATGAGCACCAAATACCATCGCGTGCTACTGTACATCATTTTCTGGTAACAGGACATATCTCTAAACAGTTTAATGTTTTCCTCACACGGTTACATTCCACGGAAATGGTATTGGCAAGTTTTAAAAACAGGTTATACATTCAAGTCCAGGTCGTTGGATCCGCGCTAACCACTGCACTAATTTATAACCACAATTTATGACAACGATGCCCTTGTAAAAGGATATCGATTTGACAGAGATGGAATCATATTCATATAAAGTCTTGTAAATCATGTGATCACTACATCTATGTGGAGAAGCCATGTGCAGTCAACCGAAATTAAAGTGTTGCATTTTCTGGTCAGTAGGAAATCGCAGCTTTGCAATTTGCAATTCATTTGTGTATGTCACAACCAAACATTTCCCAAACTTTGTACCCAACTTTGAACGCCTTTACAGTGCGTGAGATAATAAGCAGATGTATACATTTCCCCACCACTGCATGTGAGGTAATGTTAAAGCAAGCTGTATTGCTATTGTTACTATGATTGACTGCCTGCACATGATGAAGATCAATGGTCCAAGTGTGGACAAGCAAATGTATGTTAAGTGCAAGGGATACTACAGCATCAATATCATGGCTTACAAACCAGAGCGCACATTAAGATCTCAAGATGCCGGATATGCTGATGATTCCAAGGATTAATAAAATAACAGTGGGAGGTTGAGCTTTTAGTTACAGGGCCCCTAAACTGTGGAATGGTCTGCCTGCTACTTTAAGAGATGCCCCTTCGATCTCAGCTTTCAAATCCAGGCTGAAGACTCACCACCTCAGTTTAGCATATCCTGACTAGAGCTGCTGATTAACTGTACAGACTGCAGCTCTGTTGTTAGTCATTAGCACTAAAACATAACTAACATGATAGTTAGAATTTGTTACTAACCCTCACCTATTCTGTTTCCCTTCTCGGTACTCAAATGTGGCACTTGGTGCCACGGCCCAGCTGCCAAGTTATTTTGCCTGCCTAAGGTAAAGTCATCCCTGATGGAGGATCGCAGCAATTGTGGGGTAGAGGGGTCCTTTCATCGGATTGGCTGGCCCAGCGCTGACTCAACTGTGGAATGGCTGATTGGGGGAGGCAGCTTGATGGCCAAGGTCTCCAGGACTCTAAACAAATCCAAATCATATTATGGGATATCATCTACTGTTAACTGCGGTGGGTTGGCGCCCTGCCTGGGATTGGCTCCCTGCCTTGCGCCCCGTATTGGCTGGGATTGGCTCCAGCAGACCCCCGTGACCCTGTGTTCGGATTCAGCGGGTTGGAAAATGGATGGTTGGATCTACTGTTAAATTCTGCTCCGTACTTGTAAAATTATTTTTACACTGTATTGAGGATTTGCTCTGTTCTGTGTATTGTATTGTATTGACCCCCTTCTTTTTGACACCCACTGCACGCCCAACCTACCTGGAAAAAGGTCTCTTTTTGAACTGCCTTTCCCATTTTTTCCCTACAAGGGTTTTTTTTGGGAGTTTTTTGTTGTCTTCATAGACAGCAAAGGCTGGGAGGCTGTCAAGAGGCAGGGCCTGTTAAGCCCATTTCGGCATGTCTTGTGTGATTTTGGGCTACACAAAAATAAATTGTATCAACACACAGCACGTCAGGGATGCAGACTGCTGAATATGTGACCCTGGGGAGATGGGGGGATTTATGTGGTATTTTTCTTTTTTTGGAGTTTTTTTTAGCACATTGTGTGGAATGATTATTTAAATATGTTTGGCAATTTTTGTCACTATATTATGGATGATAAGGAGGGGATTATTTCAAATGTGTTTTTTGGTTTTATCACTAGTTTATGGTGTTTGTGTTTCTTGTACACCACTATCACTTTGGGATTTCATTTAGCCTGTGTCATGTGCTCCGGATTGGGGCTAATTGGAATGCAGGACTTTTACTTTAAAGGATCGACCATCAGTAGTTTGAGGAGGGGGATTCTGGTTTGAACTTGGGGGTGTGCGCGCAGAGAGCTGTAGGAGATTACTTTACGCTGGATAAGTGCTGCATGTGCGTTTCTCTAAACTGACAGAATCCAGGACGGATGGTACGACCAGCACGAAGGAGGGAGGTGCAGCGAGCCAGTGAGACAAGAGATCGAGGAATCATCAATTGACTTCATGCTGTCAGGGTTCTGACATAGTCGAGGCCCGGAAGATGTGAGTACCTTCAATGTGGTCTTTATCTGCGGTGATTTAGCCTCTGATCGTAACTTCTTGTGTTCAGTCAACTCAATTAGAGTGGAGAGTCCTGTCTGGTACTGTGTGTGTGTGTGTGTTGGTTTAGGAGCTAATGGAGCAGCGTGGGAAGCCGAGCTGAGACAAGCTCAGGTGGAGTAACCCTGATGGATGCAGGATCGAACTGAATGAGCCTTTAACTTCCAGGGTTTTAGGCACAGATGCGATGGCAATGGACAGAGACAGGAACTCTCAAGTATCTGTACAAGCGCTGCATCGGACATTGATCTATTCTGTTTACATGTTGGTGATGATTGTGTTTTTATTTGTTTATTTTTTTATTAAAATTGTAATTTTTAAAAAAGATGTGGTGGTTGCTCATCCTCATATATAAAAGAAGCTGTGCTTAGCAGTACTTTGGAGTTTTGCTAATTTTGGGTCCCAGTTCCCTTCCCTTACTGGTGGCGTAGTCGGTTAGTCAATTCTTGGGTATTGAGTGGGGTGGAGCTCAGGGGAGTTGGGCATTTAGGCGCCCCCTGCCAGTGAAAAAAAAGACAATATATAGTGCCCCCCCACATCCTTACAAATATCATTCTTGGTGGTGGTGTGCAATGACAACAGTTATGAACAGGTTCGTGCAATATCCTACGTTTTAATGTTTTCCTCCTTTTACTACTTTAAATATTATTACCACCTCTGTGATGAAACCTTTTCATCATTATAAGAAAACTACAAAATGTCATCATGATTTCCAAGGTAACCACAAAGTGCTGTCATCCATCAAAACCCCAAAATGGTAGTTGTTTTGTGATGTAGCAGCACTGGTGCCTTCTGTACAATCTGTTCATGTTCCTTCACTTGCTTTTACACTGAAATCACAAGCAGGCTGAAATGAAAAGAAAGCCATCAGTGGACAGTGAAGCCAATGGTGAATGACAAGTGAGCAATAATCAAGTGAGACTTTAGAAACTGCATTCAGTTGAAGGTAGGAAGGACCTGTGAGCTGTCCAGCTGTGATCTCTGAGGGGCTCTCCAGTTTTCTGATGGCGGAGATGACTTAAAACTGCAGCTGCCTGCAACGGCTCACTCTACAAACGGGCTGCACTTCTGAGCTTTGCTCATTTGGCTCAGTTCACAAGATTTTAACTATTGATATTGACTAGCTTTGTAGCACATGGAGACACAATCTTGGGCGCTCCTTATTCTCAAGTTTGCCTTCTAGTCTCCAGTGCCTGATTTATTCAGAATGTTCACCCCTTACTAGGAGTTGGTGTAGGATGCCTCGTAAATCCTTCTCATGTTCTACTGTGAGGTAGGAGACATTCCTCTCCTATTCAGACTTTCTGTGTAATTAGTAGGAGTAATTCTGAGGTGCTTGATAAATTCAGGTTTGGATTTAGGAGAAAGAGTTGAAGTAAATTTAGATTAGGGGTCGCCAAGTCTGGTCCTGGAGGACCACCATGGCTGCAGGTTTTCATTCTAATACATTTTTTAATGAGTGCCCTTTTTGTGCTGTAACTTCTTGTGAATTCATTTCAATTTCAACTCCCCTGAATTTCTTCATCGTTCCTCTGAATTGCTTCATTTCTTTCCTTAAATGGCACCCAAACAGAAATGAAATGTGAAGTGAGTGAGCCAACAGAAGACAAACTAAGTCAGGACCTCAAATTCCAACCAATTTCACTCCAACCAGCTGCTTAATGAGGTGCCAATTCTTCTCGTTTTATTAAACCCGTTCTTTAATTTCTTGGCTTTGTTGCTGCTCTCGTGGTGCATTAGCAGACATTTCTGAAATTGTTGATTTTATCTTTTATAAGAGCACAGTTCAAATGTTTTGGGGACCTGAGCAGATCGACATTCCTGAGACCTTCACCTTTCTTTATTTTCAGATATTGTGAGATGGACACCAGTTGTTTTGGCTCATTTTGTATCTCATTATTGTTTGGCTGCTAATTAAGGAAAAAGAAACAGTTAAGGGGTCTGAGTCTTCAAGAGCAAGTCAATTAAAATTAATTCAAAAGACGTTAATTACCAGCAAAAACAGGTCACTCATTAAGAAAAGGGTTCAAATGAAAACCTGCAGCCGTGGTGGTCCTCCAGGACTGGAGTTGGGGACCCCTGAATTAGATAAAATGGAAGAGGGCAAGAGAGAGATGGCCTTCACATGCCCGGAGCATACACCTCAGCTGCAAGTAGGAAGCAGAAGGGCCAGGAAGCTTTGGTCAGACACAAAGGAACATTTCAAGCCCATCACTCATTTATAGAGAATCCAGGAGGAGACAAGGCACCCTCCAATAGTCAGGCCAGAGCTGTGACATAAAGGAGTGTGCAAGCTGCCCTTTGATGTGACATCTGCATAATGTACCCTCACTCCTTGACCACTCTACTGCCATAACCATAATAATGGTGAAAAACAGACCCATTTTGCAAATCAACTTTCATTTTGAAAGGATCAGTTGCCCTTGAACATGTTCTAACTTTAGTCCATGGCTCTCCATAAAATGCTATTACCCTCGTGATCAGTTCCTCTGGTACCATGTCATCACTTGGGGGTAGCAGCTCTCCTGGTATCTCATCACCTGCCTTGTCCAAATCCACCAATGCTGTCCTGCTAGAACTCTCTCCTTCTTTTGACCTGCCGCCTCCTAATAAACAGGGGCTCTCTCTTGCTTGCTATCTTTTAGTGTCTTTGTAATCAATAGTTTGTATTAATTTTCTTAGGTTTTCAATTACGCAGATCAGAATTGGCACTGAAAGATAATAATGCTGGGTTGTTTCCACTGCTTGAAAATTTCTGTTTTGTAATGACTGTATAAATGTGTCTGCATCTGGAACAGATTTATAAAAATTAACACTAAAAGAATGCAGAGTTTGCTTGAGGAGAATTTATTTTGCTTTTGCCGCCTAGTTTATAAAAACACCTCATGTAAACGGTCATACACCTGTTGGCCAGATTCATGTCAAGGTCACATTTAATATTGAAGGTAGTAGCGGAAATGGATGGATGACCGGATTGTTTTTCCAACTGTAGCACATGTGCATCTACTCTTAACTTTATAATCCATTAATGGACACAGCGCTGAGGCCTAATGTTGTTTCTACCCTGTGACAATGGATCTGAGCTTCTGATGTGCTTTCGGCATGCAAAAATGGATAACAATAATTCTTTATATTTATATGGTGCTTTTCACACTCACTTTGAAGTGGGGAGCCACTTCCACCACCACTAATGTGCAGCATCCACCTGGATGATGCGACGACAGCCATTTTTGCGCCAGTACACTCACCACGCATTAGCTGTTAGGTTGAGAAGGGGTGAGAGATAGTTAGCCAATTAGAGATAGGGGATGATTAGGGGGTCAGAATGATTAGGTTGTGGTGGGCAATTTAGCCAGGACATCAGTAAACACCCTGCTCTTTATGAAGGATGCTCAGGGATCTTTAATGAGCACAGAGAGTCAGGACCTCAGTTTTACCTCTCATTCTAAGGATGGCACCATTTTTATAGCATAGTATCTCCGTCACTGCACTCAGTGACGTGTGGGGAGGTTCATGGCTGGTGAGGCACTGACTCCTTCAGAGTCACATTTACAAATATATGAATCTCTTATTCACAACTGGCAGCATGCACATTGACTACTGGTTATGTTTCATATCTTATCAGCATTCTTTACACACACATACAGTAGGTAAGGTTCATATCTGGCTAAGAAAGAACGTTGCATTTATAGCGGCCAGGCAGAGCGCATTTGCTCTGCACCCTCCATGTGTTCTGAATTTGCCGTTGCAATTCCACAATTCATACTCACTCAATCCAAACGTAAGTATAAAAAAAAACATGGATTTAAATTCTGAGCTTAATTGAAATATTTAGCTGTTTTTAAAAACTTTTAATTCCGATGCTTTAATCAATTTTAATACAGACTGTTCAACAAGAGCATAGCAAGAATATTTTATTTAAGGTCAAATTTTTGTTTTTAAATATTGGATTCCCATTTTTTATAGAATTGAAAACCATTTATGGTCTTACCTTTATTTGTAAATAAAGTCCATGCGCCTATCCTTCTCCATGAAAATCTCTGTCACTCTCTTATAAAAGTGCTCATTTTCCTTTACTTTTAAAAATCTTAATCTTAAAAATAAACGGACCGCTGCAGTGCACTTGACTTTCTGATATCACTAACTTATTGGCACCCAGAGCCTCTGCATAGAAGAACAGCAGCAACAAGCACCTGTTGGGCTCACATCCGCCCCCTTCAGTGCGGCACGGTACTGTCTACCTCACCTTGTGACTTTTCACTGCGGTGTTATGTCCGATCAGCAAGACTTCCTGCTTTGCACCATGTGTTGGCTGGGATTGGCTCCAGTAGACCCCTGTGACTCTGTGTTAGGATATAGTGGTTTGGAAAATGACTGACTGACTGACATTCATTAAAGATATTAGCCAGACTGTGGAAAGTCAGGGTGTATAATAAACGCGTCTGCAAACATTAGATTGGTGACATACAGAGAGACGGCAACAGGCACGCGCCAATTGCATGCATCAACCCCGTGTGTGAGGGAGAGTGCAGTCCGAGGTGAGGTGAGGCTCGTCGGTGCTGCATCTCACGTTTCTCCCCTGTATTTGAACAGGAAATGCACCAATTCAGCGATTTTGACTATAAAAATGATCAAAATTATTGTAATCATATAGAAAACAAATTTATAGCACAGACCAGTGGACACATTTATTTTATGTTATTATTTTTAGTTTTTTTTTTAACTTTTCCTGATGACAGATGATGCTCTGCCTCATCTGACTGCACTACAGCACTGGAGGCCTCATTCAGATCACATGGTAAGCACTCCCTGCTGGCCTGACCAACACCTCTTCCAGCACACATCCAAGCTTTTCTTAGATGGTCTCCCATCCCACTACTGACCGGGTCCAAACATGTGTAGCTTGAGGTGGATGTCACTTCTGAAGCACAGGTGGTGTGGTATGTAACTTGGTCCATATGGACAGGAGATCAACCATGTTAACAAAAGTAAAACACTTCCACAATTAACCAGACCAGTCATTAGTGTCATGTGTACAGAGTGCAGTGAAATTCTTACTCATGTATTTTTTAAAATTATCTCAGAAAACACCATTCATTTTTACATACTTATTTTGCACCTGTGCTGCAGCAAGTTAGTCAAACAAAGCTGACACATACAGTGCCCTCTATGATGTTCGGGACAAAGACGCATTTCTTGTTGATTTACGCCTCTGCTCCACAGTTTAAAATTACAAATCAAACAATTCAGACATGACTAAAGTGCACATTGCAGACTTTCATTTAAGGGTATTTGCATAATTTTTGGTCACACTATATAGAAAAGACAACACTTTTTCTGTATGATCCCCACATTTCAGGGCACCATAATGTTTGGGACATGGCCATGGCAGGTCTATTAATGCAGTCATATTTAGGACTTCAGTTGCATATCCCTTGCATGCAATAACTGCTTGAAGTTTGCGACTCACTGACATCTCCAGGTGCTGAGGATCTTCTCTGGTGATGCTCTGCAAAGCCTCTAATGCAGCCATTTTCAGCTCCTGCTTATTTTGGGGGCTTGTCCCCTTCAATTTACTCTTCAGCATATGGAAGGCCTGCTCAATTTGATTTAAATCAGGTTAGACAGTTACTGGTTATGAAATTGACTTGTTACAAAAACACTGGACAGATAGCAGATACCAAAGAGGTCAGGTCAGATCAAGTTGGGGAGTATGCACTGGTACAGCACGTTGCCGTACCCACCACACGATGAAACAGCTCGGGATCCTGGTTGGCAACTCCGCAGACAGACACATGGTTCAGTCCCACCCGCTGGAAATGACCCTCTATCTGCCGCAGCCAGGTGTTACGTGGGCGACCCCTTGGCCTGGTCTAGCCACTCGGATCCCTAGCAATGAGGATCTTACGAGCTGGATCACCCTCGGGGAATGGCGCCATATGGCCGTACTGCCATAACTGATGCTTCCTCACAATGCAGGCAATGTGCCTCATTTAGTACTCCATGAACAACCACTCATTCAACACAAAGTCAAACCAGTGGTACCCAATGATTCTCCGAAGTGACATACAGTAGAACCTCTGGTCACGAACGTTTCCGAACACGTACAAATCGGGTTAAGATCAAAATGTTTGCCAAAATTTTGCATCTGTTCATGACCACACACTCTGGTGGTGAACAAAAACACTGGCGGCCAGTTTCCCTACACACCAATGACTTGCCATTCTCCGTTTCCCATTTTCTTTTGTTTGCATATACAGGGCCTAACAAAGCAGCTGATGTTGCAAAATGGAGTTATAATGTTATAATGTTAACCAAGCAGAGGCATTAAGTGCTGGAAGAGGTGGAAAAACTGCTGCTAGTGTGGTTGAATGAGAAGCAACTTGCAGGGGATAGCATAAGCGAGGCGATCATACGTGAGAAAGCCAGGAAGATTCATGGTGATTTGCTGAAAAAAAATCCTTCTTCGAGCGGTGAAGGAGAGGAATTTAAAGCCAGTGGAGGATGGTTTGAAAAGTTTCGCAAGAGAAGTGGCATTTAATTTATTTTCCCTGTGCTTAAAACTCATAAAAAAAGTGTTTACAGCGAGCAGTTCGTAAGGGTGTAGCGCAAACTCTTACAATGTTAGTTTTCTCTGTTGTTCAAGGTTTTCTCAGTGTTATTCAATGTTTTTACATTTAGTTTACTATTCCACTGTGCATTCTATGGTATAATTAACTATTTTTGTGTTTAAAAAAATATATATTTACATGCAATTCTTACGGTCTGGAACGGATTAATTGTATTTACATACAATCTTATGGGGAAATTACGTTCTGGTCGCGACCAAATCGGGTCGCGTCCAGAGTTTTGGAATGAATTACGGTCGTGACCAGAGGTACTACTGTAGTATCAAAGGTGTCCAGTCTTCATCTCAGGTCACTGGATAGCGTCCATGTCTCACAACCATATAGCAAGACAGGAAGCACCAGGACTCTAAAGACTTGGACTTTTGTCCTTTTGAAAAGACATCGGGAGCACCACACACACACCTTTCCAGCAACCTCATGACCCCCCCTTGCTCTCCAAATCCATCTACTGACCTCATAGGAAGAGTCACCAGAGATATGAATGCCGCTGCCGAGATAATTAAGCCTCTAGATGCGGTTGACACTCTCCCCACAAACAGGCACACTGCTGATGGCTGTGCCCAAGACATCATTAAAGGCCTGGATCTTGGTTTTTATCCAGGACACTTGCAAACCCAGACACTCAGACTCTCGAGAGCCCCGATCAGAAACTCCATTGACTCAGCGAAGATCACAGCATCATCAGCAAAGTGAAGATCAGTGAATCTCTCTTCACCAGCAGATTTCCCACAGCCGCTGGACCCCACAACCTCGCCCAACACCCAGTCCATGCAAACATTGAACAGGGTAGGAGCAACCCCTGATGAATCCCAGAATCATCTAAGAAAAACACAGCCTCAATTCTGCCTCCACTCTGCACAGCACTCACAGTACCAGTGTACAAGTTTCAGGATGTTCTACAGGGCAACTTGATCAACTGAGTCGAATACATTACAGAAATCGACAAAGGCTTAAAAGAAACTCTGCTGATATTTGCGTTTGCGCTCCATGAGAACCCTCAGTGCCAAGATGCGGTCGATGGTAGACTTCTTAGGTGTAAAACCAGACTGCTCCAGTTGCTGGTAGGTGAGCAAGTGATCATGGATCCTATTGAGGATGACCCTAGCAAGGACCTTACCCGGCACAGAGAGCAGTGTTATTCCCCTGTAGTTGCTACAATCCAGGCGATCACCCTTCCCTTTCCAGATAGCGATGAGAAGTCCCATTATCCAGTCTGTTGGGATGACTCCCGCCTCCCAAATGGAAGCAAAGATTGCTTACAATGCCAGGAGGACAGCCTTACCACCAGCATGGAGAAGTTCACCCTGGATACCACAGGTCCCTGTAGCCTTCCCTAACCTCAACTGGTTCACCACCTGTGCAATCTCCGTAAGATTGGGTGGTTCACAGCTAATTGGAGGATCAGCCTCAAGAACCGTGAACCCAGATATCCAACATCTTGATCAGCTTTGAACAACTGCTCAAAGTAGCCAGCCCAACAGGTCACAACTGCAGTGTCATCAGTAAGGACCGTTCCATCTGCTGCCCTGACTGAAACTCTACTAGGAACAGATTTGGATGTGCGTAATGCTTCGGATCCTCTGTAAACAGGTCATGGGTCACTAGACCACAGAGGGTGCGTCACTTTCCTCTAACAAACACCTCTTTATTTGCCCTCAGAGCCCTCGCAGCCGTTCTTCTGAGTTCCCGGTACAGACCAGAGTTGCCATTGAGCCATGTGCTGTGACTCCTCTCGATGATATCCAGGGTGCCCTGCGAGATGGAACACCTCCTTCTGGGAAAGGCAGTAGATGCAATTCCAATCTACCCAAACAGTTTTCAAAACTAGGCAAAATGTAATACCAGAAAGTGCAAAATACTATTTAAAGGCAAATGAACAATAATTATAAATAGAAGATGAATGATGTTGCCTCACAGCAAACGACCTTTGAAAAGGATTTAAAGATTTATACAATTGCAGAAGCAATTACAAAAGCTAATAATTATTTAAGGTTTATACTGTAAAAACTGTTGGAACATAAATAGATGTTATTTTCAGACTGTATAAATGGACTGGTGGGTTGTATGCTGTTCTGGTCACCATACTTCAAAAAAACACATCACAGCTTAGAATTTTATATTACAGGCTAATGGAAGTAAACCTCTGTAGAAGTGAACAATGGGGGATACGTCCTCAAAATCCTCAAAGGCATCAGTAAAATGATGCAGTCCACTTCGTTTATTTAAAGAGAGAATCGGTGACTCAAGGGCAACTAATAAAAATGAAGTAACTTACATTTAACACAGAATCCAGGAAGCACTCCTTTAAATAGAGATGTTAGAATCTGATACAAACTACCGAGTCATGTAGTTGAAGAAGAAGAAGAAATTAAAAAAAAAAATGGACATTGGGAAAAGCAAGCAATGCTGGTGGACTAAATAGGCTGATAGGCATTTCGATTCACTTTACTGAATTGATTCTTTTGATTCATTTTTTGGATTAGATGTTGGTGCAAACAATGAGTTTTAGGGGAGTCTGGGGTATATGACCATTGATATGACACTGTCCCATATCATTACACAAAGCATAACATGACATTTAAGATGCATCATTAATAAGAAATTACATTACAGTATCCCAATGACTTAGGTAATGATTTAGCTCAAACTGAAAAGAATCAGTAAATGATACACGTCCAGTGCAGTCAGTGAGACATAAAAAAGTGTGCATTGTTTATATAAATTGTTTATATATTGAATTTAGGGCGGCAAGGTGGCGCAGTGGTAGCACTGTTGTCTCACAGTAAGGAGACCTGGGTTCGCTTCCCTGGTCCTCCCTGCATAGAGTTTGCATGTTCTCCCCTTGTCTGCATGGGTTTCCTCTGTTTTCCTCCCACAGTCCAAAGACATGCAGGTTAGGTGCATTGGCGATCCTAAATTGTCCCTAGTGTGTGCTTGGTGTGTGTGCGTACGCCCTGCCTGGGATTTGTTCCTGCTTTGCGCCCTGTGTTGGCTGGGATTGGCTCCAGCAGACCCCCCGTGATCCTGTGTTTGGATATAGCGGGTTGGATAATGGATGGATGGATATTGAATTTAAAATAACTTCAGAAATCAATTTAAATAAAACAATTATTACACTCTAATATAAATGTGTTATTTCTGTATTGTACTTGTGTGATGAATAAGAATCATCAGGCACAGAGGTTTCGCTGATATTGATTATTTGAACTGAAAAGAATCATAAATGAAGCAAGAAGAGACTCTCGTTTCAGGCAGTCCTTCCACATGCACTTTAAACACCTACAGTAATCCCTCCTCCATCGCGGGGGTTGCGTTCCAGAGCCACCCGCGAAATAAGTAAATCCGCGAAGTAGAAACCATGTTTATATGGTTATTTTTATATTGTCATGCTTGGGTCACAGATTTGTGCAGAAACACAGGAGGTTGTAGAGAGACAGGAACGTTATTCAAACACTGCAAACAAACATTTGTCTCTTTTTCTAAAGTTTAAACTGTGCTCCATGACAAGACAGAGATGACAGTTCTGTCTCACAATTAAAAGAATGCAAACATATCTTCCTCTTCAAAGGAGCAAACAAATCAATAGGGCTGTTTGGCTTTTAAGTATGCCAAGCACCGCGGCACAAAGCTGTTGAAGGCGGCAGCTCACACCCCCTCCGTCAGGAGCAGAGAGAGAGAGAGAGAGAGAGACAGATAAAAAAATCAATACGTGCCCTTCGTGCTTTTAAGTATGCGAAACACCGTTCAGCTGCACAGAAGGTAGCAACGTGAAAGTAATCTTTCAGCATTTTTAGACGAGCGTCCGTATCATCTAGGTGTGCGAACAGCCCCCCTGCTCAATCCCCCTATGTCAGGATCAGAAAAAGTCAGCACAAGAGAGAGAGAGAAAAGTAAGCTGGGTAGCTTCTCAGCCATCTGCCAATAATGTCCCTTGTATGAAATCAACTGGGCAAACCAACTGAGGAAGCATGTACCAGAAATTAAAAGACCCATTGTCCGCAGAAATCCACGAACCAGCAAAAAATCCGCAATATATATTTAAATATGCTTACATATAAAATCCGCGATGGAGGGATCACTGTATTAGTAATAACAAAATGAAAGATGCTGCTGATATCTTGCAGGTTTCGCATACACCACTCCTGTTTAGCTCCACTGTTTTGATTTGTTCACACTCATAAATCTATTCGCATGATTTACTGAAAAGAGTCATTCAAAAAGAATGAATCATTAATGAGTTGCCCATCACTAGACTAATTGTTCTACTTATGTTGTAATGCTATATATTATTTAAACATTGTATGACTATCTAAAATTTACATCTCTCTATTATATAAAAAAATTCCTGGGACGAGACAAGACTTTTTCAAAGAGATACTTTCATGTCTAGCAAGACGAGACTTTGTGAAAAGAGATTTAACCATGCCCAGTGCTGGAAATAAAAGACAAAGAGAAGATGACAAAGTAGAACGTCGTAAAGAATTTAAAAACGCTGGCGCAATACACACGCTGAGCAGGTTAGAGATAATGAAGTACAAAAATTCAAGTGTCTCAAAAAAAGAGATAGTAAAGATAGCATTAGCACAAAGAAACGAAAATTATTACTCGGTAAACAGCGAAAAGAGATCAAATATATTGTTTGGATTTAAACTTTTAAGTTGGAGACTTGTTGATCGTCTAATTCATGTTGCCATCAGGGAAAAGTAGTGTTTCTTCCCAATGAAGAGGCATATCCACGAGAATTAAAAGATTTGTTGTTTAGTGAAAGTGAAATCCACATACGCAAGTGGCAGAGACACAAAGTGGCTGGCGAGTAGTGCAGGCTGGGGGGGTTGGTGAGTGAAGCCCCCTAGTAATTTCACATTTGAATTGTTCAAGTAACCATAGTATAAGAATACAAAAGAAATCGGTATATAGGTAAATGCTTCCGAGTCTGTATTGTTTGTAATCCATTTAATATCTTCACAGCAGTGGCTATTGGCAACTTTTTGCTGCTTGCTCTTCAGGGTTATTTCACATCAAACGTTTACGGTTAATGAATATATTTAAAACACAAGTAAACACGCACTTGAATTTGAAGCTTGAATAGCATGATCATACTGACTTGACTTGGTAACATTCTGTAAATGCTAGGTGAGCAGTGACTAATGGGAGATGTTAGGCTAAAATGTCGCCCTGTTACAATTGTTCTTATGCCCCAAGAGCTCCCAGGGAGTAAATATTTTAATTAATTGAACTCCCTCTTTAATGGCACTGCTTAATATTTCTAGTTTTTAATGTTTTGCTTCTCAAGTTAAAGGTAAATAACATTCTTTCCCATTACTTAATTTTACAGTTAACATGGCTGCTCAAAACTGACCTCTCGATTAAAGTGACACATCATTTATACTCCTGCACCATATCCCTTCACTGGCTCCCCGTGTCTTACAGGATTGAATATAAAATTCTATTTAATGACCTACAAAGCTATAAATGGCACTGCAACGAACTACATCAGTAACCTCCTCCATGACTATGCTGCATTCTGTTCACCAAGTTCAACCAGTCCTAGCAATCTTGTTGTGCCAGTGCCCCAAACTAAACTGTGCTCTATGGGTGACAAAGCCTTTAGCTCTATTGCACCCAAAGTTTGTAACAACCTCCCACAATTAATAACATCAGCTGAATCAATTCATTCTTAAAAATAAAAAAACACTTTAAACTCAATTATTCAGGGGGACATTTCACTTACCCTGATATTCTGGCCCTTTTTTCAGTTTATCCTCTTTGTCCTGGTGCTCAGGGTGATTTGTGTTTGTATCACAAATTATGTTATTTCTTCAGGGTTTTCTCATAGTATTTGTATTTTAATTTGGTTTATTGTCTCATATAAAAAGTATTGAAACAGAATATTCTGTATTTATCTTTATTTAATGTTTTACGTAGATATTACTTTCCTCCAATACTGTATTTAACTGACTGTTCTTTCTAAATTTCTGTGAAGTGCTTTGAGCATAGAAAAGGTGTGGCATAAATAAAATGTATTATTTTTATTATTACGTCCAAATCCCTGGTGATGGACAGACATTCCAAACATGGCGCATGACTGATTTTTCCCCGGTCTCTCTCAAGAAGCCCCCATAAGCAGAGTTCTGTAAACAGAAGGCTAATTTCCTTCATTGCTGCAAATCTGTGATTTTTGGTTGACTTATATTTAACATCACACAGTATCAAACAAACGCAGTGTTTTGCATACTTCTATAATGTAAAAAAACGAAGTAAAAGAAGTGATGAATTGACATGCTACATTATTCACGAACAAGGCAATCTGATTATTGTACCTGCTCAGAATATGCTGTAGCTTTGCCAAGCAAGAAGATTATCTGGCTGGTGCTCTGTGATTTTGACCAGGAATTGTGCATGAGGAAGGTGCTATATAAATAAAATATATAATTTTCCTTCATTAAAAAATCTTCTAAAATGAAATAATTGTAATGAGCACGAATTAAAGGAAAATATAAAACACAAAAATTAAAGGAGTATAATTTCTTTATTTACAAAATTGTTTACAGTGTGTTTTGCATTCATAAATCCACTGGACTATAAGGCCTGAGCAGCCATTGCATTTAACTAGAAAGTAAGTTTTTACAAGAACAGAACAGAAGCCCATGATCTCCATCAGAATATTCTCTTTTTCCATGTTACATCAAGACAAATGTCAGTGTTTGAGCATCTGTGTTCTGTATTGCGGCCAGCCACCATGTGAGCTTTGTTTAATAAAACAAGCCATAAACTGTAACTCCTTAGAATAATGACATGCAAAGCAGGCTGCTTTCAAAACTTAACACCTGTTGCTTCCGATCCTCGCAGATCACAGAGGCGGCTTGTTTTTGACTCAAAATTAGCTCTTAATTGTAATAAAACAATATTTACTGTTGAATTAAATCCCTTGGCTACTTCTTTTTACAACTTTTTTTGTTTGTTTTTAAACTTGTCTATGAATTAGCAACCTCATTTTATAAATTCATGGAACTGTAAATGAATCACTGGGTTCACCAGCATGATCTTTTAAAAATTTGATCATAACAAATTTGGTAAAGGTTCACCATTTCCATCTTCATAGAACAATATTCTTCATTTTACTGAAGACCTACACATTGTCATCTGCTTCTTTGTTCACCAGAAAAAAGCTGATATTTTAGGGACAGACTGAAGAGGAGTTCTTATTAAGGGAGAAAGTAAAACACATAGCATACATCTTTACAAAATTAATAAAACACAGAAAGCATGAGAGTTTGAAACTCAGACACAATATCTGTTTAAATACAGTAATTTGCCTGTGACTTAGTTAAAAGCAGTAATCAGCAAGGCCCTCGAAGTCATCACTCTGTATTTTTTTTGTGGGTGGGGAAGAGGTGGACACAGAGCATTAAAAACTTACATATATGAAAGACTTAAATTAATATTTAAAATAAACATCTGCCACAAAAATATTGTTTTGTTAACAGTTTGACAGATTACAAATGCAAGTGCCCTAATACTGTTACTATAATTAATAAAATAATCACACAAAACACGAACAGAATGTGCACATTGCAACTAAATCAATGAAACTAAACAGATGCCTGAAATCCAGCATTTGACTTGTGCTGCAATAAAATCTTTAAATGCATCCAGTGTCAATTCCAGCACAACAGGATATTTTCCCTGCCCGCTTAACATAAAGGATCCACGATTTTTTCAGGCTGTGTGATCGATACAGAATGACTGAACCCTTTATGTAACTTTGAGTGGAAATAAAAAAAGGAGACAGATGACACACTTTAGCTTTTCTACAAAGCAACTGAGACATTAAACAAGCAGAAAAGCCAGCATATGGGGGAAATGCATAATAAATAATTTAATAGACCAAGTAAAAGGACTGTGGCCACTTTTAGAGTTCAAAATTAGATGTCTTTCTGCAAGAAGTAGATTTCAAAGATAAATTCGAATACATTTAAACTAAAGAAAAGTTTATCTCAAACTGCAACGCATGTGAATCCAAAACAGTTACATGTGACAATATTAATTGAACAAATAGTTCAATCTTTGGAAAACGGTCTTCTTTGTATGGGACTTGACATCGCTGGGTCTAATCTACTTTAGTTAATTCTCTCTTTTAATGTCCTACTCTAAAAATGCAGGTACAGTACCTCATTGCTTGAATGTATTTGTGCTACTTCTTACCAGGATAGAAAGCATGACAATAGGCACATTAGGCAACCTAGTAATTAATTTTAATAGTATGGCTTAGCACCTTATTCTGATGGAATTACTTAAAGAACAATGAACTACAATACTTATTTTGGGACACTAGTAAGGGAGTATTTCCTAGTCCATCATTTATACCTTTGAAGAAAAAGATTAACATACAAGATTACTAATTCTTGACTTATCAATGAAAACACTCAATGGCCTTATTGCTTATTAATTTAATTACATGCACATATTTAATTAATAATAGTGCACCATGTAATGGAGCCCCAGCCATAGATCTTCATATCTAGTTTTAGAGCTCCTCAATAAGGCAAGTTTTTCATTTTAGTTGGAAACCTCCTAGACTTATCTTTCTACTTAATGTAATCATTTTATAATACACTTAATTTTTTTTAAGGATTATCTCATATAACCTAGTTGGCCTCCACACATCACATTCAGATTAAACAAAACATAGCTTAATTAAGTAAAGCAATAATTTAAAAAAGCTGTTTTTAAATACTAGTCTGATAATTGCAATCTCAGAAAATTGGTCTATGCAACAGAAGCATACACACCTATTTTTAAGTTTCACTTTAGACATTTAAGGTACAGTAAGTCAATAATCGCTGATGTACATGTGGCCAGGGAAACTCCAAAAAGTAAGGCGTTTATGATAACAATGTAAGCGGCACTCTGGAGGGTCATTACTTTTTGTAAAAGTAATGTCTCTACACAGGACCTTACTTTACATAAGATAAAACAGATAATTTATTAGGCATTGCTGCATAGTTTCATTTTTCATATCTATCACTTACATTATTCTAGCACTGTGAACATGAAATAAAAAGAATCTGCAATCATCAGATATAACCCTTCTAAATATTTTGATATAGACTGAACATATTATTTATATATCCATCCATCCATTTTCCAACCCGCTGAATCTGAACAAAGTGTCAAGGGGGTCTGCTGGAGCCAATCCCAGCCAACACAGGGCACAAGGCAGGAACCAATCCAGGGCAGGGTGCCAACCCACCGCAGTTTATATATATATATATATATATATATATATATATATATATATATTATATATATACCAGATATTTGTAATCAAATATACAACACATATTAGAATCACAAAATCAGTGTGTTCTACTTTTCTACATCCTCAACAATGGACCATCAGTACATGTGTATATGACGCAAAACGCTTTAAATATTTACTGGGAGGTGTTAACTTTGTGCTTAAGGGTATTTGCATTAAAGGCACCCAAATGCTTTAAAAATGAACAGTGAAGAACATACTGTACTTTTTGAAGTTCTTCATTAAAACAGGCTTAAAATGTAAACAACAGATGCCAAATTACAAATAGCTTGGCAGCCTTTTTTTTGGGAGGGGGAGAGGGGGTATTTTTAAAAATAAAATGGCCTACACCTAACATTTTTTACACTTGCATTTGCACTCAGGTTCACAAAATGTTTAGTTGAACATAACAGATTGCAAATGTCTACACAACTTCCACTTTTATAGTGTCACACTGCTAAGTGATTTGTTGTAAGAGATGAACTTAATTAAGGTGCTGCTCTCACCAATTTGACTGAGATTTCTCTGCTCTTAAAAAGATTTTTAGAAGTCCAATTTTAACATGTTTTAATTAGCACTAAGGTTAATTTTTTCCTGGTACTCCCCAACCACTCTACCAACATTCTTTTCACAAAACATCTCCCTGTGCTTTGGTCTCAGTAGAAAATGTTACTTAAGTACCCTTTTAGAATTACCTTACCCCAGAATTTACAAGCAATTACTTTTGCAAACCCATGATTTAAATTACATACAGTACAGTCTAACTGACTTTCAGCACTTCCTCTGCTATATCCAAAGCTGAATTATCAGCTATAGCGGCATTGTGGAATCAATCTAAGTGTTTTGATGTGTGCCACAAATCATCATGCAGCTATTGTTTTTTTTATTAGTAAAATCTGCATAGGACATGCAGAGACCAGCCAGGAAGATTCACAACACAGGCAAATGGAATCCTCCAAAACATAAAAGACAGGTGAGAACTGCTATTATATATCTACACCAATGTGTCAGGGGAAAGATATGTTTCTGATTTTTTTTTTTTTAATTAGCTTTTTTTAATTTGCTGAAAATCTCTCCCACCTCATACCGCACCCCTCCAAACACCCCCCCAGACCCCCCCAAAGAAAAGGTTACATAAACATTTGGCATTAAAGAAAACAGCACCATTTTCAGCAGCCTTCCTCTGTGGTACAGTTCCTAATTGTGTTAGCCAGAGTAAAGATAGTATTCCTCTGTTTACAAAATACTGCAAAGGAGCTTCTGTTGTCTGCCAGTCCAAGGCAGGTATCAAGAAGCTGGTACATTCAGTGCAGAAGAACAGATCCAGATTCTTGTGGATCATTAGCTTCAGCCAGTCATGCTGTGGTCTTTTTTTTTTTTTTTTTTCCATTTCATAATTTTGAAATAGGCAAATTACACACCACTGCATTATTTGCCTTGTGATAAGAAGAGTTGGGCTGCTGATCTGATGTGGCAGGAGCTCGAACTGTATGGCTTCTAGCCCCTGCTTGCAATTCTAGATTGTTACATCACAGCACATTTTTTATCTTCTGACTGTGTGTTGCCATCAGCTTTCTCCATCTCCATGATGATTCTCTTGAATACTTCCACTGCAGTCTATACGAAGAAAAAAAAAATAACAGTGCTCTTAAATCAACACTATGAACATCGGTATGAGAGGGAGCCATAAAAAGGGATACCTATAAAGAAGGAATGCAAACTCCATCTTTTGGACAATGTGCTTCTTCTTCCTAATATGTTTGTATTATGTTTTTTTGAAAGTACTGCTTTGGAATAGTAATATAAATGATGCAAGTTGCGCCACGGAAGAGAACATTTGTTTTTACTTGAACAAGAAATTACTTAAATACAGCATATTAATGTTATGTTATAGAAAGTAAATGACTTAAGTAATTGCCATTTAGGCCTTAGATCACATTTTTCACAAAATTTTTTGACATTAAAAGGCTGTGGGCAATTCATACTTGTTTTTCAAGTATATTGTTAAGCATTCACATTACTACTGTTTACACAAGAGTCAAGGTAGGTAAGTTACTCTTTGTAAATTTTAAAAATGTTAGCAAGAGAAAATACATTACATCCACGAAAGGCACTTTAACCTCAGAGGTTCTTTTTATATTGATTTAACACTGGAAATGCCTAAACTGTTGGCCTTGATTTGCACATACATCCTGCAAAACTTATAACTATTCAACATTCGCTCAGCACAGATAAGCTGAAACACAACACAAGAATATCAGAGTACTGAACGAGGCTAGCTACCTCAACTCTGATACCTTACTAGGGGGCTAGAAGCCGTTCCACTAATGAGGCGGCTCTCCCGGGATTCACTTTTGTATTAATGGATCTTCAGATCGCTTCTCCTGAAACAGTTACATTTCAGAATACTACTCCGGTTAGGCTTTTATATTTTGTACGGCTACCTTTGAAAGAGCTACACAGTCTAACAGAAACCAAGGACTAATTGCTACCCCTGACAGTATGTAACCTTAATGGACACAGTTTGTTTCATCAATAATCATTGATTAATGCTAGATGTCAGTAAATACCAGAACAACTTCAGCAAAGCAATACTCAAACTATTTCAATTATTACATATGTTTACTTGAACGGAAAACCAGGTGTAAATGTTTGGTATGAGTCACACAGCAAGCTTCATATTAGGTACCTATAAACTATAGGCTGGCTATATATTTTTTTTCTAAAACCATGGGTGAATGCAGGTGGTAAAACCTGACCAAGTTGTCTTTTCTTTCTTTCTTATTTTTAAATTCTTTGAATTTATAGTGTCATGCTGGCAGCATTATGTATTTCATTGCATCTGTCAAAAAACTGGGACAACTGGTATAATCCCATGTTCTCATTGATTGTTAATGTATTTTTGAAAAATGTTCATTTTGAAGTTCCAAACATCCATTTCACACATTCTGACAAGCATTTAGGCAGAGTGGTGGCTCTGAGGCTAGGGATCTGCACTGGCAAACGGAAGGTTCGAATCCCGTAAAATGCCAAAAAGGGACTCTGCTCTGTTGGGTCCTTGAGCAAGGCCCTTAACCTGCAATTGCTAAGCACTTTGAGTAGTGAGAAAAGTGCTACATAAATGCAAAAAATTATTATTATTATTAAGCATACACACACTGTTCACTTTGCCTAAGCTTCTAATAAACAATGCCACTCTTTTAGCAATTTTATACATATTTTCCCAGAATCGTGTCAATGACTATTTTTTCATACACCCCAGAATTTTATCTAATCCCAAATTTGACAGTCATGGAAAACTATCTCATGAATATTAACGATCTAATGAGGTCATCTGTACCTGTCTGCAGTTTTAGTTATAGAACATTTCCCATATGAACTCTGAGCCCACAAGTTAAGAAGTCATTATCTAAATGGCTCTAAACTAAAAACACACTGAAATAAAACACAAATTAAAAAATATGATTCATATTTAGCATACTGCAAAAGCTAAATTTTTAACAGAATAACACTGGATTTACTAATGTTGCATGTAGATATTTGGGTAAACGTAGTCAATTGCTATCCTTCACTGAATCACTAAATTAAAAAGGCACTAAACTAAAACACAGCAAAAACCCATACATTTGTTTATACAATCAATATTAATTTATTGAACTTAATACATTGGGAGAAAAATGGTGGAAATAAAAATATCAATTTAAAAAATATTACCTGATTTTCCTTGGCAGAAGATTCCATGAAAGCTGCACCCCATGAGTCAGCCAGCTTCTTCCCCTCTTCTGGTTTAATCATCCTTGAAAGAGATAGGAAGTTAAATATCATGCATTTCAGCCTATTAACTACAACTAAGTAATATCTGTATTCTGGTTAAATACACAAATATAAAGAAAAGCTTTCATACAACATGTTGTAATAAAGAATATCAAATTCCGCCATTGGTATATGCAATTAAAGAGCAACTTGATTCTTTGCAAGTACACTTGTATGCTACACAAGTCTTGCCCTATTACCAGTTTTCAAGATACATAGAAGTTCCTTGTCACAAGCCGTCTACTAAAACAGATGGCCTGCTAGTAGTTTGGGACCGACCAGGACTGAGGGGGTAATAAGAGAGGCACGAAAGAGGCAGATGTTCAAAACCAAATGTAATTTTAATTTTGATGTAAAAAGGATGCACAAAAACGTATAAATAATCCAGTGACAAGGCAAAATCAAATTATGAAGAAGAAAAAAAAAATAGGACAAAAAAAAAAATAAAAATTGGAAAACACAGAGGCTCTTACCCTAATATATATATATATATATATATATACACACACATGTATACACACACACAGGTGCTGGTCATAAAATTAGAATATCGTGACAAAGTTGATTTATTTCAGTAATTCCATTCAAAAAGTGAAACTTGTATATTAGATTCATTCATTACACACAGACTGATGTATTTCAAGTGTTTATTTCTTTTAATGTTGATGATTATAACTGACCACTAATGAAAGTCCCAAATTCAGTATCTCGGAAAATTAGAATCTCAATTAAGACCAATGCAAAAAAGGATTTTTAGAAATGTTGGCCAACTGAAAGGTATGAACATGAAAAGTATGAGCATGTACAGCACTCAATATTTAGTTGGGGCTCCTTTGGCCTGGATTACTGCAGCACTGCGGCGTGGCATGGAGTCAATCAGTCTGTGGCACTGCTCAGGTGTTATGAGAGCCGATGTTGCTCTGATAGTGGCCTTCAGCTCTTCTGAATTGTTGGGTCTGGCATATTGCATCTTCCTCTTCACAATACCCCATAGATTTTCTATGGGGTTAAGGTCAGGCGAGTTTGCTGGCCAATCAAGAACAGGGATACCATAGTCCTTAAACCAGGTACTGGTAAGCTTTGGCACTGTGTGCAGGTGGCAGGTCCTGTTGGAAAATGAAATCTGCATCTCCATTAAGTTCGTCAGCAGCAGGAAGCATGAAGTGCTCTAAAACTTCCTGGTAGACGGCAGCGTTGACCTTGGACCTCAGAAAACACAATGGACCAACACCAGCAGATGACATGGCACCCCCAACCATCACTGACTGTGGAAACTTTACACTGGACCTCACGCAACATGGATTCTGTGCCTGTCCTCTCTTCCTCCAGACTCTGGGACCTTGATTTCCAAAGGAAATGCAAAATTTACTTTCATCAGAGAACATAACTTTGGACCACTCAGCAGCAGTCCAGTCCTTTTTGTCTTTAGCCCAGGCGAGACGCTTCTGACGCTGTCTCTTGTTCAAGAGTGGCTTGACACAAGGAATGCGACAGCTGAAACCCATGTCTTGCATATGTCTGTGCGTGGTGGTTCTTGAAGCACTGACTCCAGCTGCAGTCCACTCTTTGTGAATCTCCCCCACATTTTTGAATGGGTTTTGTTTCACAATCCTCTCCAGGGTGCGGTTATCCCTATTGCTTGTACACTTTTTTCTATCACATCTTGTCCTTCCCTTCGCCTCTCTATTAATGTGCTTGGACACAGAGCTCTGTGAACAGCCAGCCTCTTTAGCAATGACCTTTTGTGCCTTGCCCTCCTTGTGCAAGGTGTCAATGGTCGTCTTTTGGACAACTGTCAAGTCAGCAGTCTTCCTCATGATTGTGTAGCCTACAGAACTAGACTAAGAGACCATTTCAAGGCTTTTGCAGGTGTTTTGAGTTAATTACCTGATTAGAGTGTGGCACCAGGTGTCTTCAATATTGAACTTTTTCACAATATTCTAATTTTCTGAGATACTGAATTTGGGACTTTCATTAGTTGTCAGTTATAATCATGAACATTACAAGAAATAAACATTTGAAATACATCAGTCAACTTTGTCATGATATTGTAATTTTATGACCAGCACCTGTACATTTTATATTATATATATATATATATATATATATATATATATATATAATCAATTCCAGTCCATGCAAGGGCATCAGCAGCCTTAAAATAATACAAAACTGGACTCTGTTTCAGTCCAGGTCACAAGTACAACTCCTCAAAAAAAAAAAAAAATCTCAGGAGTCGTTTTGGTCCTCAGGAGCCTAACACACTCCTTTACAGCAACCAACAGCTCAGCCACCAGGCCCCTCTTAGTTTGGTGTTCCTCGCACTACCTAACTCCTATTAATTCTCTCCAAACGATCATTCCCCTTCTTGCGGCCACAACTGAGCTTATAAAGCCTTTTCCATTACCAGGATCAGCTTACCTGATCCTAGGGAGATACCATTTAAGACCTGCCGGGGAAATCGTACCCATCCATCCATCCATCCATCCATCCATCCATTTTCCAACCCGCTGAATCCGAACACAGGGTCATGGGGGTCTGCTGGAGCCAATCCCAGCCAACACAGGCAACAAGACAGGAACCAATCCCGGGCAGGGTGCCAACCCACCACAGGACACACACAAACACACCCACACACCAAGCACACACATACCCTCCAAGTACAAATCAAAATATCCGACAACAACATATACCTAATAAAACAATAAACAACAAAACAACAAAAACATTTATACCTAACCTTGAGGTTACTAATATACAAACTTAAACATTACGGTACACGTACACTACTAATACAATTTGGACTTCTCCTATAGCTATCGTTTGACCTTCCCAGGCACCTGTGACTGCGTTTAGCATCTGCACCACCTTTAAAACAGCAGTCGGTAAAAATGATATGGGACGCGCGAGTCTTGCACCTGAAACATACGGCGAAACCTCTGGGGGGGAAAAAAAAAAAACCTTAACAAACAATCTGATGGTAAGACAAAATACCTTATAAAAGTAAAAAAAAAATGTTCCTCTTTTTTTTTTCCTCTTTGCAAACCCGCTAGTACATTGCTTATTGTAGTTGATACGTAAAACTTATCGAAAGTCTTGACCCGTATCTATCCGTGCTATAAATATATCAGCGTCACAGTGAGGCTATAGCGTCACATTCCTTACAGAATTTTTGTAAGGCAAAGTATAATATCACTCACATTTGAGCGGGAAATATGAACTTGCTGATTCTTTAGAAATATGGTTATCCAAAAGACAAAAGGAAATATCCTCTTGTTATCCAAACTTTACTGTTTCGCCTGACGTATGACACACCACCTCTATCTTTCAAGATAAATATAAAAGAAGATTATGTTTTTCCATGTGTAAACACTACTATGAGACTGGGAGTATCATAGCTGGTGGTGTAGGAATACAATAACCAAGTTCAGTTCGGGAGACAATGACAGATAGAACCATTATCACAGAGAAATTACAGTATTTTAGAATTTTTCAAAATTAATAAAAGGTAAATTCAGCATTTTTTTTTATCAGTACAATAGTCCAAGTCCAAATATTACTCTTAAATCGCTCACTCAAGAACAGCATTATATACCACAATGAACACAGCTTGTTACTGCTTTTACATTATCACTAACAAAGTACACAATAATTTAGGACAGAAGCTGTCAGTAACTTAATTAGCAAGATACAGTTTATTATCTTAAAAAATATGTACCTCTCCATGTGCAGATCCTTTTTATTTCCAACAAGAACCGTTGGCACCCTGAATGTAGAAGGGGGAAGGGAAAAAAAAAAACACACACACACAGGTTAATGTAATTTCTGTGAAACTTGTCACACTCTAGATATCTGTTGTTGAAGCTGATCTTAAACGAACTTCAGGAAATTACAAACATTAATGGAAAAAAAATTGAAACCACTATCATGGTAAATATAATTTGGTACCTTTAATGGAGAACACCAACCAAAATGCCTCTTCATGTTTATTTCTGTGGTATGGACTAAGGGAAATGTCAATGTACATTGTCTTACAGCGATACTAATAGTATTATTTTTAGTCCCATTTCCCCAAGTGGTAGATGCCATGTGTTAACTAACAAAACTAAGGGAAGTTTGTCAATACAGCTAAATGCCAATTTAAAATTTTCAAAATGTATTTTTTTGCAATTATGTGGTTCTCTGGTGTTTTGTAACTTGTAATCTGTGACAAACGGGTATCAGCAAGAGTGAAAGGGAAGGTCTACAAGATGTTAGTGAGCCTAGCTATGTTATATGGGTTGGAGACGGTGCCAGTGACCAAAAAACAGGAGACAAAGCTGGAGGTGGCAGAGTTAAAGATGTTTGGAGACAAAGTCAGAGAGGCGAGATTGTGTTGGTATGGACATATGCAGACGAGAGATACTGGGTATATTGGGAAAAGAAGGCTCAAGATAGAGCTGCCAGGCAAGAGGAAAAGAGGAAGGCCTAAGAGAAGGTTTATGGGTGTGGTGGGAGAGGACATGAAAGTGATGGGTGTGACAGAGCAAGATGCAGAGGACAGGAAGATATGGAAAAAGAGGATCCGCTGTAGAAACTCCCAACGGGAACAGCCAAAAAAAGCTGAATTTCTTTTAGTGAGTGGTAATTCTGGAAATAGTAACATAACAAAAATATCTGAATTTTAGTTTATTCAGTATTATACTGCAATTTTATAAAGACCTGACTGAAGAAGAACAGAACATCCTGCATCTTTTTATATAACCAGAAACATTACCCAGAAGAAAAGAACTGAGGATAGGCCCTAAGCTGATTTTAGAGTAGACAAGTAAAACACATTCTGCATTTCATCAGTTTTTTTTTTTTTTTTTTTTAATATAAAGTAACAGTTTTTAAATTTTTATTTAAATGTGAGATCTAATGACAACTTGCACCTGCATCACTCCCAACTGTAAAAATACATCTGTTAGTTGTACTGTAGTTTTAAAAGAAGTGTTTTCGAATAGGTATCAGGTAAAAAGTAGCCGATACTTCTTCTTGCAACATCTGTCATTACTGCCATGCACTTCCAGAATGGTATCATTCCTGACGGTATCATACACTCTAATCCCAATGTATTTGCATGGATTTCATTTATACAGTCTAACAGAAGTCTGTATTTCCATGTCTCAAATAGCCGAAAGCTAGCTATTATGGCAAACTTTCATGCTGATATCTAAAGAAACATCACCTAACATTGATTCTTCTGGATACTTACTGTACTTTTCCAACCATATCCAGCAGTTTGTCATGAAGAATTTGAACTACCTCGAAGCTAGAAAGAAAGGAAGGAGTGAAAGTGTAAATACATTTTCTATTCCTTACTATAGAATAGTTTCTGCTTTATCATTAGTAAAAATGATAGAACATTTGGCAATAAATAACAGAGCATGGCACCTCATTTTTGCTTTCATACTGTAATTAAATAACAAATTACAATAAAAGCAAGCATTACTGGGTGTGTCATGTAGCTCAACATATATACATAAGGGATGGCATTTTAAATTTGGCTATATAAAAACAAAATCAATTTAGTGTTTATGATTAATATCACACAAAACTTGTATAACTTCTATTATATAATAAAACACTAAGGTCTGTGTGTACAGTTCCACTAAGCAATCTGATCGGTCAGTTTGACTTTGGTGACTTCACAAGACAGGAAGTGCAAGAGTGAAACGCACAAGTAGGAGTAAAGGTTTTTAAGGCATGCTGAGTGTGTCACTTTCAAAGATGGCAAGTATAAAACCAAATAAGACTATGAGAAGATAGACTAGGTGTCTAAAATACTTTAAAGGAAAATAAACAGCTTCTTGACACATAATAATAATACTAAATTATAAGACTTTTTGGACTTTTGTACATTTCCAAAAAAGGAAAAAAAACAAAACAAAAAAAAAAACAGGAATACAAAATGAAGTACAAAATGTTGCAGTTTTTGAATATTCACCCACTGTCATGACATGGTAAGGCTCAAGACCTGAAAATTTTTTTTTTCTTTTATAAAAGTACTTAGTACTTCTGAACACCTAGTCTAGTTGCAAAACCAAGAGACAATGTGTGTGAGATTGTTGGCTCCTTCCTGTATTAACAAGGCACAGTACTGATTCGAGTTCTGCCTCTGAAACAATTAGAGATTTTCACAAAGTCACTTTACCTGCCTCTGCTATAATTGTACGAAATACATAAATCATGACACTGCAAAGAGCTTATACTATTGGAAAATGATCTACAAAAAATATATTGTTATTATTTTGCTGTTTTCTGTGATTCGTATTTGCTTTTTCAGTGCATATTATGGTTTACATCCAACTCAACTAGAAAGGATGTCTTGCACATCTACTCTGTACTAATTTGCCTCTAGAGTCTTTACTTTTAACTCATTTCTTCATTTGCAATACACAATTAACTTACCTTTTTTGTGATGTCACCGAATATACCAGCACATAGCCATGGATGTCCAAAGAATGAGACTGTGGGAAGATTGAGTACTCATCCTGAAATTAACAGAATAACACTTCATAAATACAGTATAATTAAACAAATGCCACACACTAAACAAAAAATTGCTTTATTTTATCAACAGCAATACATGCATGTTATTAGTTTGGCAATGATTCTCTAGTGCAGGTGATAAAATTAAAGCAATTTATGAAACTATACTGACAGAAAAATAAACTTACTTTACATGATAAACAACTTTATTTTATGTAACACTATTGTACAATGACCATCATTCCAAGGCACTTTACTTTATAAAAGCAGAGCTATGGTGTAATTGCATATATATAGTTTATAAACACACAAAAGGAGCACACATGTTCATATTTAAGAACACACGGTGAATGGTACATGCAAATTTTGCCACTTATCCACACAATCTGCAAAATGAGACTTAACTAGGAGGATAATAAATCCTGTGCATTTTTAAAATTTAAAACATTGTCATATGCATTATAGAAATATTTACGAATAATTTGTTTTCATTCTGAGCTACATCGCTGTGTGAAAATGTGCTATATAAATAAATGTTTTTTTTCACTGCAGTATAACAACAACATTTGGCCCTTATCTGATTACAGCAGCCCATACACAGTGAATGAAATTACATTAACAATAAAAAGCTAATTCAGTGCCTTGCAAAGTCATCAGACTTTTGAGCAATTCTCTGATTCTGCGGATTAACACATCCTACATTAATATGTACATTAAATGTAAATTATTTTTAATGTTATATTGTCTTATGTCCTTGTGCTGCCTCAAGGCTACTTTGGGATCATTGTTCTGCTGAAAGAAGTACTTTTATCCCGGTTTCTTCCAGTCTTGCTTCCACACGATTCTATTTTGAACTAAGCAGAACTGCTTGTTTTAGGTCCTACCAAACATCTCGGTAAACTCTGGGTGGACTTTAGACTATGCCAAAAGCACAATATTTTTTACTTCTTAATGGTTTATGTCTTGTTACTCTTATGGATTTGATTTTTGGTGGATATCTTATGTTTCCTGGATTCATGAATGCTAATATATACTGTAGTATGCATTAGTTAAGATAAACAGATAGATGGAGATGAACAGAAAAACTGCCAGAGGTTAGAAAAAGCTTAAAAATAATGTCATTATCAGAGTTATGCAAAAAAGCCTTTTTCAGGAGACAAGCAATGGGTTGACAACCTACAGCTTTTCTGCAGCAAAGTAAGTTAATTAAGCCTTGAAAGTTGATTCAACCAGTTCCTACTGATGTTTCAAAGCCTGCTGATTACTTAGAAACCCTCTGTCTGTATAAAAGCAATGTCGGACCAAACAGTGCTGCATCAACCTCTGAAGCATTGTTTGGACGCTTTGTACCATTTCAGGTTATTGAACTGCTTAAATTATAACACAAGCTGAAAAAATGGGGGTGTTCTAAACCTTTTCATCAGTAGAATATATACAGTACATATCAGGGCCTATGACATTTTGCAAAACCTTTCTGTTTTTTGACACTGGCTTTCCACTGCTTTTAATTAATTGTATCATGGGAGGCACTGAAATAGTACACAGTCCCAGGACTGCTATTCTGTGCCATTTTATCTCTAATGCATAATGACTTTTGTATCTTAATTCTGCTAAACATAACAATATACCAACAGTATATTCCTCTTTATAAGAGATATTATTGCTTTGATGCTGAATGGGATTACTCCTAATCAGTTTAATTTCTAGCACAACACAGAACTTTCTCAGAGTGTAAAGTGAATAGAATGAGAATGTGTGTCATTCTGAGGAAAAAAGAGTGGTTTGCTTGCTGCAGGATTACGGGGAGAATAACACCTCCAGCTACATGATCTTAAAAGGGACTATGAAGCTGATCTAAACTTTAGATGTTATATCAAACAATGATGGGAAAGAGGGAACCATATCCTTGAAAGGAGCTCTTGACATGCTGGTCAATCTATGATCCTTTCCTTATTTTTCATTGTAAGATTTAGATAGCAACATCAAGTATGAGATAGTCGGTACAAACAGCCCGATTTATGTTGGTATTCAGGATTATGTGGATTACTTTGAGTAAGACAGTGGACAATCTTGTACAGGTTCTGACTAAAGTCACTCCAGATCAAAGATTTTTGATGGATGCCTTCCTGGGAAGTGACTGGGCACATTCCACTGGTAGGGAACCCAGAACATAGTGAAGGGATTATACCTTCTCAGACATTGCTAACATAACAGAAAATATGATTAAGTGTGTTGACAGAAATTCACATCAATTGACAAATTGACAAAAGGCTATGAAAACTTCACAACCGCTTGCACAATAATTACAACGTATGATTAACTGCTTCAGTTAATACCTTACTATGTTCAGCACTCATGGAATTTAACATTTTAGTATTATTGTTGTATTAAACAACTATAAAAATGCTTAAAAATCATACTAGATTTTTTTTAAAAATAACTTTTAAAATTACTATTAAAGGATAATATGAATAAAATTAAATTTGATTCATACTATTTTTTGCTAGCTATTTCAATATTGTGATTGTTAGAACCAACAGGGGAGAGTGAGGTTCCAAAACAATGGGGAAGGGATGCCTTCAGAGCACAGTAACATATGAATTAAAGGTTTTAAAATGCAAATAAGCTTCAAAGATTTTAAATATTCACTCACCTGACCAGCAGTGTCAACCAGCTGGAGATTAAAATCCTGTCCATTCACAGAGACCAGTTTATTAAAGGCTATTTACAAAACAGAGACAGTTACTTACATTTAATCCAAATAATCACGTGAATCACACAAAACAGCTCCTTTCGTTTTAATGTTATAGTATTCTAAGTTTCCAAGATCACTTTTATTAAGCTGGTCATATACTAGGTTTTGCATGAAAAGCGTTTTCTGTTGTAAATCAGTCAATAAGCTTTAGTTTATATTGAAATAAACAAACATTTACATAACAGAGCATCAATTCTCAAAATAATTTCTGTTAGGAATAATGCTAACAACGAAAGATGCTATATATTTCAAGTGGGTTATAATGATTTTGTATTTTATTATTTTTTTTAAATGTGTATACTCTCTGATTTATACAATTTGTACAAAAGTGCACAAAGAAAGAACTTCCATGAAAATAAATATAGTTAAACCCAAAATTTAATTTTTTTAAACAAGCAAACCTACCGGTATTTACAAAACTGAGTGTGTAAATAAGTTATGGCAATTTCAAGTTCAGTTATATACCTACCATACTACATTACATTTTATCCTCGTTACTGACACTGTGTGATACACTTTTTAAGAAAATGTTCTATATAACATTTGTATGTAATGTATGTATTATGGATAAATATTTTTGTACATATTTGTTAAAGCATGTATTTTAAGGAAATTTTATTTATTTTAGTATTTTATGGTTACCGAATAATAAGCTTACAGAAATTCATTTGTTAATAAAAAATGAACAGTTAACACAGGTGGTCTATAGTTTAACTGTAAAAATACACCTCAATATAGAACATAAGGCTTTCATGTGTCTGGTTATGTAGGAGCTTAGTGTAAAAGGTTTTTAAAGGGATTAAAAAAAAAAAAAATCAGAATTGGTGTTTGAATTGAAGGATCAAGAAAAATTAAAACATGATCAGTACTGGACTGAAAAAACCTGATTGGAACATCCCTATTCTGTATATCAGGCCAGTAGATTTCTTTGATTCAGGCATTCAGACTTCTCTAATATTCAGTGCACGACACATTGCTTTTTCCTATGTAATTATTTTACTGTTCAAAAACCAAAAACACTGTTTTTACTGCCCTCTGGAATTTAAAGTGTTCAACAATCTCCATTACAAAAACTCAGAAACAGAAAGATCACAAATAAAATAAAGATAACTTACATTTACCTTTCACTAGACAAAGTGCTGCTTATTAATACTATGGACAGCACTTGCGTCCTATTCAAGACATAGCCTTAGTGTGCTTGGCAGAAAAAAAAAAAATCACATCAATAGTATAACGGCATTGTGAGCAATAAGCCTTGACTGAGAAAGCATTAAAGAAGGACTTACTGTTTTCAATAGTGGGGTCATATGAGTCTACAAATTGTCCTTCCACAAACTGAATAGTGAGAGACGACTTTCCTTTAAGAAAAAACAAAATTGATAAATTTGAGTGACGTTAAAGTTATTGGATACAAGATGTCAATTTAAAAACAGAGCAAAAAGTACTATTTGTATATTTATATAAATTTTATATCTCGGACAAATTGTTAACCACAAATGTAATCTTTATATGCTTTTTGTGCACACTTAAAAATAATATTGTTTCAGTTATTGCTGTCTTAATCTTAGTTGTGTATCAGTGAGTACAGGATTATGACAAACTATTTATAGGGGAGTTTTTTTTTGTTTTGTTTTTTTTAATACAAAGTACAGTAATGCCATTATGTTCCATCAAAATATGTAATGCTACCAAGTATGGACTGATAAAAAATGTGGTCAAAGTGAGTAAGTTTGATATTTTCAGTGGAGTTAGTACAAACAAAAACATAGCATCCAACTACATCACTACAATGAAAATTAATGGATTAAGCAGCACTGCATAATGTTGCATGCCGACTTGTCATATAATGAGAAAAGTAAGACAACAGATCATTCAGAATCTATGTGCAGTACATAAGACACTGCAAAGAAAGTGTTTAATTCAAAATCCATAATGGAGCACCCCTTTACAAAAGAAATAGCTACTCCAGCATTGTTCTCTTCTCAGCCAGCATTTGGTACATCTGGAACTACTTAGATTTGTATACATTTTATTTTCATAACCCTCTAATACATTACTGGCTCTTCCAAATCTAAGTAGTAGTATATTTCCCAACAGCATCTAAAACTAAGGACTTTTTATCTGTTCAGAAAAACTAAACACTAAAGTCAAAGGAATCATTTAAAAAGGTCAAAATACAAAGTTTTGTAAGATCTTACCCAAAATCTTAGACAACTTGTTGTCCAGAATGATGACCGCTATGTGGTCGTGCTGATGATATCACATGACATGACATCCTGTGCCATGCCCCTAGCAAAAGGACGTTTCTACGTTTGCAGTAAACACAATAACATGAGCAAAAAAATAACATTATTCTAGAGGGCATTTAAAATAAAACTAATGATAAATTTTGATTCTCCACTATGCAAAACCACCTAAAGGCCATATTTAATTGTCAGACAAAATTTAGAACTGACAGAAAAAAACTGATGTCAGAAAATCCATTGACATTAAAGGCTCCCCATTATTGTACATTCTGATTACATATATTAATTTGCTTTTCTAAATATTACAACACTGGTATGAACAGACAGATTTTATGAATATGTATTTAAAATTTTATTTCTCTTTGGCTGTGACAAGGAGGAGTACACCGACACCATGCTTTTAAAATATTTTAGAAATTATTTAAAATGTCAAACCAGCATTACACATTAAGCTAGCTGTGGCTTTTTTAGATGGATTTGCATATACCGAGAAGCACCTATTGCAATAGCCCTTTCTGTGGTGTCTGTTTGCATGAAATAACTCAGCCCCCCAGGACCGATTTTGTTGAAATTTGTCAAACTTATTCTTCAAAGAAATTTGTCAAAACAATTCATTTTTTGTTGACATCTCAAACAACACTGTACAAAGTTTAGAAAATGTCTAAATCTACCACTGAAAAACAATTGTGAATCAGAAGAATCATTTGTCTTAAAACAGAGAAACTCTGAGTGTAACTTCAACTACAAATTACTTTAGTGTTTTAATTTTATTTTAGCAGCAGTTACACAAACATATTTTGTATAATTTCATCTTTTTCCACATCCAACATCTGCACAGAACCCCAAATCAGTGCCAGGGAGAGGATGCACGCAATAGCAGCTCATACAGTACCACCGTCATCTGCTGCTTTAGGTAAGTTAATAATATGAAATACAAAAAAGTCACTTCTCTGAAAATGAATGGAAGAGGAAAGCAATTATGTAACCATATACAGTACATGACTGAATTGACTGAACCAGTATTATAAAAACTGCAGATTATTATTGCAAACAACGGACATTATCAACCCACAAACAAATGTTGTTTGAACTAATTAATCACACTTGAAGGTGCAGCTCCCCTAAATGATGTAAACACAGCACTTCTTTAAAAAGGGGACTACAGTTGATAGGTGGACAGAAGATCAGGAATGCAACAAAGGCTGTGCTGTGTTATAAAGTTTCTGTGATGCATGAAAAGGCTGTTTCTGCGCCAAATATCAAGGACATAGCAAGATTATAGTTAATCTGTGCTGAAAAAGTCACCCAGTGGTAAAACATACAATAGAATAAACTGAGGTTTACTACTTTTGCTCCATATTTTTTAGATACAACTTAAATTCTTTAAGATGATTGCCATTTTTGATATTCCCATTATACAATAATTGCATTTCTCTTTTAATAGGGTAATATTAATAGTGATTTTCAGTCACAAAATCACCACCACTAACTCACATCAATCAATGCCATTTTTACATCGCTTGAGTTGGAATCTGCTGTACATTAAAACTATTGAGCCACCACAAACCTATTTAGGGTACATTTTTAACTACATGACATTGTAAAATGTTTTTTAAAAGAATGCATTTAATGTAGTTGACTAACACAAGTAACTGCATTCTATTACCACTGTTATTTCTGAGTATGACTCGTTGTCACAAAAACATAATAAAGAACGACGTGATAAATGACTGTGGTACAACACATTTGGTGCTCATGGCAGTGCAGGTTTAAAAAAAACAAAAAAAAAAACAAAAAAAAAAACCAAAAAACAGTGTGTTCAGGTGCACAGAGTAGCATGGACAAGCAGCCCATGGGTGCTGATGAGGGAATTGGCATGCTGTTCAGCGGATTTCCTCATTATCACTCTGGTGTACATAATTAGGCACCTGCTTCCACTGAAGTATAAAAGGAGCAGGAATGGGTCAGAGAACAGTGAACAAACGAAAGGAGAAGATCATACATTAAGCAAAAAAAAAATAAAAGCAAAGAAAGCAGAATCGTTGTAGTGCCAGTGTGGAGCCAAATGGTTGGGAAGTGGCCCATAGATGAGCAAGGGGACATGTCCAATGCCTTCCTTGCCCAATACCCTCCATTGTAAAGCAGCAGTGCAGGCAAGAATTTTTTTTTTAATTTATTGAAAGTACTCAACTTTAGAACACAATTTAACAAGTCAAATGCATATATCATGTTTTTCAAGAAATAACTGACTTGAAAAATACCAACTGTATTAGAAGTATCTGCTGGGCATTCTCAGTACACCCTCACTGCCCCTTTGGGCCTGTCATGTCCACTCAGCAAATGCTAGGTCTATATGAGCCAGTTTACCACCAAGTGTTAAGCTCAGCACCTCTTTCATCATTGTCCAGAACATAAAGCATCAGGTAAAATGGCACAACTACAAAGCCCACCTTCTGAATGCAGATGCACTATCAGATACACTAATGAGTAACCTTGTATTTAAACAGGATTCTTTCTTATGAACAATCCATGATTACCACCAAAATCTAATAACAATGTACCAAGGAAAGCTAGCTAGTTTGCTTTTTTTTTTAATAAATTAACTGATCACAACATAGTTCTACTTTTAACACATTCTGATTTAGTATAGTGCTGGCGGGTGGTGACATGCTGCAGGGTGGTCAGAAATAAAACTTTCACTGTGCTCTGTACACATGAAAATACTACTTCAACGTCCGGTTGAGCAAACGCTGGCATGACTGGTCGCCGCCGCTGCTCGCCGGTAACTTTTTATCTTTAACTTTTTTTATGATTAACTTACAATCTAATGGACTAAGCAACTGTTTTCATTTTCATTTTTGGGCAAATTTATTCATTGAGTTTTATTTTTCAATCATTTAAAGCTAGACTGATTTCTAGCTCGACTGCTGATTTGGCTGTGTATGGACTATTTTTCGGCCTATTCCGGCTTTGAAACTTACCTGGCTTTGTTCTCTGGACATCTGAGTTGTCTGCATCTTTGCTTAACATGTGGACTGGTAAGATATTTATTTGGTTCGTGTTTGTTTGGTCCCTCCTGTCGCTAGCTATCCTACCTGCAACAGGGCTGCTTCAGTACTCAGCTGCCGAACTCCTCTGACTGCACTTCCACCTGTCCGAGCCTCCGCTGACCGGGCTGTATCTCCACCCAGACATCGTATTCCTCCCCCGTCGGACATACATCCATTTATCAAAAATAATAAACTGCATCTGGTCCAGTTCTCGACGTCCTCCACGTAATTTAGGCAGAGTCGCTGACCACCGTGTGTTAGCCAGCCTAGCCCAGTCAGCTAACACTGTTGCTAAATGCGATAACGACATTGTCAACTTCGGTCTGTTGAATATCCACTCACCTACGAGCAAGGGGCCTCTCATCCACGATCTCCTCACTGATCGTAAGTTTGACTTTTTCTGTCTAATTGAGACATGGCAACAACCTCATGACTTTTCCCAACTTAATGAATCCACTCCCCCGGGGTTTGTTTACATCTCTCAACCCTGTGGCTCTGGCCAGGGAGGAGGTCTCGCGTTAATGTATTGTGAAAAGTGGAACGTCCTGCCGTTGTCTGTTCCTGCCTTCAGTTCTTTTGAATCTCTTGTGTGTCAATTAACTGGACCTATTCCTACTATTACTGCAACTGTTTTCCGGCCCCCTAAATCAAATAATGACTTTCTGAATGACTTTGCTGTTTTTTTTTTTTTTTTTACACACTTATCTACTGTTTCATCAAACATAATACTTCTGGGGGATTTCAATATACATATGGATAATATTAATGTCCCTATTACTAGAGACTTTATATTCTGCCTTGAGAGTTTTGGATTCCAGCAGCATACTGATGTTTCCACTCATTCCAAAGGACATATCTTGGACTTGATTTGCTGTTCTGGAGTTACCCCGCTTGATTGTACTGCAGATGAACTCCTCACAACTGATCATTTTCTTATTTCATTCAATGTTATACTTGCACTTTCCAATACTAAGCTTTCCCGTCTCATGTCTTTCCATAATATTAAGAATATTAACTTAGACTCTCTTTCCTCTAGTATTGATTCCCTTATGGACATTCATAATTGAAGATGTGAGTTCCAAAATCTTCTAATTACACCTTTTGGTAAAATTTAGTGAACACGTGATTGTGACTTTTCATGCAGTTGGTCATGCGCCGAAAATATGTTTGAGCTTCAAAACCTGCTAATTGCAACAGTGTTGCGCTATAGTTTTAGGGATTTAGTTTCAAAATCTGCTTACGGACCCAGATTTTCCTATTTATCTCCAAAATTTATCTTTTGTACTTGGCTTATTTTGGAACTGAGCTCTTCAATTTATCCACTCCTGAAAAACTGGTCTCACACTATAACACTGGACTTAATCGTATTCTTAACTCTGTCGCTCCATTAAAAACTAGATCCATTTGTTTCTCCTTTTTTGCTCCCTGGTTCACGCTTGAACTTCGGCTTTTGAAAACCAAAGACCGGCAACTTGAACGGTTGTATAAAAAAAAAAACTGGACTCTTTGTTCACAAAGAGATGTACAAAAAACATATACTTTATTACAAGGACTGTATTGCCCAAACTAAATCTAACTATTATACTCACATTATTTCTTCCAATGAAGGCAACACCAAGTCATTGTTTTCACTGCTTAATAATATCACACAACCCCCAGATTCTTTACCTTCTCAGCTTTATTCAACTGATTTTTTGCAATTCCCTTATGTCCTTTTTTAATGAAAAAATCCAGAAGATTCATCAGTCTCTCGGTACAAATTCCTTCAGTACTTCATTTGAATTTCACCCACCAACTCATTCATTTTCCTATTTTCAGATTCCTACTTTCTCAGAAATCTCAGATCTTGTCTGTAAGTGGACCCCCTCCCTACAGTTCTGGTCAAAGCCTGCCTCCCCCCTCTCTGGTCCCTCTTATTTCTGCTATAATCCACACTTCTCTCACTACTGGTACTGTTCCTTTATCCTTTAAAACTGCTGCAATAACCCCAATACTGAAAAAACCTGGTGCCGATCCAAGTAATTTCAGTAATTTTCATATTATTTCTAATCTACCCTTCATTTCCAGAATTCTTGAAAAACTAGTGGCTATTCAACTTCATTCTCATTTATCTCAAAATAATCTGTATGAACCGTTCCAGTCTGGTTTTCATCCTCTCCACAGTACAGAAATGACACTTATAAAAAATTACTAATGACTTCCTTATGGCAGTTGATTCTGGTTTAATCACTATTCCCATCCTCCTTGATCTGAGTGCAGCCTTTGACACTATTTGTCACACAACTCTTCTCAATAGATTATCTTCAATTGGCATTACCCACACTCCACTAGACTGGTTCAGATCCTACCTCTCAGGCCGCACTCAGTTTGTTCAGCTTAAAACTTTCACATCCCAACCCACCGCTGTTACTTCAGGTGTGCCCCAGGGCTCTGTCGTGGGGCCCCTCATTTTCATTATTTACCTCCTTCACCTAGGTAATACCTTTCGTAAATATAACATTAGCTTCCACTGTTATGCTGATGACACCCAGCTCAATCTCACTAGCAAACCTACTGTTTCTTTTCCACCCTCCTCACTTATTGATTGCATAGCAGAAATCAAATCCTGGTTTTCTTCAAATTTTCTTAAATTAAATAGTGACAAAACTGAGGTTCTCCTCATTGGTACAAAATCAACATTATCCTCTGTCTCCCCTTCCCCACAGGTTAAGAGTCTGGGTGTCATCCTTGACAGTACTTTATCCTTTCAGTCCCACATCAATAACATCTCCCGGTCTGCATATTTCCACTTGCATAACATTAACCATATTCGCCCCTCCCTCACTCCCCACACTACTGCTATCCTTGTTCATAGCCTTGTCACTTCTCGTCTGGATTATTGCAACTCCCTTTTCTTTGGTCTTTCTCGCAAATCTCTTTATAAGCTTCAACTGGTCCAGAATTCAGTTGCCCGCATCATTACTAGAACCCTCTCTATTCACCATATCACTCCCGCTTTGCAGCAGCTTCCAGTTAAGTTCTGCATTCAATTCAAAATTCTTCTGTTAACTTTTAAGGCTATCCACAACCTTGTACCTCCATATCTGTCTTACCTCCTCCATGCTGCCATTCCCTCCCGTACCCTTAGATCCTCTTCCTCCAAACCACTTGACTGCCCCCTTTTTCCATCTTACCACTATGAGGAGCAGAGCATTCAGTTGCTCTGCTCCCCAGCTCTGGAACTCACTACCATCTGAGCTTAGAAATATTGAAATCATTTTCACTTTTCAAATCTAAACTTAAGACTCATTTGTTTAAGACTGCTTTTTCTCTTTGATTACAATTGTTCTGTCTGATTTTATAGTTAGATAGCTTTGTTTATAATCTGTGTTTTATCTATTGTTCGGTGTTCTTGAGTGTTTAGAAAGGCGCCTACAAATAAATAAAATATATCATTATTATTAACTAGAACTATAATTTCTACATTTACTGACCCATGCAAGGCAATCCTTCCATTGACACAACTCCAGATATCTCAGGCCTTCACAAATTTGAGTACTGACATGTGTCAATAGGCTATCCTATTTCAAACACTTAATCCACTTTTTAAGTGCAGTAAATGCAAAAACAGTTACATTTTTTCCTCTCTGCAAATTGAAGTCACACCGAGGTAAAACTCTTGCCCATCAGCAAAAATTCCAAATATTTGGCACACCTTCCTAGTATTTCCACATTCACCTGGGATGTACCTTCAGGGAAAACCACAAAGGAGGAGTGAAACCAATTTCATTTGTGGACTATAGTTCTAATATACTAGTATAGAGGCAATACCTGGCCACCCCCACATGTGTAATTATTAGCAGTATTCATTATTTAAATGAAGTTAACTATTTATCTATAAAATGTAATATTCATAGTTTAATGCATTTCATCATGAAAGTGATATCAAGTATAAATCTAAGGATTCTAAATGTGCAGAGAGCTGGAATATCATAAATTTAATGTGTTCTGTGTGGCGATTGCTGCTTGCCGCTGCTGTCAATACAGGTGGAAGCCCCAGAAACACATAGCAATTAACAACTGGGTTGGTTTTAAGATGACATTTACAACGGTCGACTACTTCAATGATAAAATAAACTACAGGATTAAAGTGGGTATTTTAAGATTTAAGCCAAAACTTCCACTTTAATCACAAAATACACTTTTCCCTATGCCCTTAACTTTTTTTCTCTGAGGCTCAAATACGCCGCCATACATTCTGATGCTGTTGTGAAGGTTTAAAAAAAAAAAAAAAAAAAAAAAAGCCATCGAGATAGTATGTGAGACCTTTAAAATGTATCCTGTCGTCATGATGGGGAATATGCAACGTTTGAATATAAAAGCACCACAAATGCATTTGTATGGCGGCATTTTGCTTTACCACATCGAACCATTCATCAACATTGAATCACACATATTGATCCTATAGGATCCGCAAAGTGGCTTTCTGTCACATGGAGATGGTAAACAGAGACTCTGACGTCACATTCCGACTTTACCACACTGCGCCCCCTGACTTTGTGCTGGTACTGCAACTTGCACATGCATTGCGTTAATTTCTGAGGATGTGCTCAGAGGATGCATCAAATGAATGCTGGGAACGAGTGGCAGCCATGATAAGTGTTCATATGTGTTCTGAGTGTTAAGTATAAACCAGCACCTAACAAAGCATCAGTAAAGTGGTTATTCACTTGTGCAATTTGGCCTAAGATAACTTCACTTTGGAATGGTAAGAGGTGGCTTAAGGGAGATTTATGTCTCTTGCTATTGCATACGTCAATATAAGACTTGCAAATCTTTCATATTTACAGTATAATTTTACTAGCATAACAAATGCCACACTGCACAGAGATGAATAGCCACTTCACTGATGCTTTGTAAGCGTTAGTGTGATGTGATCTCAACTCACTCACTACGATACTACAGACCTGTTAGAACCTCAGAAAAGAGTAACAAGCATCACATGACATTTGAAATACACGTGAATAAACATGTTGCACACCTCATGCTATTATTTTTACTGACAGAGCAGCTCAATGAGCCCCTCTGCTGCAGGCTAACACGGTAAAAATCCAGACTGACAAAGACGAGATGAGCGAATTCTGTTACCCACATAGTTGCAGCTGGAAGTAAGTACTCTACGTTCTGTTTTGTTCTTAATCAAGCTGAGCAATGACTACTGGGAGCATTAGAGTGGAACTCACACCTTTGCTAAACATAAACCTAATAAAAATGGGCCTCATCTGTTTATTTTGCTCTGCAGGCTTTCACATTTGCATATTTGATTGAAGTATAAAGTCTCTGGCATGTTTTGTATCACTGAATAACCATTTAACTTATAAGAGAGGTATAGGTGCCTGTAAAAGTTAATTTAACATATGAGGCAGTACAATGGTGCAGTAATTAACACACACTGCTGCCTCTTTGACTGTGTAGGGTTTGCACATTTTATCAAAGTCTGAGTAAGTGTATGTTCCATTATTTGGCGACTCTAAATTGGTCCAGAACATGCATGTTTATGTTCTGCAAAGTGTGGATGATCCATGCAAGGTTGGTTACTGCCTTATGCTAAATAGAAAATACAGGTGGAATTCCATTGATACGAAATTCATGGGGCAATAAAAATATTCTGTTGCAACGGAAATTTTATTTTAAGCAAATATGGGGAAAATACATATCCTACTGTGACCAGCGGAGTTAGGACAGCTACACTGCTGCTCTGCTGCATCTGGTAAACAGTAAACAAGGGCAAAGTAATTGGTAGTCCTTTGCAGGATCTGGCTTACCGTGTAATGTGCTTGTAACACAATGTGTAGAACATTTAACACTGGGCTTTGTCCTAATCTTCCTCACACTCTTCCTGTGGTGTGCCACAGTGGAAATTCCGGGCCGCTGGTGTTCTTCTACTCTGAAGATGGGAGCTAAAGCAGGATGATTACCGTGTGCTTCAATGCTGAATTAACAGTTCCTATTTTGAATGAACTCTTTAGACTGTGTCTGCCTTCTCTATATAGTAATAAAGTACTTATATTTTCCTTGGAAACCTGGACTCACATTTCTGTTTCTTGTGCAACTAACTCGGTGACCCAAGCCTGACAAAACCTATACACACAAAAAAAAAAACGCTTCTTAAACTGAAAAAATATTTTATTTGAAAATGAGCCATTAGATGTAACTTTTTTTTTTTTTTACAGAAATACAGGTATGAATACAGAATGAAAGTGAAATTTTAAATGTATTTCTGTGTACAAAAAAAAAAAAAAAAGTTACAAATGCTCATTTTTGGTTAAAAGAACGTTTGTTATACTGAAATTTAATTGTATTAAAATGAAATCTGTTAAACATGATGTTGTATGAATGTTTGTCCAACAAAACTTGTGGGCAACTAAAAGTATTTGTTATACTGAAAATGTTGTTACTTCAGTAGATGAATTCCATGAGGATTTTCAAAACTGCATGCACTCTCTGTCCTGCATGCTATAAACTAATCTCTCATGTTTATTGCAGTTCATTCAAAATACTTGTACTAATTACTAAATACAAGCATACTTTAACCATGTCACTTACATTTACTATTAATACATTGAAGGCCAAAAACATAGAACTAAAGGAAACATTACATACAGTGGTGTGAAAAACTATTTGCCCCCTTCCTGATTTCTTATTCTTTTGCATGTTTGTCACACAAAATGTTTCTGATCAAACAACACATTTAACCATTAGTCAAATATAACACAAGTAAACACAAAATGCAGTTTTTAAATGATGGTTTTTATTATTTAGGGAGAAAGAAAATCCAAACCTACATGGCCCTGTGTGAAAAAGTAATTGCCCCCTTGTTAAAAAATAACCTAACTGTGGTGTATCACACCTGAGTTCAATTTCCGTAGCCACCCCCAGGCCTGATTACTGCCACACCTGTTTCAATCAAGAAATCACTTAAATAGGAGCTGCCTGACACAGAGAAGTAGACCAAAAGCACCTCAAAAGCTAGACATCATGCCAAGATCCAAAGAAATTCAGGAACAAATGAGAACAGAAGTAATTGAGATCTATCAGTCTGGTAAAGGTTATAAAGCCATTTCTAAAGCTTTGGGACTCCAGCGAACCACAGTGAGAGCCATTATCCACAAATGGCAAAAACATGGAACAGTGGTGAACCTTCCCAGGAGTGGCCGGCCGACCAAAATTACCCCAAGAGCGCAGAGACGACTCATCCGAGAGGTCACAAAAGACCCCAGGACAACGTCTAAAGAACTGCAGGCCTCACTTGCCTCAATTAAGGTCAGTGTTCACGACTCCACCATAAGAAAGAGACTGGGCAAATGGCCTGCATGGCAGATTTCCAAGACCAAACCACTGTTAAGCAAAAAGAACATTAGGGCTCGTCTCAATTTTGCTAAGAAACATCTCAATGATTGCCAAGACTTTTGGGAAAATACCTTGTGGACTGATGAGACAAAAGTTGAACTTTTTGGAAGGCAAATGTCCCGTTTCATCTGGCGTAAAAGGAACACAGCATTTTAGAAAAAGAACATCATACCAACAGTAAAATATGGTGGTGGTAGTGTGATGGTCTGGGGTTGTTTTGCTGCTTCAGGACCTGGAAGGCTTGCTGTGATAGATGGAACCATGAATTCTACTGTCTACCAAAAAATCCTGAAGGAGAATGTCCAGCCATCTGTTCGTCAACTCAAGCTGAAGCGATCTTGGGTGCTGCAACAGGACAATGACCCAAAACACACCAGCAAATCCACCTCTGAATGGCTGAAGAAAAACAAAATGAAGACTTTGGAGTGGCCTAGTCAAAGTCCTGACCTGAATCCAATTGAGATGCTATGGCATGACCTTAAAAAGGCGGTTCATGCTAGAAAACCCTCAAATAAAGCTGAATTACAACAATTTTGCAAAGATGAGTGGGCCAAAATTCCTCCAGAGCGCTGTAAAAGACTCATTGCAAGTTATCGCAAACGCTTGATTGCAGTTATTGCTGCTAAGGGTGGCCCAACCAGTTATTAGGTTCAGGGGGCAATTACTTTTTCACACAGGGCCATGTAGGTTTGGATTTTTTTTCTCCCTAAATAATAAAAACCATCATTTAAAAACTGCATTTTGTGTTTACTTGTGTTATATTTGACTAATGGTTAAATGTGTTTGATGATCAGAAACATTTTGTGTGACAAACATGCAAAAGAATAAGAAATCAGGAAGGGGGCAAATAGTTTTTCACACCACTGTATACTGTATTTCTAGAATAGACGTTTTCAAAATAAAATAAAACTTATGGGTGACAACGTCTGTCAATTTCCATCTGGTAGAGTAGCTTCTTCTCAATAGATATTTTCTGCCTTTAACTGAAGATCATATTTATTCAGCTTCTAGGTAAACAGTGATTTATACAGGAAAGCTATCTTTTCTTGCTTCTTAACAAACGATTTTATATTTTGTAATTCTATGGATTAAACAGGTTTAGATAATACATGGATGGATGAATGGATTTTCATTTTTTCTTATTTATAGTGTATTGAAGTATTCTGTCTTGAAGCCGAGTCCTAACAACAAAAAATGTTATGTGTATACAGAATGACAATAAAGAATTCTAAGTATTTTTAAGAAATATTCATTGCACTCTAAATAAAATATGATACTTCTGCCCCTTAAGGACAAAATAACCATAATAAAAATCATAGGGATTAAAAAATAATGATATAATCTGATGTTAACTATAAACTCTACACATAAGGGCTATGAATGTTATTTTTTTTTTTTTTGAGAACAGTGTAACCATTTTGACAAAAAATAGACCATTCAGCCCAACAATGATTGCCAATCCTAGTCAAATTATTTCTCTAAAATAACACTGAGACAGGTTTTGTAGGTCCTTAAAGTTAAAACGTGTCTAGCACAATACTTGCTTGATAACACTTATTACATAGATCCAGTTTAAATTTGAAGAAAAACTTTAAATTTTGTGTGAAATTTACCTTTAATAACTTTTCCTTGTTTGACCTTAAATTTTTGTTTAAAAACTAATTTGAAATTTAAAGCTTAAGATTCACTACATTGATTTCCTTTCCAGATTTGAAGGCTTCAGTCATGTCACCACTTAAATGTAAAAAGTTCAACTCTTTCAATATTTTCTCGTAGCTCACATCTTTTTAAATTGATTTGGAAGGGTAGCTATATTGACCAATTAGCTACCATTTTTATAAACACTACATAGTATTTTTAAAGACCTGCAAAGTCCTGTGCAGACAGTTTTCTTTCTCCACCGTTCTGGCAAGCAATACATAAATATTACCACTCTCACTAATAAATCCACAGACAGGTCAAAAGGCTATTCAACTTTTGCATGTAATGACAACTGAATGAGCGTACTTGGTGTCCGTTCTTATATATACACACTGATCAGCCACATTAAAACCACGGACAGGTGAAGTGAAGTGAATAGCATTATTTCATTACAACAGCACTTGTCAAGGGGTTGAATATACAGTATCAGGCAACAAGTAAACAATCAGTTCCTGAAGGTGATGTGTTGGAAGTAGGAAAAATAGGAAAGCAAAAGAATCTGAGAGACTTTGACAAGGGCCACACTGTAATGGCTAGATGACTGGACGAGAGTATCTCCAAAACGGAAGGTCTTGTGGGATGTTTCTAGTATGCAGTGATTAGTACCTACCAAAAGTGGTCCAAGGAGAGATAACCACTAAACCAGTAACAGGGTCATGAGCACCCATCAGCGTGTGTATGGAGCAAATGTAGCCCGTCTGGTTCAGTCCAACAGAAGAGCTACTGTAGCACATATTGCTGAAAAACTTACTGTGGGTCACGAGAGAAAGGTGTCAAAAAACACATAGCTTGGCTCAGAGTGAGCAACCTGACCCCTGTTCACCACATATAATAAGCATACAAGTGTCAGAACTGGAGTATGGAACAATGGAAGAATGTGGCTTAATCTGATTAATTACACTTTCTTTTCGATCATGCTGATGACTGGGTAAGTGTGTTTTATTTAAATGGGGAAAAGATGGCACCAGGATGCACTATGGTAAGAATTCAAGTGGATGAAAGCAGTGTGATGTTTTGGGCAATGTTCAGCTGAGAAGCCTTGGGTCCTGGCATTCATACCACTGTTACTTTGACACATAACACCTATCTAAACACTGTTGCAGACCATGTACACCACTTCATGGCAATGCTATTCCCTGATGGCAGTGGCCTCTTTCAGCAGAATAATGTTCCCTGCCACACTATAAAATAACTGTTCAGAAATGGTTTGAGGAGCATGAAAAGTTTGAAGGTGTTGACTCCAAATTCCTCAACAAGCCTGAAGTTTAAGTGAAAGCCCTATACTAATTTATGCAATCACAACTAAGAATAATGAATGAAAGTGGAAGGTTGCAAACATTTTCCAATTAGGAACTGCTACTCAAAACTGATGAGAAGTTTCATTCATCTGTGTTCCTCAATTCTGTCCATGACTATCAACTGTGCATAGTGTGTTTCTGTTAAAAATAACCGCCACAATCTAACAAATCAATCTGATAAATGTTTTAAACTATGTTTTTATAACTCATAAATTAAAAAATGTAAGAAGCCAGCAAAACTTTGTGGAATATAATGTAATAACAAGATGATCATGATAACTTACTATGGACTGAAGCACACAAAAATAAAATCTACTAGCAACTTTCACAAAACTGGAAAAAAAACTGGGGGGAAGCAGAATTTAGGCAGTAAGAGCAAACTATCAAGTACCAATAAAGTGAAATACATGTCAACTTTCCAAACACCTCTAACAGGAAATAATCTCTTAAGCAGGCCTTGGCCTTTGTTTACACTCTGCAACTCCAGGTAAATTAAGTGAGAAGTCCTTTCACAAAATTTCTCATCTACATTTGGTGAACTAAGCATGTTATAATATGTGTAGTTTACTAGCGTCTTTCTTCTTACAGCAATTGCAATCAAATAAACAATGTAAAAAACATTGTTCATGAATTTGTAGTTTTGCATGGATTTTATTTAATATAAAAACAACAGATGTAATGGACCAGCAAAACCAAAATTAGGGAATGCTGAGCTACACTATTTGTTATTTACCTATCATGACTTCATTAAGAAAATATACTCTTTTGGTTTTGCATTTCTTAACACAAAGCAGAGGCTTAATGTGAAAGTATTTTTTTTATCAATCATGAAACAATTGACTATGAAACATGACTCCTAATACTTAAATGTGAATAAAACCAGGTACATAATTTCATTTTGAAAATGTGCAAATATCCCTACCAACGTGTTTAAAAACATATACAGTATATTGTTCTCTTGTCTTTGCAGAAGCCTATAAAACAAAACTAAGATGTAAAAGAGATTTTGTACCTAAATCACTTAACAGCTTTTGTTTTAGTACTAAAATGAAGAAAATCATCCATAATTTCGCATTATTTTGTATTCAGTAGTGATGTTGCCTAAAAATCCATGCTGTTCAAACTGTTGCAGCACTACACTTTAACATTTATAAAAACATCTCAATGCAACCACACAACGTATGAATGAAAGTTAACCAATTAAAGTTAGGTCTGTGACACGGATAACTATTTTACTCCATATTGCTTGCCTGTATCCAGAAGACTATTGAAAGGAAAACCAAACAATCTTCATTGCGTTTCATCCAACAAAAGACATTGCTCCACTAAAACTGTGTGCAATGAAGTTTAACAACAACAAAAAAAAAAAAATACAACACCCAGGGTAAGAAATATTGCACCTCATGTCAGACAGAAACTAAAAAAAAACAGTCTGGTTGAATAGAACTATGGAACCATGCCTGAGCAGAATGATTTATTGTATTGATAAGGAATTTACACGGAAAAGCAGATGCTTACAACAGCGAACTTTCTTTAAGAAAGAATGTGCACATTCTCGAGGACTGAGAGTCCCGATGGCCGCCTGGGGCTTGCAGAAGTAGTAAGTTTGCAAGATTATTGATAAAGGGATGAATGTTGTGAACAGCATTGCTTTAAATGATTGAACCAGACTTCAGAGCTTCGGCCACAGCCTACACTTTATGAAAAAGTATCCCATAATAATCATGCTAAAAGAAAACACTGTGCATACTGTGGTGATTATGCTGTGGTAATTTTTCCATATCTGACATAGGTAATAAAAAAAATGAATGGCATGATAATGCGCAAATAGTATATAGCGAACTTGAAAAGTATTTAGACAGTGATTTGTCTATTGATTTGATGGTGCTGTATTTGTATCTATTTCAAAATAATGTATTCACATTATATAAATGACACAAGGAGAAAAGCATGCAACAGGTGCCACAATTTACAAAATTTAGGAGTTTGCAATATAACTGTACAACAGAACTATGAAATTGTGTTTACATTAACTTTTTAGTCTTATATTAATTTCAATTAAGAATTCATTAAATTCTTCCATGAGAACCCTGAATATAATGAGAACTGACTGAGGTCATTTATGTTAGGCAGAATTACTAGAAGTGGCTGTGTGGTCTCGAGGCCTAGAACCCCTTCAGATTTTATTTTTTTCTCCAGCCGTCTTGAGATTTTTTTTTTTTTGTTTGTTTGTTTTTTTCTGTCCTCTCTGGCCATTAAACCTTAATTTTACTCTTATGTTAGTCTTCCCTAATTTTAATTACTTATTTTGTCTTTTTTCATCATGTAAAGCACTTTGAGCTACATTGTTTGTATGAAAATGTGCTATATAAATAAATGTTCTTGTTATTATCTGGTTTGATTGCACTGTATACATGCACTATTTGTTTTCATGCTTGATTTGTATATAACATTTTCCCAACATTTTACATTTTTGAATGGTTACTGGTGATGATGACAGGTCTTCCAAAGGTAATATTTGTTTTGAAAGAAAAAATATGTTACAATTAAATTTTAGTAAATATCAACAATTTACTGTATTAGAAAACAGTAATACATATTTAATAAATATGCTATATTTTATTTGAAAAAAATATTTTAAAAAGTGTTAATGTGAAATTGTGCTGAATTAAAAATGAAAATTTAGTGTTTAAGAAATTCACTGCTAAATGATTCTACGGTACTCTGCCCATGCAGAATATAGTACACTATATACAGTTGGTAAAAATAAATATGCATTTCATCGCAGTGTTAGTCATTTAAATGAAAAATTGTAATTATAACATCAAGAGTAAGAAGTGTCAATTATTAATTCTGTGGTAATCATGCAGCCCTATCTATCAGAAAAATAAAATGCATTATGTTATCATATCTGGAGGCTTCATGCAATTCATTATTAGATAATTCGCCACTTTTATGATAGATATGATAGATTAATGTATCCAGTATGTTGAATGTAACTGGACAGAAAAGAAAGAAGTGCTTAATAAGATATTTTATAAAGAAGAGAAGAAGAAATCTATCAGGCTTACTTGATTAGTTTTCTTGGAACTTCTCGTTAGGCTTGTAAAGGGTGTCATTTTGCTTAACTTCTCACTACATTCACGTTTCAATGAAATCTTTTCAATGTGTTGCAATTGTTAAGTCTTTTAATATATTTTAAAAGATTCTAATATAAATTACACTGTACCATGTCCCATAACAGTGTTGAGCTCTCACTAAAGGTTTGTTTTTCCAAAATGATGTGGGAATTCAGAAACTGAAAATTAAAAAGAACCGAGAGAAACGAATCCAGAATATAAAATTTAACAATTAGCATGTTAAACATTTTAGTTTTTACAAAATTATTGGATTTTTTAGAACTCCTAAATAAAACTGGATAAAATTAGTTATTGACTTTCGCCGCACCAAACAGCCTCTATGCTCAGTCATTATTCAGGGAGTGAAAGTAGAGGTGGTGCACGGCTACAGATACTTGGGGGGTCCACATCAGAAAAATGCTAGACTGGTCTAGTACCACAGATGAACTATACAAGAAAGGCGAGAGCATTCTTTTATTCCCTTAGACGACTGACTACAGTACCTTTAAAGAGGGTAGTGGCATCCTTCACATGTTCTACATATTCTATGCTTTGGTGTGCTGGGCCAGTAACATCACTTCAAGAGAGACCCGTCAAATCAACAAACTAATAAAAAGGGCAAGCTCAATTAATGGACATACTCTAGTAGCAAAGGAGAAAATTAAAACAAAATCAAATGCCTTTATGAACAATGCTACACATTCTCACTGTGACACACTGAGGACTCTCAGCAAACACATTATTCAGCAAAACTATGTCAAGAACTGGGACTTACTTTAACCAGCGGCAATGCGGCGGCATGATGCGTGACTGTAAATACCAAGACAAAAATGCTCTTTCTTTTAACTCGTTCTGGTGTGTATTCAGTCCATAGTATATGTTTGTGTATTTATTTATTGAGCTTCTGTAAAAAGCCACATATACCTCGGGGGACAAATAAAATTCTATCCATCTATGGAAAAAAATGTAACGGATTTTGCTTTCGATTTCGGGCCTGCCAGGCATTAAAACAGCTGCAGAAGCTAAACTTAGTGGTTAGACTGTGGTTATAATCCTGTTTACTATGTTTCTGAACGAATTAATGAATGAACTCAGAAACGTCCTCAAAAAAGGGACACCTCGTTCCAATGTCGTGCTGAAACTGAAATAGTGGGCAGCAAAGTTAACCGTCCGCAACAAAATCAAAAGTGTATACCAATGCCAGACCTTGTGATGAAAGGGGATTCCCGAATCCCATCTGCAGATTTAACAGAACGACAAATCTACAGGGTTTTCAGATATTTTGCTTTCCGGAATCTTGCCGCTTACTTGATGTGAAAAATCTGCGTTTTCCAAAAAATCACTTCAATAACTCAATTAATTCACAAAGGCTCTTATGGGTCCTTGGCACGGGAAGCCTCATCTATAACATCGCAAATGTTATAAAGTCTTTGAAACATGTGGCGGTAATCCCCAAAGCAATCGGGACGGGTTGCGGCGACCTCCTTACTTTCAGGAGGTCTCCACGCGAGCAACCAAGATCAGTAAGTCCTCCCTGACTGGGCACGGATCCCACAGCTAAATTAAGCCATTAAATGGAAACTTAACAAAATACTCACCTACTGAACGATATCCCAAAACTGCAATCTTCCTGTGTTTTGGCTGGGGCATTGTGGTAAAATCACACAGTGATTGGAAGTAATAAATAAACAATAAATAAATAAAAATGGAAATGAAACTTTTAAGGACACATTAACCCGGCGGAGGGTCACGTGACAACAACAAACTTTTTTTTCTTCCCTTCAGGCCAGTAAATGTGGTCGGAGGCCCAAGACGACCGGTGCCTCCGCTGAGATATTCCGCTGATCCACGGGATTCTCTTTTCAAGAAAATATTTAATGGAACTAAACAAATTCGTTCTGTCTTCCTTTCGTAAAAAAATCAATCCGTTTAAATGTCGTTAATTCTTGCTCTCCAAAGCCTGTAAGAAACTCACCACGCTCTCGGGCTTTGAGTTGAAAAAAAGCTCGTGTGAAAGTTACGTAGCTGGATACGCGTTGAAGCCCATTTGCGCCCTTGTCACATGGTAAGTGTGTCTATTCAAATTATTTGAATTAAAGCAACTTTATTGGCAAACAGAGGTAAGCAAACATAAGGAGCGCAGTGGTGTAAGCCGCTCTATTTCAGGGTATGCATAAAAAATGTAACGATTTACTTCATGATGTTGAAGTAAATAAATAAGAGAATAGTTGCGTCAGATATGTGAAATATTAAAATATTCTTCAATTTAAAAGTTTATAGTCTAAATATTTTCGATTGTAATAGAAATGTATTTTTCGCCCTATGATAGAGGTCCATAGTAAAGGATTAAAAATCAAAAATTATCATTATATTCGTAATCACTGACACTGAAATCGTCCGAAACGATACCCTACATACTTATGTTCACAATTTTACATTTCTAACCTTCTGAGAGTAGTTCTTAGAAGTCTATGACCAATGGTAAAGAATCAAATATATAAAAAAATATATTAATGATCAGCAACCTCAAAATAGCATTAAAAGCACTCCACATGCCTATATTTCTGAAACCTTTTTTTTTTCAAAGCTTTGTGAAAAACTTTCACCGCTCATACCCCATAAGGGGGTAAATCCTTGGGGTTGGTTGATGTGACAGGCACAACTTCAGATCCTTCTGATCCTTTTGAACTGAAGACGCCTATTGGTTTACTCTTTATCATAAGTGTGTCATTTTCTGCACATGGTTCAAAATGTTGTAAAAGTGAGGATTTTTCTGGATTATAGGGCTAAAAATAGGGGCGAACTCCCAAAACGTTGACGTCTTGTGTAACTAAACATCAATACAAGTCAAACAGTATATCATATGTGTAGGTTTTCTCATACTGGTGAGTCAGGAGGCGCTGGATTAAAAAAAAAAAAATGAAATGATTTCAAAGCGTTCAACAGTAATTCTTATGAACAGAATATGAAACAACAGCCTGGATGGATAAATGTCTTCAGGTAAAAATAATATTCAAATACTTAGTAAAAGAGTTTTAAAATAAAGCTATAATGTAAATAATTTTAAGCTTTATGGTTACTGTAAGAAATGATGTTAATCTATCCTTGTTGTGAAATTAGAAATATAAATAACCCTTTGATTGGAACAAATTTATGTGCAAAAGTGGAAACATTTTCTAACTATGCTTATTGTTATATACAGTATATATATATAAAAGCCTTGGCATTGTCTCTTTACCCTCATAGGGTTCTTTTCTGTCTATTTCTTTTCAATTTATTACCTTTTTTAGGGGTGGGGTGTCTATATTATGGTAGTTATTGTAGTAGTGTACAGTAAACATGAATGATAAACGAAGAATATATAAAAATATCTATACATATTTTTCTTTTTCTTTCGGCTGCTCCCATTAGGGGTTGCCACAGCGGATCATCTTCTTCCATATCTTTCTGTTCTCTGCATCTTGTTCTGTTACACCCATCACCTGCATGTCCTAAAATATTTATACATATTATATACATAAAATGCTAAGCGTTGTGCCCATGTGTCAGGTGATTACTTGCAAAAGCTTCTTCTTGATCTTAATTGAAACTTTATGATATGACACACACTAATGAAGCAAAAAACGTGGCTAGCAGCAACCTCAGCCAAGTTCTTGGTGTTTGCATCTTTTTAATGTGGAGCTACACAGGAAAACTGATTGAGGAGGTGACATGGCAGAGAGAAAAAGAAAAACAGTGGCAGCTGCTGAGCAGCAATCAAATTTCAGAAGTTGATTATATAATAGGAAGATGAAGAATGACAGCTTCGGCATCTGCAGCACATCAAGATCATGTAGTGCAGCACCCTGCTGATGCTTGTGAACTACTGGAGCCCTTGACTTTGGGAGGACAGGAGGTCCTCATGTTTCATTTTATTTAATAGAAAATACTAGTCAACTTGCCTGTTGCAGTCCTTACATATGTTGTTGCAACCAGTCACTTGTTGCTTTTGTAGATGACTGTTGCATCATGACATCACTACTCCATTTGTCATACTTGCATGTTTTTTGGACATAAGTGCATACAGTGGATTCAGAAAGTATTCAGATCCGTTCTGAACGTTTTATTGTGTTGCAGATTTAATTTTAAATTGATATATTTGATATTTTGGCTTATCAATATACACACCATAACCGATAATGAGAAAGTGAAGACATGTTTTCAGAAGGGTTTTGAAATTTATTAAAAATCAAAAACTGTAACCTCTAATTCAAATTCAGGACTTTGTAGAAGCCCCTTTGGCAGCAATTACAGCTATTAGTCTTCTTAGGGAAGTCTCTACAAGCGTTTCACTCTTGGATATAGTGAAAAGTCAAGCAAAATGACACTGATGTTCTATGAGGTTTAATTCTGGACTTTGGCTGGATCACTCAAGGACAGTCAATGAATTGTCTCGAAGACACTTCTGCATTGGCTTGACTGTATGCCTCGGGCCATTGTTATGCTGAAAGGGCAGCTATCACTACAGTGTGAGGTTGTGAACACTCTGGAGCAGATTTTCTTCATAGACCTATCTGTATTTGCTGCATTTATCCTTTCCTTGATTCCGTCAGTCTCCTTATTGCTACTGCTGAAAAGCACCCCCATAATATGGTGCTGCTGCCACCATGCTTCACCATAGGTATGATATTAGGCAGTGATGAACAGTGCCTGTTCTTCACCAGACATAGTGCTTGGAGTTCTTTTCTCAAAGAGTTCAATTTGTGTCTCATCAGACCAGAGAATATTTTTCTCCATGCTCCCAGAGACCTTTAAACTGTCATATGCCTTCTACTTAAGAGTGGCTTCCGTCTACCCACTGTCACACACATGTGCTTGGAAGACAACTTAAAGGCTTGTCTGACTGTAACTCCACCCTGAGTTGATGGTTGGCACTTTTCCCACTGTTTTATTTTTTTTCCACCAATTTTACTGGTTTCACCTCAAAGGTGCCCCAAAAGGTTATCTTGTCTTGCCTCCGGTTTTACAGCAGCATAGTCTGAAGGATAAACTGACAGAATGACAGAACCGGTGGACCTACCAATGCTGGTCCCAGCCCTCATCGAGGAAGTCAAGGCACTATGAATCCACATGGGGAACCAAAGGACCAAATTCACCAACAATCATCTAACCACATGGCCGGCACTCTGTGAGGAAAGAGCGTTGGGCCTATCCTAGGTGTTGCTACCCCTTCATCCCAAGGATGACACTGAGACATACCTGCTCATATTTGAATGAACAGCAGTTAGACATCACCAGGAACACAAGGACTGGGTGCACGTACTGGCCCCTTTCCTGACAGGTGAGGCTCAGAAGGCTTATGACCTTGATGATGATGAGGAGTAGGTTGTCAGGGACTACGATTGATTGAAGGGAGTGATCCTAGCACACTACAGCGTGCCTGTGGACCTTCAGGCCAAACAATGCCGTGATGGTTCAGTCTGGAGCCACCAACACCCCTGCAAGCTTACAAGCTGTGGGGTAAGCTCAGGCTCTAGTTGAAGCTGGGGATTAATGTGCCTGAGCAGATGGTAGAAATGGTAGCCTGTGACTATCTAATCAACTAATTTCCTGAGTCTCTTGACTGACACGTCTGCAAGCAAGTGTGAAAGAACATGAATTCTCTCATTGAAACCATCAAACGTCTCTGGCTGGCCATGCAAGCAGAATGTTCAGAACAGCCTGGATAATTGCCAGAAACCTTGAAGAAAATAGTGGCTAAAGGTACAAGCCCAGCCAGCATGACATGGAGCCTGCTACCCGGCCAAAAGAGAAATCCCTGCCTTGTGTACACTGTTTTAAGTGGGGAGAGGAAGGGCATACCATTCCCAACTGTCCATGGCTAGACAAACCAACGGACTGTAGTTGGGCCCAGGGAGGAAGATATTGTGCACTTGTCAACCCTCTTCCTTCTCCTTGTACTGGTGATGGTGAGTAGTTATAAGGTTACAACATTACACTAAGGTTACAACACTTATTGATTCGGGCAGTAACATTTCCATTGTTGCTTGCCAGTGTGTACTTACTCAACAGTGGAGCTTTGAATGGACCAGTTTGATGTGTATCCACCGGGAAACATGCTGGTACACACCCACCCGCTAACTCATGGTTGCCGTGATGTGGAATCCCCCTTTTATTGTCATACTCGGGTGGGACTGGACCAACAATAAATGTGGAAAAACACTACACCCTCCTGTGTTAAAGATGGGCCTTGCTGTGTATTATCCCAGCTCAAAGTGGAAGGGAGATATCCACTCAATGAGAGGCCGCTGAAGACTTGCAGTAGAGTACTGATGCCAACATTAGTGACGTCAGGGCAGACGGTTCCTGAATTACATTTTCAATTTTGGCAATTGAAGACTCATTTAAACAAACAGGAACAGTGGAACAAAGATTACCTTAAATTTGCTAAAAATGCAGTAGTCTTGGTAGATGGGCAATGTATTGCACATCCCTTGTCCTAGGGACCGCACTTTGTTTTGAAAAATGACTTGCTGTACCATGTGGCATAATATGAGGGTGAGGTAAGATTGTTGTTGCTAGTCCAAAGAGCAGTTGAACAGTTATGCGATAGATTTGATAAAATTAGACCTATCCCAAAAGAAAATAAGGAGTACGCTCAATCAGTACAGCCCCATCTTCATAACAGAGTCTCGACCCATCGGGAGTTCCATCCTGGGGACCGAGTCATGGTCTTTATTTCTACCACTCATTCCAAATTGACCCATTGACAGGGTCACTATGAGATTTAAGAAAGAAAAGGGTTGGTCGACTATTTAGTAAAACAACCAAATCATCAACCACCCCAGTGTGTTCATCACATTAATTTGCTTAAACCGTAGAGGGAAAGGAAACCATATCCTTACTCTGGACAGACATGCTCCCTATTTATCAATAGAGATGTCTTAAACATTGGACCTAATTTAACGTCTTAGCAACAACTGGAGCTCGAAGCAGCCATCCAGTCCATCCTGAGAGTAGTAGATGAGAAACCAGGCCGGAAAAACATCATTATAGATCCAGGTCTGGTCGCCAGGGGGTGCCCTTATTGGCTCCTGGAGGCAAAAAGAGTAGAAGTGGAGCTTGAACTCAGACAAATGCTAGATCTATGTGGTTTTGAGAAACGTATTAGTCCTTGGTCTAATCCTATTGTTCTTGTCACAAAGCCCGTCAGAAATTGGTATTTTTGTAATGATTTCCATTAGCAGAATCAAATCTCCCAACTTACCTGATGCCATGAGTGGATGAACTCCTCGAGCAACTCGGGAGAGCATGTTTCTTGACTACACATGACACAACAAAAGGGTACTGGCAGCTTCCCTTAACAGAGTCTGCAAAGGAAAAGACAGTGTTTAGCACCCTTTGAGAGCACTGGCAGTATTGTGTCCTCTCATTTAGATTGCACAGGGCACTAGCAACCTTCCAACTTCTCGTAGATAAAGTGCTACAGTCTCACAATTTCTACAGTGCTGCCTACCTGGATGATGTGGTAATCAATTCCCGCCTGTGGGAGGAACTCATACAACATGTTCAGGCAGTCTTTCTCACACTTTGAGAAGCCATGCTCTGGCTAAATCCAAAAATATGTTATTTTGGACTAATGGAGGCCAGATATTTAGGTTTATATGGTGGGGAGAGGGAATTGACCACAGTGTTTTAAAGTCACTGCTATATTGCATTGGCCCCAGCCACAAACCAAGCAACAGGTTCAAGCTTTTTTGGAGTTAGAAGGATACTACCGACAGTTTGTGTTCTATTTTTCTGAAAAAACAACGTCCTTGATTAATTTTACAAACAAGCAACCTCCCAATAAAGTAACATGGGATGAAAATACAGATGCTCAAACAGGCCCTCAAACTTCACAGCCAGAGTAATGACTCCTGACTTTTCCCTTCCTTTAATCCTCCAGACCAATGATTTTGACACAGGTCTTGGTGCCTTGTTAAACTAAAGCACTGATTTTTAATAAATTTATAGACCTTTTTGTAAAACTAATACAGAATGTTTTTTTTTTTTAAAGAAAAATCCAGAACTTTAGAATCCGTTGATGAGGCACTACCATCTTAAACACTGTCATCAAAAAGACATCATGTAGTGTGACTCCCTGTAGCCATGTGGTAGTAACAGTGCACTTTCGCGGACAACAATTTGGTAATTACTGTTCAAGAATACACAAAATGTTAGCAGTTGCAATTAAAATTAAGTTACACATTAAAAATAAGATAGAAATGACATTTACATATTCTACTGCATCTCGCCGCTTGAGTTTATTTTTAAATGTTTCGGTCCTAACCAGCCATCTGACAAACAAATCTATATACTGTATATGGACTCCACTTTTTCTGTTACTTGTATATCTATATATGTATATATTGTTATGCAGTATTTTTTTGTATGTCATTTATTCATTTTTACTTTCTTCTAAGTTGTTTAATTTCCTTGTAACTATTTCTTTGACATCTTGTAAAGCATTGAGCTACATCCTTTGCATGAAAAATGTGCAATAGAAATAAATGTTGTTGTTGTTACTCTGGAGTGGTGGCTCTGAGGCTAAGGATCTGCGCTGGTATCCAAAAGGTTGCCGGTTTGAATCCCCGTCACTGCCAAAAGAGATCCTACTCTGCTGGGCCCCTTGAGCAAGGCCCTTAACCTGTAATTGCTCCAGGGGCGCTGTACAATGGCTGACCCTGCGCTCTGAGCCCAAGGGGTATGCGAAAACTAACAAATTCCTAATACAAGAAATTGTATAAGGCGAAATAAAGAACAAAAAAACCCCAAAAAACTCATCTTTTTGCTTTACTATTGTTGTCAGCAAGTGTGTTTTGCATATTTTACAATAATGTACAACATTCCCAGCACTGGGTGTACATGGGTACTTAACATGAGCTAATTGGCTGGGTAGGCACTCCATTTAGTTTTGCAGAGCTTGGTTAGGGAGGCAAGTTTTATGGAAGTTTTATTTAATATATATATAATCATTTACAAATTATTACAGTATGTCCTTAAATGAAGTTGTAACAATGAATTATTAAAACAACAAAAAAAAAAAAAAAGGACTGATGGCGACTAAAAGGTTAACTAAACATGGCTTAAAGCTTGAGCATATGGGATCTGCCTCATCCCAGAGAAGCCACCATTTTGATTTTCCTAGGTTAGAATCAGGTAAATGAGTAACAAACACCCATCTAGAAAGCAAGGTTAAACTAGGGAGAAAGCCGAAACACCCCTGATCTGAAGCAGTGCCAAGATTAATAAAAGAATCAGCAGATCACCCCTACTTACGAGGCAGCTTTCAGGTAAATGGGAGAGTCGAAAGGAGTCAGAAAATACTGATAGCACTAGATAATTGAATGCCATAATAAAGCTATGCATATTAAGATTAAGACATGATGCATTAGTTGAGGTAATGATAGTAGAAAAGCATAAAAGCAAATGAATTATATTATTAATTGCTCACTCCATGAACCAAGACATTTGTGCATTTCTATGAGCAAATAAAGATTTATTCTGCATTCTCACCTGGTCTCTGTGAATGACTTCTTTGAAAATGGAGGAAAGTTTTTTCCACAGCAGTTCTCGTGAGCTTAACCATTAAACCTTAATTTCCACCTCCTTTTCTCAGATTATCACCAGATCTTGTTAAAAGATTTTAATATCTGCTATTTCTCAATTTGTCTTCCCGTTCATATGTGTCATCATGTATCTGTGTGGTCATGAAAAAAAACATTGAGGAAACAGCTACATGGACAAAATTTTATAAAAATCACCTAGAAAGTAAAACCATCTGTTTTAGGAAAACCAAAAATCCACCGAATGAACGTGGAGTTGGCAGTTGTGTCTTGTTTTGTTTTGTTTTGCTACCAGGCTTTTCTGGTTAAATATGAGCACTTATTATATTTTTATATTCCTTGTGTTACTGTATTATACTTCTTAAATCGAATGTAGTTCAGTTGCCTTAAGTCTAACAAACTAGAATTCAGATATATTAAGAAAGCTGAGGAAATATAAAAAAAAAACTTACACAAAGCCCCCTTAATTACTGATAGTTAATTAAATAATAATCACTCATCCTCACCTTAATCAAACCTAACCAAATTATTTATCTAAATTACAAACTGCTTACTTGGAGGCATTGTGGAGGCAGCACTGTGTTATTGAGAAAGCTGTAGAAGCCTACATCTGCAGTGCTGGAATAAATAAACTGACCGCATACAGAGAAGTCTTTTTGGGGTAGGCTGTGGAGTGTGTTTGTGTGTGTCTGAACACGGACGATATATTCAAGGGATGTAGGCTGCTTGTAGACATTTTAATTACAAAATACTAAAGTACAGAACTCACATATGACCTGTAGAGCACTATAAATATTTACATTTTTATCCACATCAGACCATGCCAGGTAGGTGGGTTAATATTCAAAAACGCTATACACAATAAGCATGTTTAGTGATTACATTCCAGAAATACGCCCTACAGTTTGCATTTGGACAACCCGACAATCTCACAAAGGATGCGAACAATTGGTGGCTTAACAGACAGAGGCACCTTTGTTGCGGCCCCCTAGACAAATCATTGTTTGGTGATAACTGTTGTGTAGCACAATTCTATTAAAAAGACACTGGCATGTTGCTTCAGACTACAGCCTCTCAGTCACAATCAGCATCTTTTCCACATGAAGTGAGCCAGTGGTGCTTTATCTGATGTTGCATTTTAAAGTAAATGGCAGTGGACAATTGTAAAATGGTGCAGTTATTCAGTGCTTAAATAATCTTTTATTCCAGTGCAACGTCCACTATCAGCATTTTCCAGTTTATAAAATATTAAAAGCATTTTGTAGGTATTGGTAATACAGTACAATAATTCTATACTTAGCTCAGATCTGTCTTATAATTGAGTGGCTACCATACCTTAGGATGGCACTGATCACTAAATTAGAATATTCCTGCTGAAAGAGTGGTATTTTAAAATGTAGAAACAGCCTTATTTATTGCTTACAGGGAGACCATACATATCTTGATACCCACACATGTAAATGCTTTGACATCTTTCATGTTACATATTGGATGTTGGATAAGAGACTGCAGCAGTTAAACACCTGCTGTATTTTTAATATCTTTTAGAGAAGGGCACATGGGTGTTTAAACTCGGGATGACATAAAATGGAAGACACTGCAGACAGACCAAGGGAAAAGCAGAAGTTTGACAGAGTGAACACACAGCTGAAAGGACAAGAGAATGAATTTCATTTATATAAGGCAAGTTTTTTTTTTTTTTTTGGTGTACATTGCAAACTCAATCAGCAGAAGAGAGTTTCTATTTCTAATGGAAATTCAGTCAGCCCTCTGTCTCTGTGGATTCAACCAACCACAAAACAAAACAATTTGTGAGAAAAAGAAAAAAAAAACCCTAAATTTCTAAAAAAGCAAAATGTGAATTTGTTGTGCGCAGAGCACAACGCTGAATCCATGTGAATGAAGTGATCTGTAGGGATACCCTGCTGTAGCATCCTGCCATTGAAGTTGCATAAAATGGAGTAAATTTACAGATCCTATATGCATAGGTGGACTTTTAAATCAACAAATTGACATATTATTAAAGTAAAGAGTTTCTTTCTGACCTCAAACATTTTCTTTTTTTGTTAATTTTAAGGCAACAGCTACTATAAATGTAAAAATCAATAAATATGGTAATTTAATTGATCCTAAGTAACTCTCTTGCATGTCACTTACCCTTAAAACAGAAACATTCTGTGCTAAAAAAATGAAGGATTAGTTTACGGTTTCAGATTTAGCTTAATAGAAGTCATTTGAACTTGTGTATTTTGTATACCGTGTATTCTTCTTTTACATGGAAGACAGCCATTCCTTTCAGCAAAACAAATCCCCAACCAGCTATTTTAATTACGTGTCCATGTCTTATGAAAGTGTTGCACGTACAAGCAGAGAAGCAACCTCAACCATGCATCAGACATGCCACCATGACAAAATATTAAATAAACAAATGTCTCTTTGATGAAGTTGGTTAAAAATGTTCACTCAATCAATCCATCCATATTCTAAACCCACATATCCAGAGGAGGAACGCAGGGACCAAACATTAGGGACAAGGCAGAAGCAATACCTGGACAAGGTGCCAGCCCAACATAGGGATAACACACACACACACACACACACACACAAGCACAGTTCAACATCACCAACCCACCCGCATGTTTTTCTAAACAATACTAGAACACAGTGTCTGGGTTCAATTAGTTTACCTCAGAAAACTTTTTCCCTTTTTTTTTTTTTTGGATTTTAATTAAACGGCAAATAACATTCCATAGAATCAAGTGAAACTTAACAAACCAAAATTCACCCCCCACTCACAAGAAAGAGTATCCTTTTCCCCAATTTAGAAGCTTATTCTAAAATGTTAGATTAGATCCTGCCATATTTTAAAAAAACGTTTTGGGGAAACTGATGTTTTATATTATTTGAAATTGGAAAAAATCAAATTTTCAGTTAGAGGATCTGTACAAAATTTTTTCAAAACTTGGCAGGATTTAATCAATATTATTTTAATATAGATATTTACTTCTCCCCTTCTTTTGTCTAATGTTGCCTTATTAAAAAGCTTAAAGCAATTTTCCTTTAGCTAAGCTCTCCTTCTCAGGGGTGGGGTTTGATTTGTCTTCAAATTTGTTGGGTTATAAATTGATCTGTTTGTATGGAATGATTACAATGAAAATTAATAAAATAAAAAATATTAAAAAAACGTTTTGAACAGATCCTCTAAGTGAGAATTAGATTTTTTTCCAATTTCAAATAATATAGGACATCAGATACCTGCAGACTTAAAAGTGGTGGGATGGGATTCTTCCAGTTCAGCAAGATATGTCTATGTGCTAGTAGTGAGGTAAAGGCAATTAGGATTTGTTTGTCCTTCTCTACTTTAAGCCCATCTGGGAGTCTACCAAACACAGCTGTTAATAGGTTCGGAGTGATTGTGACACCAAGGCTGTCTGATAGGCATTCAATGGTTTTGGTCCAGAATTATGTTAATTTGGTGCACACCTAAAACACGTGGCCCAGTGAAGCTGGAGATCGACTGCAACATTTACAAGTTGAATCTTGCCCCGGAAACATTTTAGACAATTTAAAATGAGATAAATGCACTTGATAAAAGATTTTAAATTGAATCACTAAGTGCTTTACACAAATGGAGCTAGAGTATACAGTATTCTATGTGTGGCTGCCTTCCACTCCTTTTCTGATATATTAAGTGAAAGATCCTTATATTAAGTGAAAGATCCTTTTCCCATTGTACCCTGGGATTTTTGAAAGAAAGGGACTTTTTTTTGTAAATTGTAGAGATGCTATCTATCCGAGTCTTCAAGACTGATCAATATTTCTTCTGATACAGTAATAGGTGGAACATGAGGAAAATTGGGCAGGTTCCATTTATCAAAGTTTCTAGCTTGAAAATAGTAGAAAAATTGTGTAGATGAGAAGTTAAATTTGAAGCTTAATTGCTTGTAGGATGCAAAGACATTATCTATGTACAAGTCTCTATTTGGGGCGGCACGGTGGCGCAGTGGGTAGCGCTGCTGCCTCGCAGTTGGGTGATCTGGGGACCCGGGTTCGCTTCCCGGGTCCTCCCTGCGTGGAGTTTGCATGTTCTCCCCGTGTCTGTGTGGGTTTCCTCCGGGCACTCCGGTTTCCTCCCACAGTCCAAAGACATGCAGGTTAGGTGGATTGGCGATTCTAAATTGGCCCTAGTGTGTGCTTGGTGTGTGGATGTGTTTGTGTGTGCCCTGCGGTGGGTTGGCACCCTGCCCAGGATTGTTTCCTGCCTTGTGCCCTGTGTTGGCTGGGATTGGCTCCAGCAGACCCCCGTGACCCTGTGTTTGGATTCAGCGGGTTGGAAAATGGATGGATGGATGGAAGTCTCTATTTGTTTTAATCTCAGACACTTTCCGAACATTAAATACCATGTTTATTATGTATGAGAGGGTGGAAAAAAGTGGTTGTCATGTAGAGGTTCAACAGATAAAACCTCTGTCTTAAAGTGTTTCCTACATTGGTTTCATTTTCTAAGTGAATGAAGTGCAATTGGATTATTAGTGTATTGATGATAATTTGTATTTACTGGGGCACAGAGCAGGGAATATAAAGAAGTACTGCAAGATTTTAATTCTATTGCAGACCAGACTTATGTATATTCATCAATTTGTGTTGATGTCCAGGTCTTTGTAGCCTGTATATTTGCTGCCCAGTAATAAAACTGAAAATTAGGTAGTGCCATGGCCCCTTCTGTTTTAGATCGTTGTAGAGTCATCCTTTGGATACTTGGATGTTTCGAATTTCAAATAAATGAGGTTATGACTGATCTGACTTCTTCAAAAAAAAAGATCTGTTAATGTATATAGGGATGGTTTGAAATAGAAAAAGAAGCTTAGGAAGAATGTTCATCTTAACAGTGTTGATTTTCCCTGCTCATGTGAGATGGAGGGTGGATAGTCTATTCACGTCTTCTTTCATTGTTTTCCATGCAGACAGCAAAATTTTGTTGAAAAAGAGCTTAATATTTACTTATGATATTTACCCCTAGATATCCATATTACTAACCGAGAATGGTAAACTGGATGGCATGGACGCAGGTACACGGCGATGGGACCATGAGACGTACTGTGCAGGCGCGTACAGCTCAACTAATGGAAATAACAAATAAAGCAAATGTGCTGCTTGGGATTGTACAAACCGCTGAACGCTTTACACCAAATTCAAACACAATACAGCTCAACTAACACACGGCCCCAGAGAATGACCACAGAACAAACAAACACAACAGGATCCGGCACCCCGCCCAAAGTCAAACCGGAGAGAGTACGGATGCTGCAAACGTCCACACTACACAGCATAGTGAAACCCGAGATAATACGGAAGGCGCAGGCGTCACCGCCATATTGTGAGTGGCACTACTGCGGAGTCAAGTTAGGAATAATGTGCTGCTTGGGACTGTACAAACCGCTGAACGCTTTACACCAAATTCAAACATAATACAGCTCAACGATACACACACGAGCCCACCTGGATAAGATCAATGAACGCAAGCGCCTACAACGCACGTCTGAAACTGCGGAAGCAAAGCAGGCACGGGTTCAAAACGAACAAGCTCGACTGATGGATATACAAACACGAGCCCGCCTGGATAAACAACGCGCCCATAGCTGAGGACTAATGACACAGCCACCCAGAAAAGAGGATTCTGCACTGCACCCCAGAGTCAAACGTAAGACACTACGGGGTCCGCAAAGGTCCATAAAGATAGTACGGAATATATAAGAGCACACCCATCAAAAAAAAATCAATCGTGTAAAAGCACATAGTACACACAAATAATGTGCTCTCAGCGCATACAAAGCGTATAAGGACAATACAGAGAATAGAGACCCAAAGGCATTGGAGAGAAAAAAAGGCAGATAAGAGATTATGAAAGCAGTGGAATTCGAAAGGCTCAAACAAACGATGGCGCGATACACATACAGTACAGAATATGAAAGCGGTAAAATTCGAAAGTATTGTAGCGTCCCAGCCAGGTTGAGGGCTTTTTGGTTTTAAGTGACTGTTAGGTCCGATTGAGGGAAGGCGGAGTACAGCACGGAGGACTGATAGAGGGGTATTGATTTGATGAGGTAAGGGGGGGGGGGCGTTGGAGAGGGTGCTAGAAAGTTGTGTTTGGGGTTAGGAAGTCAGCGATTGTTCAAGTAAAACTTTTGTGACACTTTATCATGTCAGTCACTACAGTATCAAAGAAAAGATAGAAACGATTGCATTACCGCAAACAAAAGGTGATTAATCATCAGAACCAGGTGTAATTGAAAAAATACCAGGACAAATTGAGGTCTGAAAAAAAAAAAAAGTAGACAACAAAGTCTTTTTGCACTTGCATAATTCAATGGACAAAACTTGGATTTACACAATAATGGACTATATGCTATGAGAATCTGTGGTCCCACAACAGTTAAAGGAATGACAAGTTAAATTTCAAAGAGTACACAATTCGGTCGGGTGTATATTGATGATCTCGGAGAAGCGATGAAAATTTTAGCAGGCAAAGAGAAAGGTGATGTATATATTCCGCGAATAACATTACACACCAAAGGAGATCGTGATATGCCATTTGTAGTAAAATGTTTACAGTTTACCCTGAGAATAGCTTTTGCTATGACAATCAATAAATCACAGGGACAAACAGAAAAACTCGGATTATTTATTACAGAAACAGAAACAATATTCACTCACGGGCAGTTATACGTTGCGTTGTCACAATGTTTCTCCAAAAAATATTGTTTTTAATGAAGCTTTAAAGTAAAAGTGAAAATAATGAAATTGAAACAATTCCAAAAAAAAAATGTAAAATTGTATATCCAATTAACCAAACACAGGGGTTGGCGAGCGAAGCGAGCAGGGGGCAAAGCTAATATTGTGTGCTAGAGAGTTTACTGGAAAATGCACTTTTATTCAAATTGATTTTGAGTCCAGATATCTTTTAGTACTTTTAGGACTGCTGGCAAAGAATTTTGTGGGTCCGATATATACGGTACCATATCATCTGCAAATAGTAATATTTTCTGTTCAAGTCTGAAACTCCACTTTATCTCTGATGCATTCTAAAGTAAACAGCCAATGGCTCAATGGCAATTGCAAAGAGAAATTGTGAAAGGGGGCATCCTTGTCAAAGTAGTTTGAAATTATGTTAATACAAACTGAGGCTGCTGGAGTAGTATAGTGTAGTTCGAACTATGCACACATGTTTGAGCTGAACCCAAATTTGTGCAATGTCGTGAAGAGGTAGTCCCATTCAACCATATCAAATGCTTTTTTGCATCCAAACATAGCAAGATCTCTGGGGTGTTTAATTTAATGGGTGAATATATTATATTAAACACTGAAGATTAGAAGCAAAGTGTTTGCCTTTAATACATCTGGTTTGGTCTTATGATATTACAGAAGGTAGCACTTTCTCAATCCTTCTGGCTAGAACTTTGGAGAAAAGCTTAACATTATTATTTAGGAGCAAAATTGGTTTATGATGCACATTGTAGTTATCTCCTTATTTTTCTTAGAAAAGATGCAAATGCTTGTTGAAAAGTTTGAAGTATAATTTTGTTGTCTTTAGTTTCTGTAAATGCTGCTAATAATAGTGGAGAAAGCTTATTTGAACATTCTTTAATAAAATTCCACTAGGTAGCCATCAGGGCCGTCTGCTTTCCCATGTTGAAGTGAGTTTATAGCATATAGTAATTCGGAGAGTGACAGAGGTTTATACAGTTCCTATGCACTAAGAGTATCTCGCTGATTTGATTGTGTCATATCTTCTTTAGACCGAGTAGAATATAAAGTCTTATAGTACTCTCCAAATGTGTTGGTTATATTTTTATGATCCATGATTTTATCTCTGTTAATGCATACTTCCTGTTTGTGGATTTGTTGAGCTAAAATGTTACTGGCCATCTCTCAGTGTTCACAATAATGGTGTTGTGATTTAAAGATGAGCTGTGCCGTTTCTGTAGTAGTCAAGAGGTTAAATTCTGATTGCAAAACCTATCTTTTCCTATAAAGTGCCTCATTTGGAGACCAGAGGCGTAGCTAGGGTTTTCAGCGCCCGGGGACAACTGAAGATTTCGCTCCCCCTCCTGTTTGCCAAAACGCAATGGGGAAGGGAAAGAAAATTATAAAATGGCACCCCCTGGATGCTGCACCCGGGGACAGATGCGCCCCCCCCCCCCAGCTACGCCACTGTTGGAGACCTGATGTATTCTAGATCGATTCTGATAATTTTGCTCATTAACTCATAACTTCTTGGTTTCCAATTTATTTATTAAGACTTGGAGAAACGTTTAAGTATTAAGCTTACTACAACCTTTACAGAAATTCAAGAAGCAGGTTGATGAAAAAATACAGCAAAATACGAGTAAGAGAGTAAAATTAGAGTACATGCTGCTCACCTTGAAAATTTTAAGCAAACATTTACAACTCGTATTGAAACAGTTGGAAAAGCAACGGCTGCAAAATCAGAATGCAAAGTACTTGCTGACAAACTGGCTATGCTGAAAGACAGATATAGAAGGAGCAACATCAGAATAGAAAGTCTCCCTGAAAAACAGGAAAGTCCAAACAGTGAAATTCACAGCTTAACCATTCTCTAAAATAACTGGAGAGGACTTAAAATTGGACACCAAGATCTCAGCAGCCCACCATACACGCGGATCGAATGCCTTAAAACCGAGAAACCTTATTGTCTGTTTTGACAAACTACAGGCTAAAGAGAACTTCATGTCTGTTCTCAGACTGAAAGAGGTTATATTTGAGAGAGAGTGGGAAAAAAAAATTTGTATTTTCCCAGATTTCTCCCCTGCAACAGCTGCTAAACTTGCCACATTTTACAGCATTAAACAAAACCTACGCAGAGCTAAAATCAGATACAGCCTCTTGTACCCTGCCAAATTTAAAGTGCACATTGAAGGTCAGTTTTACATTTTTAGCTCTCTGAATGAAGCAAAAAAAGAGCTAAGAAGACTGATCTCAACATCCTTTTGAAACACGATCATGGGTCATACCTTATTCTGGCAAGGCAAAGAAGCTTGCAACTTGGTCCATTTGTAATGTAACATTTCCTGTAACTATACATTCTATTTCCTTTTCGGACATTTTGGCAACCACAAAGTAACTAGCTATTTACAGTGTTTTTTCACATCATTTCCTTGGTTTATTGTATTGGGAATGTACTATAATATTTTATATCAGTCTCCATGGGAACTATTTAACATCCTTCCCTAGGTTTATTGTATTTGGACTGTAATTTCAAAAGATATCTCAACTTCAACATCACTACACTGCTGCTGGGGAGGTTCGTTTTGTTCTCGATGTTCTCTGTCTTTTAGGGTGTCAGAGGATGGGACTTCTTGGAGTGTGTGTGGTCTGCAAAAAAAAGGGGGGGGGGAGGGGTGTGTGAAAGATTTGGAGAGAGGAGAGCAATGCTATTTCTTATTAATCCTTTCCAACCCAATAACTAAGTGCCAACATAAAAATTGGCTTCATAGCCAGAACACCTGGCACTAATATGAAATTTAGATTAGTTATCAAATATAACAATGTACAGTAAGACTACAAAATGTCAACTAAAGCTCAGAAACAATGTCTTTATGACCAAACAGTGAACTTTGTGAACTGGAATGTCAAAGGTCTAGCTCATGAATTAAAGAGAAAGTATTCTCTCGCTTAACAGGTTTAAATGCCAAGATAGCATTTTTACTGAAGACTCACTTAGTAATTAAGCACTAGTTTTGGTTGTAAAGGGAATGGATTGGTTAAATTTTTCAATCCAGATATAAAAAGAAAACTAGGGGTGTAGGCATCTTAAAACTCAGGGGTGTAGCATCAGACATAATATCCAATCCCAAAGGCGATATGTTATGGTGATGGGCAATATATTTAATACTTAAAGTAATTCTGATAAATATCTACAGTATGCACCTAACATGAATGATATAAATTTCATCCATAACGTATTTGCATCTATCCCTAATGTGAACACTCGCAAAATTATAATGGCTGGAGACTTTGTGTTTTAAATGCACACCTAGATAGGTGTTTAGCTACAGCAACATCATCATTTAATACTACAAAAATAATTACAGTTTGTAATGGATCAGTACTTATCAGACCCATGGATGTTTTAAAATCCTAATCCAAGAGCATATTCCTTCTCACAAGTTTAATATTGTTACTGAAGAATTTTTATTTCTTCACAGACAAGTTTTTTACCCATTATCAAATCTTATAAGCACAATGCCATTGTTATCTTTGACCACGCCCTCTGATCATGTACCTTAAATACTGTAACTATGGCCTAAACACTCCTCTCTTAGCTGGTTGTCATTAGCTGACAAGAACTGTACAGAATTCATATCCAAGCAAACTGATTATTTTCCACAGACAAATGCATCCTCAGAGGTCTCTGCAGGAATACTCTGAAGGCATTTTTAAGAGGACAGAATGTCACCATTCTCAAAGAATTTTTTTAGATAATACAATACATTGTGGTGTTAAGTGAAACCGAGATATGCAGTACACTCAAATTGCAAGCACATACATAATAAATATTTGAGATGTTTTAAAACTTATTCACTTGTACATATCACTCCAAGAAGTCATGGTAAGCAGCTACAAAATTTATTTTAGGACTAATAATTTGCAGTTCTGCCTGTTCAAAGGGCTACTTAATGGTTCAGTGTAAGGACTCAAACAGATGAAGGTTGTGGTTTTTACCACATGAACGGTCTTCTTGGTTCTTCTGTGTTTCAGAATACCTTATTTCTTTGGGCAGCTGCTTTTATAATCTTGGATATTACAGTCAGCAGTGGATTTCTTTTTGTGCCTGTAGGCTTGCAAGGTCTAAGTCCAAACTATTCCTCTCCAGTGGATACATTATGTCGTATGCACAGCTTTGTGTTAAAAGATGCCTCAGGAGGTGGCAGTGAGCCCGTATTCTACATTTGAGTTTCTAGTAAAAATTATATCCCCACCTGAAATTTTCATAGAAGCAAATGGGAAATCTGTCTCAGTTGTGTACACTGTAAAGTACAGATGTCCACTGTGTTTTCAGACTAGCCCGTACCTGAATTGTAGATCTCATTTTGAATACTCAAAAATAAGTTGTAGATAAATTCTGATTTTGTCTAGGCAAGCTACAATTTTAGACATCTAAAATCTAATAATGTTAGTCAAATTAAGACGTTAAATATTAAAAACCAACTTGCCATCGGACTCTTGACATTAACTTGCAAAGAGGCAATACAATTAGAGCAGTCTATGTTAACTTATTTATAATACAAATAATTATTAAATATCCTATACATTTTGTATGTTTTTAATTGAAATACATTACAGGCGCAGTAACTAATTATTCATTTGATTAATGTCAAAATTAGTAGATTTAACTTACCTGCATGAAAATGTGAACAGGTAAGAGACAAATGTTAAAATGGCATGCATTACACACGGTCCATACGGCTTTAACTTTAAAGATGTTGATCCACTTCAAGAAGTACTGTAGGTCCATATTTTACTGTAGTACTGCTTTCTCAAGTCTAAGCTTTGCATAAATGAGTGCTTTGTTAGGGCACAAAAATGAAAACGTACAGGTGTCCTAGGTTTACTACTTACAGTCTTGCAGGTTAACAAAATGTTTAGCAATGCTAAGTACCATAAGGTTTGCTAGTATCTGTACCTCATTTATTACAGATTTTACTTTCAAGGAAAAAGAAAAACAAGACTGTTACTGGCACAATTCTATCCTGTAAATTATATTTCTTTAGCTCTTACTTTTATCACATTCAGTAGTATCTATGCAACTCAAATTGCATTTTTAAATTAAATTTGAACATGTCTCTGGCTTGAATGCAACATAAAGTTCACTTCTGAGAAGATAAAAATTGGACAATTAGAAGATCAGAATGGATATTAACAATTTAATGTGGTTATAAAAAACAAACAAAATCCAGTATTTATATACAATCTATACCAATCTTCACAAATGATGCTGCAAAGTGCAGGAGTTCAACCCACCAGGTGTTATGACCATAAGTGCTAAAATAAAACAAGATACAATGAGAGGTTATCACTTATTTTTTTATTTATATAATCCCCATGACCCAAAAACGAAATCAGTTGTTCCGTGTCACTCCTAATAAACGCAGTCACAGGCAGGGGCTCAGACCAGATGCCCTCCCCCTCAGAAAAGAAACTAAGTCTCTTTACACGTAAGCCCTTTCAAGGAAGGCCCAGACAACCTATAAGCACCCCATGCCAGCCCAATTTGTCAGAAACTGGATTGCTACAGTGGAAATACAAAGCACTATAACCCATTCCACACCCACAACTTTCTGCACTGTCACACCCTGCATGTTCATGACAGTTTAAGAGGAATCCATTGCATTTGTCAGAAAAGGAAGGGTTAGGTGGAGAGATTTTATTAGAATCCCATGGCACAAAAAAAAAAAAAAAAAAAAAAAAAAAAACACTACAACCCTAGATATAACTTAACCTTCAAATTAAAACAAATATCTCCTCATTTCATTAACTGAATATGATCTATGGGAAATTCAATTCAAGCACAAGCTTTTAATTATACATAATAAATTTTTGGTACTTGTAAGAAGTGACTAATTTTAACTTAAAAATGAATTATAAAATTTCACAAGTGCTAAGAATTGTCCAACAAGCAATTTAACTACTTCAAAGCAAAAGCCAAACCCACAGTGAAACAGTGGACGGCATTCTGTGCTGTCATTTTTACCAACATTTCCCAATCCCAAATAGCCATAAAGTGGTGCACAGAGTACTAAAACTCACAAAACATGCGAGTCCACAATCCCCTTTAAAAATATAAATTCTGTATAGCAAGTTAAGAAAATGTGGTTCAACTGGTTGGCTGATTGGATGTTGGTATATTTTTTAAAAAAAGGCCATGTAGCTCAAAAAGTACGTCTTGGTTCTAAAGATGAAATGCAAAAACCACGTCTGTAATTGCAACTCAAAAGCTAAGGAGTATAACAATTATTGATGGTCAGAAGATTTAAAGATCTAATTAATCTAAATTACTTGGTGAGACATGTTTCTGCATACAGAGGAAAACTGATAAAAGAACAATGTGATCAATGCTCTTCATATAGATATTTTACTATACAAGCTGGGGTTAGTGAGATACTCACTCAAAAGGATAAACTGATCAGGAAGATAAACTGATTTAAACTCTCTTAAAGGATGGACGAACTAGCCATACATCGCATGGTCCCAAATTCATGGCTATGATCTGGTTAAACAAAGGAAGTGTAACTGGTCCCTTACCAGTTTAGGACCAGCTATATTAGTGGATAGTAAGTCAATTATGTTTCTGGGTCTGCAATTAATTAAAAAAAAAAAAAAAAAAAAATACATATATATATAGAAAAGTTGACCAAATTTTGCCAGAGGGCACCACTGTTGGCAACAATTTGACAAGTTATCCTGTGGCAGCAGGGAGTCTGAGAGGCGAGCAAGGACTTGTGCTGGTGAAACTGCACAAATCAGACATACAGCTTTTCCCCTTTTCTTAAAAAAAAGAAAAAAAAGGAAAGGCTAGAAAGAAAGGTGGGAAAAGGCTGCTTTTGTCTGAGGTGTGTTCCTGTTCTCGTTTCAAGTCAGGGTAGGGAGCAGACACTACAGAAAAAGGGTGGCAAGGTGCAGTGTCCAAGAAAGTGACTGCTCAGTCACCAGCCTCATTCTCTTCAACAGCCTCTCCAGTGGTGGCATTTTCTGCATTCTTGGATGCCTACAAAAGAAGAAAATTTAGGAAGAGAGAAAATTATTTATGGCATTAAAGACCACCAAAAAATATTGGTCAATTTATTATTTTCACATTTAGGATACAAAAAATAATTTTGCTAATAATTCGTAGCCTGATTGATTATTCAATCTGAATACTTTAAGGTAATTTGCCTTGCTGCGCTGCATGTTTATTTTAGGAAACACTCAAAGTTTTCCTTGCTGTACACAAATGATCCCATTTTGTAGACTGTGGACCCACTAAACTTAAGGACATTTCTGATTTAAACTTAAGAACTAATGCAAAACCTCAAAATTTCATTACAATCAAATGTGGCCTTTACAAATCTTCTAGGTACCACTTCAAGCTTTTAAGTCAATGAGGCCTAGCAACTAAGTCACTGGGCTGAAAACAGAAGTTTGTCACATGCGTACTTGACAAACTTAACTGGCTTGGACTCCAACAGTTAAATAAAGAACTGTACTATAGCTTTGTATCTGTAAATTACCTTAGCTTTGCTTTTACTATAAAATGTTCCAAGACCTTGTTCAAAAGACTCCAGGTTTCCTTTTTGGCATAATTTCTTGACCTACTCTAATCAAAACTGGCATCTATAATTTATTTATTGTTGTTGTGATCAAAAGATTTCAAAAAGAATGAGTAAAGACCATGTCTCATTTCATAACTTTTCCAGCGATTTTCATTTACAGACTTCATTTTAACAATCTTGGCGAGTCTGTAGTAGTCTTGGCACATCTCCAAGACCACCAGCTGCACAGCGCGACATACCTAGCGACTTAGCCCATCTAGTCCATGATTGACTCTGACAAAACTAAACAGATTTTAATTTGTCTTAAGCAGTAGGGTGGGCTTTATGTGCATGAGAGCTGACAACCAATGAGCTCCCACTTAGAAGTACAATACATATAATGCTGCAATAAGAAATAAGGAATGCAGTGTTTTAGACCTTACAAACAGAACAGAGGCTCGTATGTCTGAAGTCTCATGTTTTATGTACCATGTTAGAATGGAAAAAATGTCAAGATCACCGCTGAATATGCCGTCCCTAGGAAACCTTTAAACAGGAACCAGCTCTGCCCAGCAGTGTCGCTATCAGAAATAGGGGCAACCTGTTGAAACTCTGAAAATAAGAAGTTGTCACACAGTTCTGTAACTTGGCATGCCCAGCAATTTTTAGTTGTGTAAATTGACATTCTTCAATGACAAAATCAACGGCTACAGCAGTCAAATCTGACATCTCCTTTAACTAGAAATCATGTAATATGACAATCAGCGTAACAGATGATAATTCATCAAAACAACACATTTGCTGAAATCAAGACCAAATGGTTGACAGACAGGTGCAATGGAAACCCTGTGAACAGCAATAACCAGCCCTCAAAATCTGTCTGGGTACAAAAGATGTTAAATATACTTGTTGAAAAGGCTATACATTTCTTTGCATGTGCCACACTTTATTTATAGCATCCACGAAGTACTGTATTAAAGTTTAACTGCTGCTGGAAAAATTATAATTTCCATAAAGCTTTCCCTATAGAGAGGTGTTAGTAATGGGTGGCAGTGAAAGGACAAATAAGGCAGAGCATCTCACTTCTCTGTCCCAAGCAAAGTCTCAGTCAATTTCCTGGAAAATTAAGTCTCAGGACATCCCTTTAGTCTATTATCACAGGTCTCTTCCCACTGGGCCATCTCCAGTATGTCTTCTATCAAATCCACCTAAGGGGCATCCTTACAATTTGCCGAGACCACCACAACAGACTATTTTCAATCCATTGAAGCACATAGGTGAGTGCCCACCTTTAACATATTTACCATAACAAGAATGTAGGCAGATTTTATATTTAACAAAAGCAGGGACAAAAGCCATGCAACAGAATCCCTGTAACTCTATACTTTTGTACCTCCATCCGCAAGACAAAATGAAGAAAAATCATAGGTGTTAAACAGCTTTACAAATTATGTTACAACAGGACTGTTAAACACCTACTCTTCCCAAATATCCAAGCAAGGTTTAAGACTTAGTTCATTGTTCAAACACCAGGATGAAGCTTCTAATGCTTCTCCTGGCTCTTGATATCTTCATTCCTACACAGGAGAAATCACTGAAAATGAACAATATGGAAATTCTTTTAAGAAAATGACCCTATTAAAATTCTGCCAAACTACAGATACTGCTGCACCTTTCTAAGCAATGCTAAAAAAGTGGTTTAATCACAATAGACAATACAATTAATATTTAACACCCTTGGTATTTTTGCCAGAATGGCAATAGCTCTTCTCAAACCACCGCAGCCTCAGTAAAAGACAACAGACTCCTTCAGATACTTCCAATAGTGCAGACACCAAGGAAGGCAAGTCTGTCCAGTTTAGAAACTCTTCAAAGTGCTTGTTCCATCACCCAATATATTCCCAATATTAGTCAACACATTTCCACCTTGCCTTGACAAGTTCCACCTACACACATTCTTTAAAAGTTATCTATAAAATTTAACTGTGCTTGAGAATACTCCAAAAATCCTTTGTGATTTACACTATCACAGCTAGTACCAGAACATTCCTGTTTAACCTAAAATATCTCACTTAATCATTTTTAAATACTACTGCTATAGCAGTTTTCACATTCCTCCCCATGTATGTTCACCAACATGTCCTATTACTGACACCAAAAAAGCGATTACTTCCTTTTGGCCACCTCATGAAATAGGAACTCACTGATTTAGGAAAAGCTTATATAAAGGAAAAAGAACTGTCCTCAACTGAAACTTCTACTTAATGTTCCTTGGAAACCTGCACTTTCACTTTGGGTTTAATCAAAGTCAGTGAAAGAGTTATATTTCAGGAAACTATACTCATTTTGTTAATGGTCATAAATGAGGCTATAATAATGAAAATATGTTGGGATCAGGGACTTGCACTGTTAAATATATTAAGTATATACAGACTACCTTCTTTTTCTTCTTCTTCTGTGTTTTTCTACTGGCAGAGCTCTGTAGAAGTGCCTATTTAGAAAAAGAGAAGACAGCGTTAACTATCAGTACAACAGACCAAACACACAGAAAGAATCAATGGCTTTATTTTTCTGAGTAAATATCCTCCTATCTATCCCCACAGACAACCAGTCTTACAGGAAAAATATTTGGTCATTTATCTACATTAATAATTTTTCAGAGCCACACTGACTAGAGTAAAAGAAAATGTGCAGATTAGGCTGAAGTTATTGTTAAATGCTGGTAGTTTTAAATTTGCATTTTCTGTACAATAAGCACTGTGTTATGAGAATATTTTGTGATTTCTTGAAGTTTTTGAGCATCATGCCATCATTTTTTCAACCTTTAAAGATACTTCCCCAAAGAACTGCATGATTTCACTCAGATACTGTTTATTATTCCCATTAATATTTTTAGGCAAGCTGGCTATGTGGAAAAGTGAGTGAACAGCAAAATAAATCAAACCAATGAAGCAACTGATAGACATCTATGTTGGATAATCTTTAAGGCAGCAAAGATCTTAATTTATGGAAATTAACTTCACAATACTGGACTTCTGCTCACTTAGCAGCACATGAACACAAAGTGACCCGTGTAGAAATTTTTGTGAACTGAACACCAGCTCTAATAAGTGTGAAATGGCAGTGCCAGGTAATCAGAGAATTCATTACCAGTTCTGGGGACAGCACAAAGAAACAAACAATAGGGAATAAGAATCTGCAGCTTGTAAGCTACTGTAAGAAACAGTCAAGACGATTACTGAACCAGATAAGTACATGTTTAAAATTTATGGATGCCACCACCAAAACTACTGCCTACAGGAACACCAGAAGTATACAATTAGATTAGATAACAAATTTAAAGTTGCTCTACACCCTATGCGAAGTATCTAAAGCATTGGATCCATGTCAGAAATCTCTAACATCTGACCTATTAACAAAGAAACAGATATGTTGTGATATTTGAGAGGCAAGGATTCCTGAAGCTACACCATACTTAAAGTAAGCTTAAAATCCTGGTGACTTTTGCTTCCACACCTGTATCACACTGGGTTTGGTTCTTGCAGGTAACCTGAAAAGCAAACTGCCCATAGGTCATAACATGAACTTCAGCAACACATGCAGGACTAGCTGAAGTTAGCTAAGGTAAAACTAAGATTTCTTATGTTAGGATGAAACTTTAAAGATGATGTATTTGATTTATGGCAGAAGAGTAATTTTGCCATAATTATCGCTCTTTAAAAGATGTTTTTTATAGGTAGATGAAAATTGGACATATTATAACCAAACCCTGGACCACGGCAAACAGCAATGCCAGCCTGCACTAATGGTAGGACAACATAGGCAGATAAACACAGTAAGGCCACACCACTTAGAAGGTAAAACAATAAAACAGAACTACTCTATAAATCTAACAACATTTTGCAGTGTGGTTTTCTAACAGCTTGCTCATTTGATAGGACATTGGTGGCAGCACTCTCACACATATGAAAGGTTACTGACCAATACATACTTAAGAGATAAACATAACTGCCTTAACTGTCAACTAATTAACCTTTTATTTTCTCATTTTGGACACAAAATACTGGCGCAGTGTTTGATACCCATTTAACCTACTCTAGCCACTATGTAGCATTTATTAATCCATATTACTAATCGAGAATGGTAAACCGGAAGGCACGGACGCAGGTACACGGCGATGGACCCAGGAGACATAGTGCGCAGGCGCCTACAGCGCGCGTCTCATAAACCGCAAGCGAAGTCTGATCCACCGCGAACGAAGGAGTCACGGCTCAAAAACGAAAGAGCTCAACTAACGTAAATAAGACATGAAGCAACAACGCGCCCATAGCTAACGACTCAGCCACACAGAAAAGAGGATTCTGCACTGCACCTCAGAGTCAAACGGAAGACATTACGGAGTCCGCAAAGGTCCACAAAGATAGTACGGAAGGCGCGAGAAAGTAAGAAAGGCGCAGGCGCCTACAACGCGCTTCTGAACTAAACGTCCACACTACACAGCATGGTCCGAGTAATGAGAATAAACGAACTCTCCGTATTAAACGTACGGCATCCTCACACGTCCAAACCATATAGCATATATGAATCACATTACAGTGATGCATTATTAACAGTACAACCACAGAAAACGCTCTGTATTAACAGTAAGTGCAATTATCCATATTACTAACGGCAGACAACGGATAACTAATGGGAGTCACGGTCACGGCTCCAAAACGATCCAGCTCAACTAACGGAGCTACAAAAACGAGCCCGCATGGGTAAAAAAAATAAACGTAGGCGCCTACAACGCACGTCTGAAACCGCGGAAGCAAAACTGTCTCGGCTCCAAAACCATACAGAAACGAGCCCGCCTGAATACAATTAATGAACGCAGGCACCTACAACGCGCCTCTCACACAGCAGAGGCAATAGATAAACGGCAAAGAAAGGAACGACAAACAGCCGCTAAACAATTCCGCCAATTAGCTGACAACGCATTCTGTAATGAGTCCACTATTAATGAACATTCATTAGGATTAATGAATATCATTTGCTGTCATTGTCACTCACTTAACTTCCCTGAAGAAACAACTGGCAAAACAACTAATGAGTTTACACGTTGTTGTCAAAAGGGTCAGGTTAGACTGCCTCCTTTAGATGAATATCCTGAATATCTACGAAAGCTTCTAACTAACAATGTACCCGAAAGTAAAAACTTTATGGACTGCATTAGATCCTACAATAGTTAATTTGCTTTTGCATCTACCGGGGTAATTATCAGGCCACCACCTGGCAATGGCCCATACTGCTTTCGCGTATGTGGACAGATATTACATCGGATTGGAACAGTGCACTCTGGGCCAAATCACGAACGCAAATATGCACAGATCTACGTGTTAGATCCAGATGACGCAATCTATCAACGAATGAACCTTCCTGAAAACAAGCAATGCACAGAGCTGAAAATGACAAATGTCACTGAAGTCATAGAGTTCGGCGTTCATCTGACATTAAAGTTAAAGTTATAGATACTCCATACCAAGGAAAACTCATTCAAGGACAACACACCATCGTTACTACAAATGTTGTGTATAAAGAAATATTGCAATAAATCTTTCTAATGTGCCATGCTATGGGTTCTTTACTTCCTTTGTTTGTCATCTACACCTTTACACTCCAATACATCTCATACATACATCAATGTATTTCGGGTTACCCAACACCAGGGGTTGGCGAGCGAAGCGAGCAGGGGGCGGAGCCCCCTAGTTTTATACTAAAGATCAACCAATTTTAATCACATCTGCTGATTTCATGATATACACCCCCATTTCTAACTGTCATGTAACCTATCTGCCCTAACCCAATCTATATATATCTATCTATATATATCTGATAAGCTAACTTTCTTTTACTATATTATTCCAATAAGACCAGACTATTCACCTATGAGAGATGCTTCAGAAGGGGATGCAACATGGTTCAAAGAAAAAAAGCGACGATTTCTGTGATATCGACCGACATAACCCTAAGTAAACTTCAGTGCTGTGCTTTATTCCTTTCAACACTTTGGAAATGAGCTTCCAGTCATAAACCAGCTCTACATCACGCAAGTCTGTACCGGAGACCCCTGTGAAGAATCAGCGCTGCACATCGGCCAAGAAACTGTGAAGGATAGTTTCAATTACAGCTATGTATGATGATAAACACTGAGTTTGTGCAATTGCAATGTAAAAGAACAATGAAAGTCATTCTATTACATACCTTAAGATCAGAGTCTTGGACTTCATGTTCCGATTTATACAGATCAGATTCAAAAGGTCCACTGGTGATGCGCATGGGCCCATTGGGCATTAGGAGGACTGTGAACTTGAACTGGGCTACAAACTCTCCTAGATTTAAAAAAGTAAATAAATAAATAAAGCAGCCTGAAAACAATGCATTCTCAATTACAAAGTAAACTTTCTTTAATGGAAAAACTATCATTGAATGGAATTACATGCTTTCTATAAAAGATGTCTGAATTTGACTTAAGCACCACTTAGGTTATCACCTTTACTATTTACAGTGATGCTATATGTTTGGAAACACCTTGCCTAAAAACTTTCAAGCTAAAAATTCCCCAAGTTCACATATATGTTGACAGACGACACATGTGTAAGTCAATCAGAGTATCTACTTAATTTCCATAAGAGTTTTTTTTTCCAAATTAATGATTAATCACGATGTCATAAATTTTATAGACTAAGTAATATTTAAACAGAATGGATTATTCCAGGAATTGATGCAATTCACTTTAGTAGCTTCCGAGTTATCATAATTAAATAGTAATTGGGACACCTGTGGCTGTATACAAGGGCCTACATGTAGTGCCAGTTTCTTTTTGTGGTTAAGACAAATGGGAAATCAAAAGAATGGAGTCAACACCTTAGGTTAAAAAAAAAAAAAAAAAAAAAAATGTTCTTCACATGTTCGGTTTCTCCTTAAGAGTCATCTCTAAAAGTATCAAAAAGGTACCACAAGCAACTGTACAATCAATTGTAGGAATAAATTAAAACACTTGGAACCATAAAGATTTTACATCATTTAGAAAGGAGGCACAAAATGACTCCCTTGGATAAACAAAGTTTGTTTGAAAAGGATCAATAGTATTTCATGACAAAAATTAAGGACATAGGTGATGAAGTACTAGGAACATAATTGCCATCGTCCACCATTAAGAGAGCACTTCATTGCCATCATCTAATAGTTTGTCGATCGAGGAAGAAAAACCATAAAAAGTTACATACAGTTTACTTATGCACACCAGGGCAAAGGAAGTTTAACTTTTAGGCCACAATGATCAGCGATATGAATGGAGAAGATTTACATCAAAATAGCACCATCCCAACAACTTCTTTCGGCTGCTCCCGTTAAGGGTTGCCACAGTGGATCATCTTCTTCCATATCTTTCTGTCCTCTGCATCTTGCTCTATTACTCCCATCACCTGCATGTCCTCTCTCACCACATCCATAAACCTTCACTTAGGCCTTCCTCTTTTCCTCTTCCCTGGCAGCTCTGTCCTTAGCATCCTTCTCCCAATATACCCAGCATCTCTCCTCTGCATATGTCCAAACCAACGCAATCTTGCCTCTCTGACTTTGTCTCCCAACCGTCCAACTTGAGCTGACCCTCTAATGTACTCATTTCTAATCCTATCCATCCTCGTCACACCCAGTGCAAATCTTGGCATCTTTAACTCTGCTACCTCCAGCTGTCTCCTGCTTTCTGGTCAGTGCCACCATCTCCAACCCATATAACATAGCTGGTCTCACTATCGTCCTGTAGACCTTCCCTTTCACTCTTGCTGATACCCGTCTGTCACAAATTACTCCTGACACTCTTCTCCACCCATTCCACCCTGCCTGCACTCTCTTTTTCTTCCACAATCCCCATTACTCTCTACTGTTGATCCCAAGTATTTAAACTCATCCACCTTCGCCAACTCTACTCCCTGCATCCTCACCATTCCACTGACCTCCCTCTCATTTACACACATGTATTCTGTCTTGTTCCTACCGACTTTCATTCTTCTCCTCTCTAGAGCACATCTCCACCTCTCCAGGGTCTCCTCAACCTGCTCCCTACTATTGCTACAGATCACAATGTCATCAGCAAACATCAGTCCACAGGGACTCCTGTCTAATCTCGTCTATCAACCTGTCCATCACCATTGCAAATAAGAAAGGGCTGAGCTGATTGATCCCTGATGTAATCCCACCTCCAACTCGAATGCATCTGTCACTCCTACCTCAGCCCTCACCACTGTCACACTTCCCACGTACATATCCTGTACAACTCTTACGTACTTCTCTGCCACTCCCGACTTCCTCATACAATACCACAGCTCCTCTTGAGGCACCCTGTCATATGCTTTCTCCCGGTCCACAAAGACGCAATGCAACTCCTTCTTGCCTTCTCTGAACTTCTCCATCAACATCCTCAGAGCAAACATTTCATCTGTGGTGCTCTTTCTTGGCATGAAACCATGCTGCTGCTCACTAATCATCACCTCACTTCTTAACCTAGCTTCCACTACTCTTTCCCATAACTTCATGTTGTGGCTCATCAATTTTATTCCCCTGTAGTTACTGCAGTCCTGCACATGCCCCTTATTCTTAAATATCGGCACCAATACACCACTTCTCCACTCCTCAGGCATCCTCTCACTTTCCAAGATTCCATTAAACAATCTGGTTAAAAACTCCACTGCCATCTCTCCTAAACACCTCCATGCTTCCATAGGTATGTCATCTGGACCAACGGACTTTCCATTTTTCATCCTCTTCATAGCTGTCCTTACTTCCTCCTTGCTAATCTGTTGCACTTCCTGATTCACTATCTGCACATCATCCAACCTCTTCTCTCTCTCATTCTCTTCATTCATCAGCCTTTCAAAGTATTCTTTCCATCTACTCAACACACTCTCCTCACTTGTGAGTACATTTCCTTTAGCACCCTAACCTTCTGCACATCTTTCCCAGCTCGGTCCCTCTGTCTAGCCAATCAGTACAGGTCCTTTTCTCCATGTTTAGTGTCCAACCTCTCAAACAACTCATCATACACCTTTTCTTTACCCTTCACCACCTCTCTCTTCACCTTGCGCCTTATCTCCTTGTACTCTTGTGTACTTTTTGCATCTCTCTGACTATCCTACTTCTTTGCCATTCTCTTCCTCTGTATACTCTCCTGTATTTCCTCATTCCACCATCAGGTTTCCTTTTCCTCCTCCCTCTTTCCAGATGTCACGCCAAGCACCCTTCTTGCTGTCACCCATACTACATCTGCTGTAGTTTCCCAGCTGTCTGGTAACTCTTCACTGCCACCCAGTGCCTGTCTCACCTCCTCCCTAAACTCAACCTTGCAGTCTTCCTTTTTCAACTTCCACCATTTGATCCTTGGCTCTGCCCTCACTCTCTTCCTCTTCTTGATCTCCAACGTCATCCTACAGACCACCATCCTATGCTGCTTAACTACAATTTCCCCTGCCACCACTTTGCAGTCTTCAATCTCCTTCAGATCAACTCTTCTGCACAGGATGTAATCTACCTATGTGCATCTTCCTCCACTCTTGTACGTAACCCTATGTTCCTCCCTCTTCTTAAAATACATATTCATCACAGCCATGTCCATCCTTTCTTGCAAAATCCACTATCCTCTGACCTTCTTCATTCCTCTCTTTGACACCATACCTATCCATCACCTCCTCATCTCCTCTGTTCCCTTCACCAACATGCCCATTGAAATCCGCTCCAATCACCACTTTCTGTCCCTTGGGTACACTGTTCATCACTTCATCCAACTCACCCCAAAAATCTTCTCTCTCACTCATTGCACACCCAACTTGCGGTGCATATGCACTAACATTCATCATCACACCTCCAATTTCCAGCTTCATAATCATTACTCTGACACTCTTTTCACCTCCAAAACTCTCTTAACATACTGTTCCTTCAGAATAACTCCTACCCCATTTCACCTCCCATCCACACCATGAAAGAACAATTTGAATCCACCTCCGATTCACCCGGCCTTAGTCCCCTTCCATTTAGTCTCTTCCACTCACAATATATCAACCTTCCTTCTCTCCATCATATCTGCTAACTCTCTCCCCTTACCAGTCATACTGCCAAAATTCAAAGTTCCTACCCTCAGTTCCACTTGCTTTACTTTCCTCCTCTCCTCCTGTCTCCGGACACGTCTCCCCCCTCTTCTTCTCCTTCGGCCAACAGTAGCCCAATTTCCGTCAGCACCCTGTTGACTAACAGTACTAGTGGTGGTCATTGTTAACCCGGGGCTCGATCGGTTCAATATGGAAATTTGTATTGTTGTCCGCATATTGATTTGGCAAAGTTTTACACCAGATGCCCTTCCTGACATAACCCTCCCCAAGCAAAAACATTTGTATTTAAGCGTTTACTGTCAAAGTGATATCAGCTTTCTGCTAAAAGACTGCAATTTAACTAAAAAAAGTAAGCACAGACGTTTACTGGTAGTTGCTTTTGAATTCTATTTTATGTCAGTAAATGTGCTACAAAGGCAGTTATTCCTAGCAAGATAAATAAAGCCTGCAGACACAGGTTTGCCAGAACTGTTGTATATAAAAGGCAACCACTGTAATTACATTTGCTTGCCATTATATTTCCGAAGCAAAAAAAAAAAAAAAAAAAACTGGTCTGGAAAACATTTTACTTTCCTTCCACAAAAATTCTATTTCCTACACAAACCACAAGGGCTGTTTAAATCTAAGCTCAGGACATCTGTCAAGAAGCAAGAAAATTAAGTGAAAAACGACCAAAAAAGGGTATATTTGAAATACAAATGTAATGTGATGTAAAGGTGATTTATGTTGCAAATAAAATAAAGCCTGTCTTTACTTTAGGACATTTAGAAATGCACTGCGAATAGATCAGACTTTGCTGTAAAGAAAACATGCCATTTACTTCATGTGGCTATTTCTGAATTATGCTACATGCATCATAGACCTCAACAGTCTACTTTGGAAGCATAGGCTGCATTCTACACAGGTAAGCCCAAGTCATTCTCTGTATATGTGACAATTTCATATGTGTGCAATGGTCTTATATTGTTACATATCCAACATAACAAGGTTTGCAATGACTATGCTATAGAAACATGTAAAGAGTACTATATTTTAAGGCAAAACGGTGGCTCTGAGGCTAAGGATCTCTGCAGATATGTGGAAGGTTGCCGGACCGTTACTGCCAGAAAGGATCCTATTCCACTGAGCCCTTGAGCAAGGTCCTTAACCTGACAATTGCTCTGGAGGTGCTGTACAATGGCTGACTATGCAGTCTGACCGCTAAAGGTCATGCGAAAAAACAATTACCCCAAGGAGATCAATATAGTATATCATTTAATAAAAAGAAAAAAACATATCTGTATACAACAAGGTCTGCAATGAGTATGCTACAGAAACATGTAAATAGTACTGTTTTTTTACACAATTTTAGTAATTTTTTGGCTTTAATCTAAAGAAAGTTCCAAATCTTCATTGAATGTAGATATTCCTGGCTGCTTCCTACAACCTGGGTGATAGCATTAAGTCAAAGCAGAGAACATTATTTAATGATCATTTTCCTTTTTATTTTTCTACCACAGCATGCAGCTGAACTCATATTCTTAAACACAGATAATCATTTAGTGAATTGTTAGTACATAAGGTATGACCAGAGGGGTTTGTTCACAACATCATTTGAAGTTTCTCATTCTAACCCCCCCACAGTTAATCAAAGAGTATAATTGTGCATCACTGAAGTACAATGTCAAACACAAAATCAAAGTTATCCCTTGACTAAAAATTAGATAACTACATTTGATTGCTAAATAAAAAAGACTACCTAATTCAGAAAGTTCTACTTCCTTCTGTCTCCTAAACTTCAATTTGCAATTAATTGTAGTCAAGAGTCTACACAATGTAGTCTACTAGTGCAATAAGGAAATTTATGCCAATTTTGAAATAATACTTTATAAAAGCATAGCACTCTGCTTAGCCACAAATGCCTTAATTGAAAGGGCATTTGGAAAATATAGTAGAAAGACTAACATTTGGCATAGTTGTCTGCTATTTAACATTAATGTAATGATAAAACAGAAAATATAGATGAACAACAGTGAAGAAATAATATAATTACTTACCTTCCTTCTCATACAGCACATTGAATGGCTGCAGCAGTTCATGTTTGGCACACTCTACCACTCCCATTCGAGCCTTCTTCTCATCTTCAAAAGCCCTGAGTCAAAAAAGTTATAGAAAGCTTAAAAGCTACAGCTTCACGGTTTAATCTAGTTTTTGCCACACATACATATTTAAGAAAAAAAAAAAAAAAAAGTTTATTGTTAACGATAAGGTAATGAACAAGTTAGAGAGAAAAAATCCTTGGGGCTATTAACACTTTCTGACGTAAGCAAAAAAAAAAGAAATCTGCCTTGAGTACCTTGGTATTTCTAACTGTAAAATACTTATATTTTCACACTATCAAGATTCCTACGTTCTCAGAGTATAAATTGAGGTTTCCAGTTATGTCAGTTACTCACAGTACATTATAAAAAACACTTTGCAAACAGACAACACAAATGGAATGAGTTATTACATTTTCATTATCAAAATAAGGAGAATACACATAATGAGATCATAGCATCTTATTTATACAGCAAGTGCATGACAATTTTTGTAGCAGTTTTAAGCCTTTGGTTTTGTTTATTTATTCCGAGAGCATGTTAAAGCCTTTGTCTGTTAGTAAAAGATAGATAACACTATCATTAAGTGCTTTACGTCCTTGAACTCAGTACAAATTCAGTTTTAGATTTATAGCAGGCACTATGTAAAATAACATTTAGTTGTATTGACACTACAATAAAATAGGGGAATGTAATATAATAGGGAAAATAGTGTGCAAAGAGACAAAGGTAAAATGGAAATGCATCTTCATAGTTTCATTATAAAAACAACACAGAATTATTCAAAAGTTAAAAACATTTGTAAACTAAACACTTTTAAACTGAAAAAAGTTACTGCAAGTCTGTGGTGCCTTTATTTATCGGTACCTGTATATGCCTACCTCCTGTGGCTTTACCTCTTACTGCTAAAGATCAAAAAACAAGAGCTTTACAGAACATATTATATACATGTTTAACATCATTCTGCATCACAAAACACGCACATTCCCTTTGCCCAAGAGCACAACAAAGGATGATATATATATATATATATATATATATATATATATATATATAAATAAAAAAAATCATCAATTCTTTGTGCACAGGAATAAAATGAAATATATATAAGAGGCAAAAATTAAGCAATTAAATAAGTAATAATAGATAACTAACATGGTCAGGGATCATGGTCAGGTCACACTACAAGATATTTCTAGTGGATTTTAGTTGCTGACTTCATTTACAGGGGCACTCCTGTGAAGTGACAACTCTTGTTGTGCAGACAGACATACGCAGTGACCAAGTCCAATTACTTTGTAACTCGCCTTGACAAAGACAAACAGGATTGATTTTGTCTTAAGTTGTAGGGGCAAAATTTTGTGCATGTGAGTGAGAACAACTGACAAGTATAGTGCCTATAAAGGGGGTGCAAACAATTAGGAAAATGGGTGTTTTGGAACTAATGAAAAAAGGAGAGACTCGTCTGTCTGACATGAAGCGTTTTATGTACCACGACTGAATTGGACGGTCAAAACTGCAGCTTTGTCAGGCAGCATGTTATTGGCTCTCAGAAAAAAAGGGTGAGCTTGGGATATTTTGGAAATCTGAAACTGTGCTGGGAAGTTGTCAGGCATCCATCTCAATTGACACACCCTTAAATTCTAGTTACATAATCTGACATCATCAGGTAATGAGATCAGCAACTGAAGTTGCCAAGTTTGACATCCCCTTTGATTCTAAGTTGTGTAACGTGATATCAACTAAGCAGTCCAGGAAATGACATTGCCAAAGAAGACTGTTTCTGCTCTGTTACCCTATAAAAGCATTTCCAGATCTGCTAGCTACTGTTACATACGTATTCTTCCTGCAATTCTGCACCGCAGTAAATGGAATTCGAAAACAAATTGCTACAAATAAATAATATAGGTAAAGCACAGCACTGACACAGGAACACTAGGCTTATTAACTTAGCATCCTTAGGCCCGTTTACAAATGTTTTAATTGCACCAGAGGGGCAGAAAAAGCACAATACTCCACTCCATCTTCAGGTTTGGTTGAAAAAAGAAAAAAAAAAAAAAAAAGCAAAACACAAAAAAAACATCAGTAAGGTGGCAACAGCCTTTTGAATGGCTGATAATGGCATTAAACATACAACAGTTTCCTCAGGAAGCCAAACACATAGCAACAATGTGCAACCATTTGAGGGGCACAATGTCATATATTAAACTCCTTTGGATTTTCGAAAGTCTTTAAAAATCTACCCAACCTTGGACAGATTAACACTGTGCAATTCAGTGCCAAAATGTGACACTGGTCTGTGACATGGTACACATACAGTTGTTGCACATGTTTGGAAAGTGCAGACTTTCGATTTTCATGTTAAAACTGAAGCATCTATAATAAATAAAGCTAGAATAACCATGTGCATCTGTAAAGTGATCCACTGCTAGGGAATATGCTTCATGACAGGCTTCTCTGGCATGATACAGCACATAAAGACAATCATAAAGTGCCTTGAAATAATCTTAATATGGGTGTGTCAAACAAGGCAGCAGCATCAATGCCGACATGCTTGTTCAGACAGAATTAAACCTATAGCATGTATAAAGCAATGGCAATCTAGTCCGGCAGCTGATATTAAGTTTGTGTTTTGTTTTTATCCCAGTTGTACATGTTCAGTGAAAGCAAAGGTCTCGCCCAGCTCTGTTTATTGTAAAACAAGTGCATGTCCTTGAATTCTCATTTTTATGCATGAAAGTGTATATTTCCTTTTTCAAATTTCAGGTCATATTTTTAGATCATATCACTATAATTAGGGTAAGAATGAGGGCTGCAAAGATCACTGCCGATTTGACTCACTCAGGGTATCACCTGTTCTAAAGACTCCTCTCCGGCAAACGTCTTCATGCAGTGAAAGTAAAAACAGCCTGTCACCCAAACAGTCCCCCCCCCCCCCCCCCCCCCCCCCAAGTGCAGTTATTGTTACTAATCAGGTCTAAGCTTCTACTCAGTATCTATGTATACCCACACACTAAACTGCCTGGATATTTTAATCCTACTCTCCCTATTTTGTTTGTATTGCCCTTGTATGCGGCATTATATTTTATTATTTTATATTTTAACTTCTTATATTTATCTTTTGTATTCTGTGTTGTCCTTGTATGTTGAACCAATACTATCAAGACAAACTCCTAGTACACATTAGTGCACCTGGTCAATTAAGTGAATTCTGACTCTGATTAAAGTTAACAGTGTTGAGTAAAACTACAACTGAAATTAAAATGTACTTTACAGTTCAATGAACCACAATGTACAATATAATCCTGAGATAATGCTTACCTGAGCGTGAAAGGCATGGTGGCAAAACGCCGCTCAACCTCACTGAAAAAGGCACGAGATGTTTTCATTTTCAGACCATACTGCTTTGCGGGGTCTCTCTTGTAGATTGTGGTTCTCTGGCCTGCATCTTTGGCCTGGAAAAAAAAAAATCAATAAATTAACTGCAATATAAATATATTCCTCTAATTTTTTCAAAATAAAATAAAAATCAAGTTTTGAAAAGCCTGCAAAACACCACTCTCTACTGTGGTGCCTGGTAATTTATTCATTTGTCTAATGTTCACCGTGTGAAAAACATTTTCAAAAGCTTGTGTGAAATCTACCCTGAAAGTGTCAATCTCTGTCCCAGTGTTCTTGACAAACTTTAAATTATGTAACAACTGGGATCCACTGTACCAATTTTTTAAAAATTTAAAAACTTCATTTGTGCCACTTCTTAATCTCTGTTTGCTTAAACTAAAAAGGTTCAACTCTTTCAGTCCTTCCTAACAGCGGATACCGATCAGTGTTGAAATTGGTCTAGTCATTCTGCTCTGGTGTTCCTGCAGTAGTGATAATCTTTTTTGCTATATGAAGACCAAACCTGCCCACAAAATTCTACAATATGCCCCACTAGTGTGTATTATAGCTTAAGTACAATTTCCTTTAGGGCAGCACGGTGGCGCAGTGGGTAGCGCTGCTGCCTTGCAGTTAGGAGACCTGGGTTCACTTCCCGGGTCCTCCCTGCGTAGAGTTTGCATGTTCTCCCCATGTCTGCGTGAGGTTTCCTCCCACAGTCCAAAGACATGCAGGTTAGGTGGACTGGCGATTCTAAATTGGCCCTAGTGTGTGCTTGGTGTGTGTGTGCGTGTCCTGTGGTGGGTTGGCACCCTGCCCGGGATTGGTTCCTGCCTTGTGCCCTGTGTTGGCTGGGATTGGCTCCAGCAGACCCCCGTGACCCTGTGTTCGGATTCAGCAGGTTGGAAAATGGATGGATGGACAATTTCCTTTAACTTATACTCTGCACATTCTTCTACATCAGCGGTTTTTAAACTGTGGGGTGCAAATGTTGCCATATGTGGCGTAATTTCGCTATTTGTAGGAAAATTTTAAACTTATACACCGCTACCAGCAGCAAAAAATAAAAGAATACATTTTATTAGGGTTTCAAAAAAACATTAGGGGGGGCGAGATTAAAACTTATGAAAACTCGGGTCGCAAATACTTAAAGGTTGAGAAACGCTGTTCTACATAATATGTTATTACTGTTCATAATGGCTTCTGTAAACAGTCTGGATTTAGATAATGAGGAGTGCAACATGATTCCTAGGTCATTCCCATAAGATGAAATGATGAAAACAGATGTGGAGAGAAATAGAGGGAGAAGTATTTGCTGTTCATATATTGACTGCTATGCAGTGCACGTGTTTAAAAGTGAAATGTTTGTAAGTTACTACTGTATCATGGTAATATATAGAAGAAAAAGGGGTGTAGTTTCAGAACACTATTCCCATTAACTGTTTGACATAGTTTAGCTTTTAAAATAATGAATACTGTCAGGGAAGTCTATTCTAATAAGACATCCCTTTAATAATTTTTTTCTATTTCACAGTACTCTATAAAGGTCATGTTTACTCTGTTTTTAGAAATCACATTATAACTTGTCATTAAGCAATACAACAGCCATGACACCTGAAATCCAAAAAATGTGTTGCAAAAAATTTCTTTATGTTGTGCCTTTCCTCTTGAAACAATACATTTTAGGTAGAACATTATAGCAATATTCACACTGCAATTATTAATAATTTTACATTCAGCTAATGACCAAAGACATGACATAACCTACATTAAAGCTTCTATTTTTTCTGTTCAACAGTTGCCAGATCAAGTCAAGATATTGTTTTCTTGTATTTAACAGCATATACTGATTTTTTTTTTGTCTTGATTAAACTTGGAGGGCTGAAATTTAACAAACATTTTGGTAGACGTAAAGACCAGTGGGATGAAAAATGTATTAGTCCTATTTATAAATATGTATTAGTCTTTTCTATAAAACACTTTACACCAGTATCAAGACAGGGCTTGAATTTTAGTGCAGGATTGCCACACTAAGTAATTTCCACAAATTCAAATTTTTGGACCACTTGAGCAGTATGAAAATCAGCTGTAGAAGGTTGACATCTCTCTAACTCTGACAAAAAAGGACAATCCAGCAGAAAAATTTGACTTTATAGAAAGCCTTTCTCTCTATGCCACAATTCTGTTTTACACTCTCTTATGGTCTTCCAGAAATAAAATCCAAGCTTCTCAGGCATGATTCATATGGCAGGATATTTCAACTTTAAATGTTGCACTGGTACCTACAATTATGACCAGACAGAGGTCTAATTATAAATGCAAGTAATTAAAATTTATAATGTGATTGCTGGGGGACTATTCCCATTGATTTCAATGGTGCACTCAATTAGAAACGTGTATATAAATTTTGATTTTACAGCATATATTCCCACAACACTTTCGGTTATCTTTTCAACTCACTAAGCAGCAGAAGACTGCAAACACAAACAACAATTACCTTTCCCTCTCCTGTGCTGACCAGGACATCCACAGCATAAACTTCATGGACTTCAAACTCTGCCTTCTCGTGGTCCTTCCTGTGTGAAGTAAGCATGGACAATTACATTTTCAATAAGAAACTGGTATTTCAGGACTCTGTCACCTTTTGAGTCACTCACCTTTGCTGGTCTGTTGGGTTCTGAATAATGGTCTTCTCACCATCAATAACATGTTGTTTCAGCTGATGTGACAGCATACCTGGACAAGAGTTCAAACGTCAATTAACAAGTGTGGTATTAAAAGAAAAGAGAGAACATCAGATCATGCACAAATAAGCTGAATGATGCAATATGAACCAAAGTAAGAAGCTGTCTAGTCATATCAATACTGCAAAATAATGAAGTGGGGGAAGATTATCTTTACAATTCAGTATCCCATTTTTAGGACATACCGATGACCAAAATGTAATTTTAAAACATAATTCTCAAAATTTACATTTTCCAAACTCAATCCTAATGAGAAACGGCAAGATACAAATTTACCTTCAACTGGTGTACACTTAAAGGACTGGGCAATCTTATTCCATGCCTCTGTTACTTGGGAATTCTATATGAAAAGAGGATAAACAGAAGCATGTTATCGAAGGACTAACTCCATGTGACTAACAGCACAAGCAAGGGAACATTCATCTACTCTAACAGCAACACTGCCTTAGAACTTTAAGGAACTCTTGTATTTTCACACCACAATGTTGTCACTTTGTAGAGTGCATTTGTTTTAACTATAAACATTATTCTTCAGATGTTATTAAAAGGCACAAAAATATTTTCATATTGGGATCTCAATCCATGATGATTGCCAACTGCAATACAGTGGGGGATAAAAAATAAACTCTATTCAGAAACAAACCTCACCTGGTTCCCTGGTTTGACTAATCGCAAAGCTGCCTCGCCACAAAGATGTGCTGCTCTGATGACATCAGCCTTACGACCCGTCACAGGGTTTTCCTGAGAACCAAAAACTTAAAAATTAGTCCTGTCTAACCATCATTCTCAAAGAGTATCTCTATGCTCAAGAATATGTAAGCTTGGCTCTTGACTGCTGAGGTATTTACTGAAAACAATATTTTAATCAAAAGTAAGTGAATATATAGAAGCAGATTTCTGGTTTCTTAAGCATCCAGATTAGAGTATGTCTTTCTATATTAAGAAGCAGCAAGCTGGGAAAGTTCTCCAATTCTAGCATCAGAGCAGGTCTCAAATTTAGACTGATACAACAATAAAGCACTCTTGGACGATTTATCTCTAAAAAAGTCATTTTTAATTCTGAAGCAACACACAAAGCAAATGATAATATGGACAAAACTTGTGTAAAGCATACAAAATGTAAGAGAATGGATGCAGATCAAGAAAAGGAAATGTCAATATTATACAACATCATAAAAATAATTTGTTTTCTCCTTAACCTAGTTGATCAGTTAATTTGTGATTATTACTATTTAAGCAACTGCCAGCAAGAATTGTTCTGAATAACTACATTTTCCCAAGCCTACCTTAAGCCTTTTTTAAAGCAATGTCAGCAACAAAAATACACACATACAACACATACCTTAGAGGCACCTACAACAAAACTGTGGGCAACGTTAGCAATAAAGCCATCAACATGAACTCCCAGGTCACTGCAAGAGAAGAGAGAAAATGTTAATGCCATCCCTACTAATAAAGTGATGCTTGACAGCAAGCAGCACAACTAAATCACTGAGACAAATGTTTGCTTCAGAGATTCATTATTCCTTTAATCTCCCAGGTAGCAAAAATAACACCACAAGTTATTACACATCAAAGATTACTGTTTGAATCAACTGAAGTTTACAAACTGCTCCAGCAATATCATCATTGTATATAAATAAAACCAAAACCATTGGTCACTATCACTACTTCTCTGAGATGCACATAATGTGGATTGTTTTAATTACAGTTAGTTCTAAGCAAGTACAATTAAAGTAGTAAAAGGTGTACTTGCCCTGTGCAAATAATTACCACTTGTAATACAGAATGAAAATGCCTGAAGACTACAATTTAGCGTATTATGAGAAAGTACTTCTACTTTCATGTCTAGCATCCCATACATTAAAACAAATTCAGCATGTTTAAAACAAAAAAATGCAGTTATACAGAAATGTGAGTATATGACTTCAACCATAGATTTCCTTTTCTTTTTCTAATTATTATAAGTCCTAGAACATCCAAGTAATGAATGATTCAACAGTCTTGGGCTATGCTGGTGCAATAAAAAAAGAAATAATTTAATTCTCATTATTAAAACAGGTGGGAAAACCAGTGCTAAATATCAAACTACATAATTCAAACCAGAACAAAGCACACACACCGACAAATGTGTTATATATTTTATACATAAATAAGCCCTTTGATCACATCAGAGATGAATGTGGTGTGTGTTTTACAAACTTTCTCATTAACTTTTAATTGTACAGTGGAACCTCGGTTCATGAACGTCTCGGTACACGTACAACTTGGTTTACGACCAAAACGTTCGCCAAACTTTTGCCTCGGTGCACGACCACATACTCGGTATACGAACAAGCCAGTTTCCCTTTTGGTTTGTGCGCACCGATGATTTCCGCACCTGTTGCATTGTTTTCGGTCAGACGTGCGTGCTTTCGCTGTGAACTCTTTGTGCTCTATTTCATTTCCCTTCCGGTTCGTGCGCGCCGATTACTGTATTTAAGCATGTGTTCAGCCTCTCCCTGTTCATTGTTCTCAGTCAGACGTGCGTGCTTTACCTGTGAACTCTTTGTGCTCTACAGTATTTCGTGTGCTTTTGCAGTTAACCATGGCTTCTAAGCAAGTGAAGAGTGGTGAGAAGAAAATGTTGCAATGTTACTTTTCTCTTTTTTTCAAATGTTTCTTTTTTCCCCCTGTGCTTAAAACTCATTTAAAAAGAGTGTTTACAGCAATCGGGCTGTAATGCTATTAGCGTGAACTCCTGCAATGTTACTGTCTTGGTTGGCTTTTAAATAAAGTTCGGATTTGTTCAAATGTTCCTTTTTTTCCCCCTGTGCTTAAAACTCATTTAAAAAAAAAAAAAGTGTTTATACAAGTGTTTATGCTGAGAGTGAGAGCGAGCCTGTGTGTGCAGCTGAGCAGGGAGCCTGGGTGTTTGTGTCAGTGTTATTCAATGTTTTTACATTAGTTTAAAATATAAAGTGCAATATAAATAAAATTTATTATTATTATTATTATTACTATTACACTGTGCATTCTATGGTGTAATTAACTATATTTGTGCTTAAAAATCTTAAAAAAAAAATATATTTACATACAGTTTGTACGGTCTGGAACGGATTAATTGTACTTACATACAATCCTATGGGGGAAATTGCTTCGGTTCACGACCACAGGTTTGGAACGAATTATGGTCGTGAACCGAGGTTCCACTGTACTTATTTTTTCACTCGCATCAAAAACACATCTGTACGCTCTTTATCTGTATTATTTTATATGATAACACAGTACCTTGAAAACCCAATCCTAATTCACTCTGTGTGACCTAAGAAAAATAACTCACTTCCTCTAGTATGCTGAGAACAGTTAAACAGTGCTGCATATGCTCCTATTGAACCAAGCAGCACAGCCTTGTTAGGTCTCACATTGTGTTAAACAGAATCTCAAAGTACCTGGAAACTGGCAAATATTCCAAGTCACCACAGAAATACAACCTTTAAAAGAAGCATCACTCCACCTCAAAACAGTTCTTTAGCTATGCTTATAAGGAAGATTAGTCTTTGTATTTTGTCCTTTCTAAACCAGAACTCATCCAGGAATTTGGCTCATGTGCAAGGGTAGCTTGTACAGGAATCTTGTGAGTCTGATGTGACTGAATTAAATTGTCACCCTAGAGTGAAGCAGCTGCTCTGATGATGCATTAAATCTATTAGGTACTGAAGTCTTCCTTAATTCCAAAATTTTAGAGAAAGACAAGTGTTGCACACTGAGAACTAAAAGAACTAATTCACTAAAACAAAGCTGGGTTGTCTACCATGGCATAATTTGCTCTTGCTTTGCTTTTTAAAAGATACACTAACAGTTACTACTTTATTACTTGTACTAGCTGTCTTCCCTGTTCAAGATGGGTTGAAATCTGAGTAGTCAATTTAGACCTCAGTGTTAATGCAGTGTACCATCAAATGAAATGTATTTTGTAATGCATAAAGTAATAAAATGCATTGCATTTGTCATACCAACAGATGGCACATCAACATATGTAGTAATAAAATGCATTACTACAAATATTTGTGATGTATCATTGTTGGAATGACAAATGCAATGCATACGTCTGAAGTAAAAAGCAGTGTTAATGTTTGTATTAAAATGACAGACATAGCAAACAAATGGACACACAAATACACAGGCACTTCTTTTATTAAGGTGGACAATCCATGTTGGTTTTGGAGTGTAATACTAGTTTAAGATTACCACCATGACATTGTCATAACCAGCGGCTGTTTTTAAAATTTCACGGTACTACAGTTATCCCTTGTGATTCACAGGGGTTACAAGCACAGGACCTATGTGAAAGCAAAAACTTGCAAATACGTTTTGGACTCATGATAACTGTATAATATTCTAGGTTGCACTAAATAAGATGCAAAAAGTTGCAAGAAACGTGAGACAGAATGATCGCTGCTCAAGCAAATCATGTGTGCGAGACTGGCTGCAGAGACAAAGATGCATGGCGTCCCCCAGACAAAGTGCGTAGTTATGCAGTTTTTAGTGAACTGTAACTTTAGTTATACTAGTTTTATTATATATATATATATATATATATATATATATATATATATATAAAGCTGTGTGTATTATTTATGTAATAAATGACGAACGATTAATATAAAAGAATATAACAGTTACAAAAGAAATTCAACAAAACACTAAGAACAAAATGATAAACACGGCACAGTCCAATTTTGCAGATGCAGATTATGGTGGTGTAGTAATGAAATTAAATCAGAACAGCCTACTGAATGTAAAGTTTTGCCCTACCATGATGTCGATCTATGTGAAAATTTGTTGAAGTTGGGAGCACTCCCAGACAAAGTCATTTTCTAACTCAGACAAAAATCACACGAACAAGTAGGCATAGGACAGGAACATAAATCCAGAGAAAACTGCAATCCGATGTGCGTAATTGTAATTCAATGCAGCGAAGTGTTAAAACAAAAACAGAACACCACCAATTATAATGCTGTTGGCTTCTTATGGTTCACTTTTAAAACTAGAGCCCTCATCTTTCACCCAGCCGCCCTCGTGACAACTGAAGATATACAATGACACAGTATTCCTGGGGTTGCAGGGATTTGCAGTCCATTTAAGTAGCTTAGCTACAGCGACGTCTGCATTTATCCACAATAGATAGCAAATTTATATCCATTGAATTATTGATGACAAAACTGCGAAAAGGCAGATCCACAAATTGTAAACCTGTGAATTGCAAGGGCCGACCTGTAGTTTCTGCTGCTCCTACTACATGGATTTAAAAGTCACTGTTGTATTTCATAACAAAAATGTGAATAAAACACAAATTTGAAACATTTTTTGTAAAACATTATGATTCTTATTCTGTTTTAATTCTGTCTAAAAATGAAATGGATAGATTTTTCAAATACATTGTTCTGGAAGAGGACCTTTAAAATTTACTCAATTTAACAGTTGTTTGTAAACAGCTTGGTTTTAAAAACAATTTTGGTAATAATTACAGATTAGTATTAAACTATTACACCTGATTTATAATTTATTCATTACAACAAAAATGGCATCTTTTTCTAAACTTTCTTAATGATCCAAGTGCACACAATATAAACGCATGACAATAAGCTATCTGACAAAATACTCACTTCAGGAAAATGTAAGATATGGACTCCACTTAGCTTAACATACTGGCTGCAATAAAAATCTACAACCACTGTAGCCTACAGACTACACCTGATGTAAGAAGCATGGAAACCAATAAAAAAGCTCAAAATGAAACCTAAAGATCAAAAGAGGCCAATCAATAAACCAGCCTATTATAAAACCAATTACTGCAGTGACAACTTGCAGCCACTACGACACTTTAAAACTGGAGCTCTACATGTCTTTTATATTCTAAATGGGTACATTCTAAAGTTAAAGAATGAACATTGACTATTCCGATTTATGATAAAGTTTTCTCTCTGCTGATATAGGAGCTATGTCATAAATTTACCATGAACGCTGACAAAAGGGGCTATTTAGCTCAAAGAAGCAGGTATTGTTTTAGTGAAAACGGTTGCATGTTTTAAAATATTAAGCATAACAACGACAAAGGTACATGGTAATGAACTAACAAAATAGTATTAAGAAATTATAGCTTTAAGTTGAACCTACATTTTAACAAGGTCTCCTTCTTTCAAGGTGTAATCTGGGTCACTTTTTAGTGGAGAGAAATGGCAGACACAGTTATTGACTGATATACTGGTAGGGAACGCAATACCTAAAGAAGAACAGAAAAAAAAAACCATCATCAATACTGCAGTACACTTAAAGAAAGATGAAGGATCAGAGACTCAAAGGGTGTTTATCATGCAAAGAAAAAATCTTGATGGTATGAAAGTTTAATTTAATAAAGAAATAAAGAACACCCATACATGTAAACTACAATACCATGAATGGTGATTTTTTAACATTAATTTGAAACTATAAATGGAATTACAATATGACTAAAAAAACTGGCATATTAACAACAAAATCAAAATACATTTTTTTCCACTAGTTAAAGTGGACCATTAATTTCACCTTTTTTTTTTTTGCTGTAAACAGAAAAACTATAAAAAAAAAAATATATGAAAGCTGATATTTAGCAATTTAGAGTCAAATGTTCAAGTGGCTTTTCTTTGCACCTTCTGTTCACTTCAAGAATGATATTTGGTTCTTAAACATACAACTTCAACTAGCCTGTAACAAAGCAACCACTCAGAACTGTAGCTATAGTTTGTGCCTATACTGTATTCAAACAGGTACCTTTCTTCATCTCCTTTTCCTTCTTAAAGATCTTGCCAGTCTCTTCCATGATCATGGCATCTCCTTTCTCACAAAGCCCTAAAACAGAGGCATCCACCTTGGCAGCATCAACAACCATCTTCAGGACCCCTATATAACAAAATAGGAAGAAGCAAGCTCTGTCTGAGATTACAAATACCAGTTATGACAAAGGCAAAATTTAATCATTAAAAATTAAAACTGTACTTCATGCATAAAACACAAACTTGTAAAATATTAAATAGTGAGACAGTGTTTATCCAAAATGCTGTTTTAAACACTTCTAAAATCATGTTTGAATATATCATATCACTATAGTGCTAAAAAGTACAATTTACAAACAAAAACTAACACAAAACAGTACAAAAATAACTGGAGTGATAAACACAAGTGATAAAACTATTGTCAACAACTGTAGCAACTTGGTTTATTACAACCTACAGCTATAGGCTAATAATTTACCTTCATGAAATAAAAGGTTACAGATTTAAGTTTCACAACTTTTGTTTTTAATTAAAAAAAATAAATAAAAAGTTCCACTTTAACAACTCATGAAACAGACCATTAAACAGCTTACAAGCAGCATTGCCGCTGAAGGTGAATGGAATTGAAAATCCGATATGACATGTATGCTGTTTTATGGATTGTAGCCTGTACAAAGGGAGTTTTAAAGTTTGATTTTGTGCTACACCCCATAAACACAGCTTTGAACCCACTCAAGTCAAAACATTCCTATGTTATAGAGACTACCATAGAGAGGATTAACATAAGGTAAATTGTACTACAGTAAATTGTTCACTTTATGAAAACTATTTTTTCATTGCTAATATAAAAATGTATAGACTACACAAGAGTGAATCTCTTTAAGGTGAATGTGAATCTTCCTGACAGACAAGCTAAAGGAACCATATTAGAGGAAAAAGTAATATGCCTGTGTTATTTGAAGAATACATTTTAAAGGTCTCAGTCTCTATTATAGGAAAGCGGGAATGAATACTTTATACTTCTACATTTAAGGTTAAATACATTTTCTCCTAAATGCTCCTAATGAAGAGCTACAATATTTGATTATGGCAAACATCATTCTAAAGTACTTAAACGTTAAATGATCTTCAGTGACATGGTCAGATTACAAAAAAAAAAAAAGCTTACCGGACTACATTTCTTGGAGTGTCCGTATGTTGTTCCATTCCTACTGAAAGAAATCCTAACACTTGGAATGGAGTATGTATTTTTTTCTGCTTAGTTTCGTCCACGTTCCAAACCCTCAACATGTTCTGCAGGTTATATGTAACCTTAACTATTGGAAATATCTTTATGAAGGTTTAGTAGCCTAACTACTGTACGTTTTTAATTTATTTAACAACATATTGTAGCTTGACACCACTGAGTTTAAGTGCCTCGAAAACAAAATTCACTTACAACTTCTGTACAAGGCAATTATTACTTTTTCCTACAAGCTACTGCATCTCAAATGAGAAACAAGCATGGAAAAAAAATTACAATTAAATTCAACGGATGAATCTTTATTTTATAAAGATTTTATACTAATTTATTCACCCATCTTAAAAAATACACAAAAGGTTTTTATAAATAACTTTCAAATTACCTCAGGGAAAAATAACCGCAATACAGTAAATAAATGCATAGCTATCAACTGAACATAAAAAATATTTACATGGATTTAAACCACGCATAAGGGTGAAATGCATAAATTACCGTAAATTGACACCGTTATGTAACATTACATGATAAACTTGCTGGCCATCTAAATATCTCTGCAAATTGATTTGTGAATGACACTTTATTCAGATATTTTGGGCTGAAAATTCAGATCATTTAGATTAAAAACTTTTTTCAAGTTTGATCCAACCTTTCACCTAGGCCTCATAACTTCCATGCAACATTCTGATATAACTCGCTACCCCAGAATGCAAATACGATACAGTGTATCCAATGGGTGGGGGCATCTGTCAGAAAATTTGAACAGGAGTACTGACATCTATAACGTTCTCGTAAAGCTTGACTGGATGATCAGTGCAACTAGTTGTTCCCTTCGAACGGGTCTGAAAAATCTTAAAAGTGAAAAAAAAACTCCTCTCCTAATGTCCTCGAATTTGGGATATGCGACATATATACAATACAAAAGTATACCCTTTACTTGTCGGACTACAAAGACCGACCTCATGACCTCCTAATGCGCTTAACTGTAAAATGTGAACTGGAGACTAAGACATTTAACGATTATAGCGTTCGAGCGCTCAAAGTGCGATGGGGTCAAGTTAACGATCGTGTTCCGAGTTGGATGGACTGTTCTGACCCCTGTGTATTGGAATGATTAGATGTGCCCCTCACCCCACGTGACGGTTGGAAATGGAACTGAACCCCTTACTCCACGTGCAGATGAACTCCTATCCCTACGTTCCCACTGGGGATTAACGTGGTGAAAAAAACACACATCTGAACCGATCTCAACTTAACTTCTCTATTTCTGAAAAAGATAAAGTCACAATAGACTATTCGTCACGTGTTCAATAGGTTGGTCGGCCTGCACAGGTCTGTAGTGACTCCGCACGTGTGCCCGCGTGTTATAACAGTCGGAGAAAGTACTCCATGCAGATTGCCAGCACAGGCCTCACCATACAGATGTTTCGTTTTTGCTTGAAAACTAATTCCCTTCCTTTAAAGTGAAATCCAATCAGTAACTTCACATGACCCCAGCTCACATGTGCAACCAGGCAGAGACAGGCGGTCATGAGGGGTCGGCCCGGTACGCTCTCACTGCAACCCCGGTTATCTGCACATGGCGACGGATAAAAGCACATCTCCGGTTACATCAATACACTTACTGTTCGCAATATCTCCCCCCATCTTGTATTTAGTCACCACCAAGTCCTCCGCTATGGTCTGTTCCTGCTGCTCGTCATCTCCCGACATCTTGGCGGCGTCTCTCAACGTCTCCCCAAGTCTTGGCGGCCAGTCACACAGATGGACGGCAGGCTGGATCTCGCCGTTCCGATGCGCCGCTCAGCCCTATGGGGCTGCATGTAGTCTTTCATTTCCCCATACTGCTATAGTGACTACCGATATAGTCTAATCTAGAAAACTACATCTCCCATGACATCGACAGAAAAACGACTGACGTTGACTGCGCATGCGTTGCACTCAGCCGCACAGTTCTCCTACAATTTTCTGGATGTTGTAGTTCTTTTGGTCATTTTGATCGCCGTAGTCAGTTACCAACAAGTATCTTAAAACTACAATAACCAGAGGAAGAAGCGAGGTACGTAACACCTTTAAAGACGAAAACCCACTTTAGCGTTTATGTTTTATTTCACGGACGTGGCGGGAAAATGAGTGAGGTTTTGATACGATTCTTCTTATTGGGTTTTCACGACGTATACCACAATTCTGTTGGCACATGTAAAAACCCACGAAATGTTTTCGCTCTTTCTCTTTACAGGAAGCCATCAGAAAAAATCCTAGTTTTAGCCGATGCTGTGTATGATGTGGCTCAGTATTTTTTGCAGTTTTTATTAAATCAATAATTATATAATGCAGATAGTTTAAAATATTCAGTATACGTGATGATGTTAAAGGACGGTAAGATCTCAGTATTATTAGGGTCTTTGAAGGATAGTTATGTAAAGTTTCATGCTTCTTTGTGTTCCACAAAAGCCAGACAGTGTTTTGAACTGGCACAAACTGACACATTTTAAAGGGGTTTCCAATATTCAAAACTGGACCTGGAAATAGTAAAAATACTAACAAATGTTCCAGATTATTGTAAGACTAATGCATATGGTACAGACCTAAACCTATCAGTTTAAGAACTTTTATTATTTAATTAATATTTCATACACCTTAACATCATTACCATTTTGTTCTGCTTTAAGTTTCTTGGTGAGGGTTGCATTAGCAACTTGGTTATATGGTAGACCAGGATTCCTTTTCCTCAGCACTCTGATGTGGCCAAGATCATGTGCCAATGGCGGAGGTGCAAACGGCAGAGATGTAACATTTAGGTTCTCATACTGGATATCATACTAACCTTGGCTCATATCATGTCCAAACAAGTTCAAATTGAATGGTCCTGAGTTAATACTAAATATGTGAGTGCAACTCTTGCTTAGCCAACAAAGAGACGAAATGGCAGCAGTAGTGGTCCTAGATCCCATACCATTTTAACATTAGAGCAATTGTGACAAGCAGCCCATTCAGCCAGGTAATAATAATAATTAATTATTATTATTTATATTGCACTTTTCTCACTACTCAAAGTGCTTTTCATAGGGAGTGGGGAGATACTTCAACCACCACTAAAGTACAGCATTCACTTGGATGATGTGATGGCTGCCATTTTGTGCCGGTATGCTCAACCCATATTAGCTATTAGGTGTTGAAGATGTGAGAGAGAGACTGACAATTAGAGACGGGAGATTATTAGGGGAGCAGAATGACTAGGCAGTGCAGGCAATTTAGCCTGGACATTGGGAAACACCATGCTCTTTATGAAAGATACCCAACTGTCTTTTATGACCACAGAGAGTCACGATCTCAATTTTACATCTCATCCAAAGGATGGTACCCTTTATACAACACAGTGTCCCTGTCACTACACTGGGGCATTGCAATCCACATTTAGACCACAGGGTAAGTGTCCCCTGCTGGCCTCACTGACACTTACAGAAGCAACCCAAGCTTTTCCTAGATGGTCTCCCATCCAAGTACAGGCCAGGCCAGAACAATGCTTATCTTCAGGTGGATGACCTCTTCTGAAGTGCATCTGGTATGGCTGCTGGCCAGTAAGCTTGTCAATCACATAGATTCTCCAAAATAATATCAAGTAGAGATTTGAAGGTCTGTAAAGTCCTACTATCTGCTTCATGACTCTGTAATTTGTTCCATGTGTCTATGGTTGTTTGTGTGAAAAAAACTTTCTAACATATTTTTAAAAAAATCTGTTTTTACGTTTACAATCGCGTCTTGTGTTCTTGTTAACAATTTTTTTTTAAAGTAACATCTAGCAATCCATTGAACTAAAGTCCTTCATTATCTTAAACACACCAGTCTTGTTACATCTTAATCTTCATTTGCTTAGCTTGAAAAAGTTCAACTCCTTTAATTTCTATTCCTTATTCATACCTTGCAGCCTAGTCACTCTTCTCTGAAATTTCTCTAGCACCATTATTTTGTTTTTAATTCAGAGACCACAACTGTCTACAGTACTTTCAGGCGAGATGTCACTAGTTTGTTAGCTTATGTATAACCTCCTTTAATTTGTACGTCACACATCATGATGTATAACCTAACATCCTATTAGCCTTCGTGAGCACTTCTGTACACTGTCTTCATGTACCGTGTGTAGGGAAGTGATGAGTCCACTATAACTCCTATATACTTCTCATTAGGTGTACATTCAACTTTTAAACCCCCATTGTGTGTTTAAATCTAACATTTCTACTTCCTACATGTAATATCTTCAATTTAATTACATTAAAATGTCCTCTATCACAAATCTGCCCAAGCCTGTATGCTGCCCAAGTCCATCTGTAACAATTTAGGTGATTGTACATTATATGCCCTTCTACCTGGTTTGGTATCATTTGCAAACCTAAAGAGTTTGTTGTTTGTATTCTTATCTATATCATTTATATACAGTATATTAAAAAGAGCAGCAGCTCCATCACTGAATCCTGTGGGACATCACTTTTAACATTATGTAATTCTGAAAAGGTTCACTGCACCATAACCCTTTTCTTTTATGTCTGAGCTAATTTGTACCTACTTATGCACTGCATCTTGCATTCCCACATCTTTTAGTTTGATTGCTAACTTGTCATTTGTGATCTTACCAAAAGCCTGAAATCAAGATAAATAATATCATATATACAGTACATATCTTTTTGTATGTATTTGATGCTTCCTTATATAATTCCAGCAGTTTAGTAAAATATTACCTTACCCATTTGACCCCATGCTAATTATTTGCTAATATACCTGTTCTTGAGATGAGTTGCTTGATATTTTCCTTGATTATTATTTCTATTAATTTCTCTATGATGCACATTAAGCTTACTGGTGTATAGTTACTTGGGTCAGCCTGATCATCCTTTTCATATAATGGTGTTTACTACATCCCAGTGTTTCCTCAGTGTGCAGAGGTTTTTTTTTTCAAAAAATATAAGTCAAGGGTTTATATATGTATTCACTAACTTCCACAAGCGCTCAAGGAAATGTTATTTGGTCCTAGTAATTTGTTAGATTTCAGGCTGTTTATCTAAGTAGTACTTCCCATGGGCTCACCACCTATGGGAGGGGCCAAGGAGGTCGGGTGCAGTGTGAGTTGGGTGGTGGCCGAAGGCGGGGACCTTGGCGGTCCGATCCTCGGCTACAGAAACTGGCTTTTGGGACATGGAATGTCACCTCTCTGAAGGGGAAGGAGCCTGAGCTAGTGCGCGAAGTTGAGAGGTTCCGGCTAGATATAGTTGGGCTCACCTCAACGCACAGCTTGGACTCTGGAACCAATCTCCTTGAGAGGGGCTGGACTCTCTACCACTCTGGAGTTGCCCCCGGTGAGAGGCGCCGAGCAGGTGTGGGTATACTTATTGCCCCCCAACTTGGAGCCTGTACATTGGGGTTTACCCCGGTGGACGAGAGGGTAGCCTCCCTTCGCCTTCGGGTGGGGGGACGGGTCCTAACTGTTGTTTGTGCGTATGCACCGAACAGCAGTTCGGAGTACCCACCCTTTTTGGAGTCCCTGGAGGGGGTGCTAGAGGGCATACCTTCTGGGGACTCCCTCGTTCTGCTGGGAGACTTCAATGCTCACGTGGGCAATGACAGTGAGACCTGGAAGGGCGTGATTGGGAGGAATGGCCCCCCTGATCTGAACCCGAGCGGTGTTTTGTTATTGGACTTCTGTGCTCGTCACGGATTGTCCATAACGAACACCATGTTCAAGCATAGGGGTGTTCATATGTGCACTTGGCACCAGGACACCCTAGGCCTCAGTTCGATGATCGACTTTGTGGTCGTGTCGTCGGACTTGCGGCCACATGTCTTGGACACTCGGGTGAAGAGAGGGGCGGAGCTGTCAACTGATCACCACCTGGTGGTGAGTTGGCTTCGATGGTGGGGGAGGATGCCGGTCAGGCGTGGTAGGCCCAAACGTGTTGTAAGGGTCTGCTGGGAACGTCTGGCAGAGCCCCCTGTCAGAAGTAGCTTCAACTCCCACCTCCGGCAGAACTTCGACCACATCCCGAGGGAGGTGGGGGACATTGAGTCCGAATGGGCCATGTTCCGTGCCTCTATTGTTGAGGCAGCTGACCGGAGCTGTGGCCGTAAGGTGGTCGGTGCCTGTCGTGGCGGCAATCCCCGAACCCGCTGGTGGACACCGGCGGTGAAGGATGCCGTCAAGCTGAAGAAGGAGTCCTACAGGACCCTTTTGTCCTGTGGGACCCCGGAGGCAGCTGATAGGTACCGGCAGGCCAAGCGGAATGCGGCTTTGGTGGTTGCTGAGGCAAAAACTCGGGCGTGGGAGGAGTTTGGGGGAGGCCATGGAGAATGACTTTCGGACGGCTTCGAGGAGATTCTGGTCCACCATCCGGCGTCTCAGGAAGGGGAAGCAGTGCAGTGTCAACACTGTATATGATGGGGATGGTGCGCTGCTGACCTCGACTCGGGACGTTGTGGGTCGGTGGGGGGAGTACTTCGAAGACCTCCTCAATCCCATTAACATGCCTTCCAATGAGGAAGCAGAGCCTGGGGACTCAGAGGTGGGCTCCCCCATCTCTGGGACTGAGGTCACCGAGGTGGTCAAAAAACTCCTTGGTGGCAGGGCCCCGGGGGTGGATGAGATACGCCCGGAGTTCCTCAAGGCTCTGGATGTTGTAGGACTGTCTTGGCTGACACGCCTCTGCAACATCGCATGGACATCAGGGACAGTGCCTCTGGATTGGCAGACCGGGGTGGTGGTCCCCCTCTTTAAGAAGGGGGATCGGAGGGTGTGTTCCAACTACAGAGGGATCACACTCCTCAGCCTCCCTGGAAAAGTCTATTCAGGGGTCCTGGAGAGGAGGGTCCGTCGGATAGTCGAGCCTCGGATTCAGGAGGAACAGTGTGGTTTTCGTCCTGGTCGCGAGACAGTGGACCAGCTCTATACCCTTAGCAGGGTCCTGGAGGGTGCATGGGAGTTTGCCCAACCAGTCTACATGTGTTTTGTGGACTTAGAAAAGGCATTCGACCGTGTCCCTCGGGGAATCCTGTGGGGGGTACTCCGAGAGTATGGGGTACCGGCCCCCCTGATAAGGGCTGTTCAGTCCCTGTACGATCAGTGCCAGAGCTTGGTCCGCATTGCCGGCAGTAAGACGAACCCGTTTCCAGTGAGAGTTGGACTCCGCCAGGGCTGCCCTTTGTCACCGATTCTGTTCATAACTTTTATGGACAGAATTTCTAGGCGCAGCCAGGGTGTTGAGGGGGTCCGGTTTGGTGGGCTCAGGATTGGGTCACTGCTTTTTGCAGATGATGTTGTCCTGTTTGCTTCATCAGGCCGTGATCTTCAGCTCTCTCTGGATCGGTTCGCAGCCGAGTGTGAAGCGGCTGGGATGAGAATCAGCACCTCCAAATCCGAGACCATGGTCCTCAACCGGAAAAGGGTGGAGTGCCCTCTCAGGGTTGGTAGCGAGATCCTGCCCCAAGTGGAGGAGTTCAAGTATCTCGGGGTCTTGTTCACGAGTGAGGGAAGAATGGAGCGTGAGATCGGCAGGCGGATCGGTGCGGCATCCGCAGTAATGCGGGCGTTGCATCGGTCTGTCGTGGTGAAAAAGGAGCTGAGCCGCAAGGCGAAGCTCTCAATTTACCAGTCGATCTATGTTCCTACCCTCACCTATGGTCATGAGCTATGGGTAGTGACCGAAAGAACGAGATCGCGAATACAAGCGGCTGAAATGAGTTTCCTCCGCAGGGTGTCTGGGCTTTCCCTTAAAGATAGGGTGAGAAGCTCAGTCATCCGGGAGGGGCTCAGAGTAGAGCCGCTGCTCCTCCGCATCGAGAGGAGTCAGATGAGGTGGCTCGGGCATCTGATCAGGATGCCTCCTGGACGCCTCCCTGGTGAGGTGTTCCGGGCACGTCCAACCGGGAGGAGGCCCCGGGGAAGACCCAGGACACGCTGGAGGGACTATGTCTCTCGACTGGCCTGGGAACGGCTTGGGATTCTCCCGGAAGAGCTAGAAGAAGTGGCCGGGGAGAGGGAAGTCTGGGCATCTCTGCTCAAGCTGCTGCCCCCGCGACCCGACCTCGGATAAGCGGGAGACAATGGATGGATGGATGGATTATCTAAGTAGTATTTTTTCCTCTATAATTTCCAAATCACTAACAGTAGTTCCTGTTACTTTAGGGAGACTTCTTCACAATTATAAACCTTAATAAAGTACACATTCAAAGTATTTTCTGTATTTTCTAGCTAGCCTTTACCACTCACAATACTCCTAACCTCCTCCTTGACCATTCTTTTAATACAAAAATATTAAAAGAATTTATTTGGGTCATCTTTGGCTATTACTGCAATATTTCTCTCTAACTGTCTTTTAGCCTTCCTAATATCTTTTTTAAACTTTGCTCTCAGCGGCATGGCAATGTAGTAGTAGTGCTACTGCCTCAAAGTAAGGAGACCAGCGCTGGCATCCTGAGTCCTCTCTGCATGGAGTTTGCAAGTTCTTCCTGTTTCCTCTGGGTGCTCTGGTTTGCTCCCACAGTCCAAAGACATGTGAGTCAGGTGAACTGGCAATCCTAAATTGGCCTTAGTATGTAGTTGGGGTGTGTGTGTGTTCATCCTGCGAGGGACTGGCACCCTCGTCAGGGTTTGTTCCTGCCTTATGCCCTATGCTAGCTGGGATAGACTCCAGCACCTTATCCCATGCCCCATCCCTTCATCATATAACACTTTTCAGGACAAAGCAGTTTAGTGAATGACTGACCTTTGCTATCATACTCTGATATACCCTATGTTAGTGCTGGAGTTATTTGTTTTATATACCTTAGGCAGCTGTTTTTTTCTTTGTAACTTAGATAGATAGATAGATAGATAGATAGATAGATAGATAGATAGATAGATAGATAGATACTTTATTAATCCCAAGGGGAAATTCACAACTTGTAACTTGTTTTTTACCTCATTTATCAACTACAGCATTCTCTTTAATTTCTTTCTGATTCTAAATTTTTAGATGAACTTGGCCTGCATTACATGTAAAACACTGATAAACCTGTTCCACATTCCTCAAATGTTTTCACACGTAAAAGCTTATCCCAATATAATGCCTGTCAACTGATATCATGGAATACATGGTGTAATAATAAACCAAAGGCAATAAGGAGTGTTGGGGAACCCATAGACAAACCCTATATTATTGAAACCTTAAAAAAAAAAATCGTGAGTAAAAAAAAAAATCGTGAGTAATAAGGAAAACATTTTTTCAGATGGGAGTCTGGTTCTGACTATCCAAGATGGCAGTTTTTCTGGTTATGATGGTTTCCATTAGGAAGGCGCGGGTCCAGGCAAACACACACTGGAGGTGATGTTAGCAATGGAAATGCTGTCAATCTTCTGGTCTACAGAGGGAGGAAAAGAAAAGGTAATATCACAGACCGCCAACCTTAAACTGTCCCCTATGTGCACACGTGTGACAAAGGTCATAAGCACTTTACTTTGCAAGTTTACAAACAAATATGGCCAGAATTGAAGAACTCCCATGACCCCTTAAGAATCTGTTCAAGGTACAGAGAGTTGGTCCAATGTTTGACGATCAAGGCAGAATCCACACTGTCCTTTCTGAATCTAAGATTCAATTATCAAAAAGATTTCCATTTTGGTACCACAGATTAGACACCCCAGAAATAAGCAATAATGTGACGTTTCTGAAATGTGAAGAGGTGGTAAGATAAGGAATGATAGTAAGTTAAGCCATCTCTCTGAGACATCAAAAATGATGTAAACTTTACAGGAAGAGAAGAGTTTGATATAACAATGAAGTGGTTTGACTTTAGTGTTCAGTGGTCCTGAACTCAGTCCTGCAACCCCAAGTGGCTACAGGTTTTGTTCCAACCAGTTTCACAATTTGTGAGTCTTTTTCCCTTCTAATTAATCTAATTGAACTAGCTGGTCTTTTTTACTTTTTTTTATTCTGCATTCAGAAAAGCAAACTTCGTGTGATTTTTACATTTAGAAGACATTTAGAAATATTTCTATGTTTTGCTATAGCTTTACATTCTTTAATTTGTTTTGTTCTGAGTAGATTGCTCTCTTTATTGTATCCTAATAATGACAATTAACAATGAGCAGAACAGGCACCCAGGCAAAACACATTGAATGTTGAAAGGCTGAAACTACATCAGCATTGAACACACTAAACAAATTAATTAAAAAATCAGAACACCTGGAGAAGCAGAGTCAAAAGCAGATGATGACGAAAATCCTAAAAACCAAGTTAAAAAGCATAATACATTATCCCTGTGTATCATTCATAAATACTCTGTACATTCTAATCAACAGTTTTCAAACTTAGTATTGTAATTTCTACATTGACCCCAAAATGCAGAAACTGGGATAACAACTGCTTAATTAGGCTAGGAGTCCAAATAAAAACTGAAGTTGGTTGGTGCAAAACTTGTAGCCACTTAGTCTCATTGTAACAAGCCAAGAGAGTTAAGTCTCAGCATATCAGTAAACCTTCCACATGTGTACACAGGAGATTTACTGGGTGGATAAGTAAGTACACTATATGGCCAAAAGTATGTGGACACACCTACAAAATACTGAGTTCAGGTGTTTCGGCCACACCCATTGTTAACAGGTGCAAAAAGTCAATACACAGCCATGCAATCTCCATTGACAAATGCATCATGTACTGAAGCTAAGTGACTTTAGACCTAGCGCTGTTATAGGATGCCACATTTCCCACTCATTCCCAGTCATTGAGTGGATTGTTGTTATGGTAGGTCTGTCCCAGTCAACTATAAGTGTCATGATTGTGAAATGGAAGAATCTAGGAGCAACAACAGCTCAGCCACAAAGTGGTAGACCATGGAAACTGACAGAGCAGGGCCACCTTGTGCTGAAGTGCATAGTGCATAAAAATTGCCTCTCCTCTGCTGCGTCACTCACAACAGAGTACTGAACTGCCTCTGGAAGAAACATAAACATGTGAACTGTGCATCAGGAGGTGAAATGGGTTTCCATGGCTGAGCAGCTGCACACAAGCATAAGATCACTGAGCACAATGCCAAGAGTGTTGTAAAGCATGGCACCATTGGACTTTGGAGCAGTGAAAATGTGTTCTCCAGAGTGATGACTCAGACTTCGTTATCTGGCAGTCTGATAGATGAATCTGGGTTTGGTGGATGCCAGGAGAACATTATCTTCTGGGCTGCATCGTGCCTAATGGAAAGTTTTCTGGAAAAGGGGTAATGGTCCAAGGTTCTTTTTCAGGGTTTGGACTAGGTCCCTTGGTTCCAGTGTAGGCTACTGTTAATGCTACAGCATACAAAAGCACTTTAGACAATTGTGCACTTCCAACTTTGTGGCTACAGATTGGGGAAGGCTTTTTTCTGTTCCATCATGACTGTGCACCTGTCCACAAAGTCAGGCCCATAAGGACCTGGTTTGATGAGTTGGGTGTGGAGGAAGTTGAGTGGCCTACGCAGAGCCCTGACATCAACCTGATTGAACCTGATTGCTGAATTGTAGCACCAATTATGAGCTAGGTCTTGTCATCCACCATCGGTAGGATATTCTTTTGTCTACCCCACAGACACACTTAAAATTTTGTGGAGAGCCATCCTGAAATATGCTGTTATAGCTACTTGGGGAATGGGGCAACTCCATATTAATGCCCATGGGTTTGGAAGGGAATGGATGTTCAGCATACTCAAACAGATTTGATCATCAGGTTGTCCACAAACTTTTGGCCTTATAGTATAAACTAGCAAAATACCCGTGCTTCGCAGCGGAGAAGTAGTGTGTTAAAGAGGTTATGAAAAAGTAAAGGAAACATTTTAAAAATAACGTAACATGATTGTCAATGTAATTGTGTTGTCATTGTTATGAGTGTTGCTGTCATATATATATACATATACACATATACACACACATATACACACATATACAGATATATTATATATACATATACACATATATTTTTTATATATATATTTTTTTTTTATATATATATATATATATATATATATATATATATATATATATATATATATATATATATATATATATATACACACATAGATGCACTTACAATAACATAGAAATCAATATAAACAACATTAACATCATTATTATATGAGAATATGAAGTAATATATAAGAAGCACATTTCATATAAATATAAATTATTAAACAGTAAAATGTTCTTCTATAATTTGCTACCGTGGCTTTTCGTTGGTCTGTCCAGGATTTTAAATCACCTGTAGCTTGCAAACCGTTTCACCTATTGACTTGAAATCTGGTACACATATAATACGTCACGTCTGCTATCCGCTTTATGGGTGATGATTGTATTACTCTTTTTATGTTTATTTTATTTTAGAATCAACTCGTATCTGTGCACACCAGGGCGGCCGTGGGCAGATGCGTATGGTGTATTCACTCCATGTTATCGTGCATTGCGCTGTCACTGGTATTTTGATAAAAGAATTTGAACAATATATAAGAAGCGTATAAATTATTAAACAGTAAAACATTAACATTTAAGAAGTAAAGTTACATTGAGTACTACTGCAGTGCCTTCGGGTATACCTCATTTTTTGTTTGCCCATTACATGCTTAAATGTATACATTTTTTGGTGTACCTACCCGAGAACACGCGACATATAACCGAGCGTGGGAGAAGCATGGATTTTAAACACGCGTTCAGTTCATCTGCTGGTCTCCCTCGTGGAATAACTGGTAATGTTTGACTAAAATGTACAGCGAGTAAAACGACATTACCTCCTTTTTTTTTTTTACGATCTCTGAGATCTTGCTTTTTTCGGTTCAAGGCTTCATAAGCTCTTTTATGTGCCATGGTGTACTTAATAAGTACTAATTATCCCAAACCATCATCTTTGAATGTTGCAAGACTTTCGCCTTGTATGTAGATCGGGGTAATTACATTCATTGCATTCCTAGTCTGAATCACAATGTGATTGTATGGGTGGTTACCTGGCACTGTAGGGTTGCCACCCGTCCTTTAAAATACGGAATCGTGCCGCGTTTGAGAATGAAATTGCGCGTCCCGTTTTGAATCAATACTGGACGGGATTTATCCCGTATTTTTTTTATCATTTTTTTTTTAAAGCAGCGTGTCATGCAAATCATCCCACGCGCATTTTATGAAGATGCCTCCTTTCCTACTTTTGATTGGGTAATACTTGATGTCATCGTTAGTTTGATTGGTCTTTTTAACTGTCCAGTGAGGAGGGGCGTGTCTTTTAAGTAGAGTCTGCAAAGTGTTGGCACTGAGATGTGGCGTCAGCGCCATAGTTGAAGCCCCTAACGTTGCGGTCAGCAAGTCGGCTAACATCCGCCATGTGCCGTCTTTCAGTTGCGAGAAGCAGATCATAGAATGGTTGAAACTGTTGCCCCTAACGTTGCGCCACGGCGTGTGGTTCGTTTATACCTCGTGTCTTCTCATTAAACTTTTATCTCGCGAATATGTTATTGCAATCCGCAGCGGGAGCGTTTCTATAAACTTAATTTAAACTTACGTTTTACACCGTGCTTTGTTTCCCTTATGAACATGCTTGTATGCTTCACTCGCTCCGTTCTCAATTGTTTAATTAATTTTTTGCTCTTCGCTGTTTCCGGCTCTTCCTCCATTTCCCCCTACTTCGTTCTTTTATCTCGCGAATATGTTATTGCAATCCTTAACGGGAGCGTTTCAATAAACTGATTGAAAATAGTTTTGCATTTACCTTTTTAGTAAAAGGCGAGCTTTTAAGCCTGAGAAATCACCCCGTAAATGCACACGTTTAATTGCACATGTGTTAATATGTATGGTTACACAGTATTAAAAGACAGTGAACAACGTCAGTTACCTTTGTTCCCGCGTTTGATAAAAGGTGAGCTTTTAAGCCTGAGAAATCACCCCGTAAATGCACACGTTTAATTGCACATGTGTTAATATGTATGCTTACACAGTATTAAAAGACAGTCAAAAATTAACGTCATTTACCTTCGTCCCCGCGTGTGACTCGTGCTGTAAATCTCTTCCTTGTTTTTAGTTCACGTGATTACGTAGGAGGCGTGATGACGCGATACGTGACTCCGCCTCCTCCATTACAGTGTATGGACAAAAAATATGTTCCAGTTATGACCATTACGCTTTGAATTTCGAAATGAAACCTGCCTAACTTTTGTAAGTAAGCTGTAAGGAATGAGCCTGCCAAATTTCAGCCTTCCACCTACACGGGAAGTTGGAGAATTAGTGATGAGTCAGTCAGTCAGTGAGTGAGTCAGTCAGTGAGGGCTTTGCCTTTTATTATTATAGATAAGTATGTCTGGTACCTCCATATCAATTAGGTAGCTTACAACTTCTTGGTGTGTCTTATTCGTATTGGCTCTGGGATCATAAATCAATCCTGTATACTATATATGTGTGTCTGCATTGAATTAAATGTCTGTGCAGAAGAATTAATTTGCCTAAAGTCACTTAGGCTGCTTCTGGCAATGAACGCAGCTCATAACAGTCAGTTAATAGTAGTAGTTTTTTTTTCCAGGAAAATACCTCCAGTGCTTCTTAACTGGAACTAAGCACTTCATTGTGGACGATTGATTAATCATTTGCAAAACAAATCTTATTTTATACTTTTATTTATCTAATGTGATGCATATGCTATGATGCATTCATTTGCTTACTTTGTACACCAGACATTTTTTATTTCAGTATTATCATTTTCACAATTTCTTTTATTGTAGTTAGGCGGTAGTACAGTACATAACACTAGTTTTTTTGTTGGTGGTTTTACATTAAAGGTTATGCAATTTTTATTCATTCAGATACAACTGCAAGAGAAATTAGTGGAAAAATCAGAGGTAGGTTTTATTTGAGAATGTAGTTTATGAGGAGGTATTTGGTTATACCCAAAACAAAAAGCCAGTGGTGGCTTAGATAAATGTGCCACCAGCAGCTTCAAAATAGAAGGTCTGTGGGGAAGTATGGAGGTCCACTTTCCTTGCCCAGGGTAATTCTTTACAATTAGCTGCTGAGTGTGCAATATATGTCTGTAGAATAAGCATGCATTATGTGTCCTGTTGACTTAATGAGTCTTATCATCTGACAGAGTTCACAACCCTGCAGATTGCATAGAAGGAATTAAATGTAATATGATTAACTTTTTTTCAAAAATCTCTTAACAATGAGAGTCATAAACCAAAATACCAAACAAAGCATCTGAAATTGGAATAAACTTAATCAGTGAAGTACAAGGTATATAAAATTAACCCTTGGGAGTATTCATATTTTATTGTTATACAACTTTGAGTCACCAGGGATTTAATTTGGTTTTTTTAAAATTGACCAACAGAGAAAGAACCTTTAATGTCAACACTGACTCTCTGCAAAGTGTTCTAAATCAATTAAAAATATAAAGCACAAAATAATTGATTGCATAAGTATTCACCATATTTAAGTCAGTATTTAGTAGATGCACCTTTGGCAGCTGTGACAGCCTTGAGTTTGTGAGCATTGGCCTCTATCAGCTTTGCACATCTGGACACTGTGAATATACCAATTCTTCTTTGCAAAACCACTCAAACTCTTTGAGATTGTAATTATACAGCCTTTAATAAGTCCACCCAAAGATTTTTGATTAGATTGTAATCTGTACTCTGACATGGCCACTCCAGGACATAAAAATTGTTGTTTTTAAAGCCATTCATGTGTAGCTTTTTCTTAATGCTTGGGGTTTTTTTCTTGCTGGAAAACAAGTCTTCTTACGATAAAGAAAACATGAGATTTTCATTTTACCCTCACAATACATCCAGGGCCTTCTGCAGAGTAGCACCCTAACAGCTTGACACTCATATCATCATGCCTCATAATGGGAATGGTATGTTTTAATAGTGTACTATTTTGGTCATATCAGACCACAGAACTACCTTCCACCTGTCTTCAGAGTCTCCCATGCACCTTCTGGAAGACCCTTGCTGTCATGTGGCTTAACCACTGGAGCTGTAACTCCTTCAGAATTCTCATACAGTAGGTCACTTGGTGGCCTCAGTCACTAATCTTCTTCTTACATGATCACTTAGTTTATGTGGACAGCTTGCTCAAGGAGATTTACAGCTCTACTATACTCTTTTCATTTCTAAATTTAACTGGACTCCAATTGATATGGAGTAACTTGGATATTTTTTGTCTCTTGTGCTTTTCACAGATTTGCTTGGAGTGTTCTTTTGTCTTCATTGTGTAGGTTACACCACCACACTGACTCACCACAAGTTGGACCTTCCTGATAAGGGGCATTTATGTTCAACTGACTACAGATAGATGATCTCCATTGAGCTGATCATGGAACCTCTAAAACCAATTGGCTGCTGTGTCATATTAAAAAGAGTTAATACTTTTGTAAAAGATTATTTTGTGTTTTGTATTTGTAATTAATCAAACCATTTTGCAGAGATCTGTTTTCACTTTGACTTTAAAGATTCTTTTTCCGTTGACTAGTGTGAAAAAATCCAGATTAAGTTCACTGTGATTCAATGTTGTATAAAAATAAAATGTGAATTTTTCCAAAGGATTGAATACTTTTTATAGGCACTGTACTTACTTGAACTGTCACATCTTGGTTCAATGCAGAGATTAGCAGAGTAAAAATGACCACATACAAGATGGGAAATTAATACATCATGTCCTATCATATCAAAAAGTATATAGAACTACCAGGATAAAAATGTATTCTAGAATTTGTGTGCCTGGCCTTTTTCTGTAGTTGTCCTGACAAAGTAGAAACAGGTGTAAACCTGCACAAACAGGTTTTCAGGGTAAGAAGCCACCCGCCTCCTTGTATTCCAAGACGTCACTCTGCTTCCTGTTTTATTACATGCAGTCTTGAACATCCAGTGACCTTGATATCTTCTTTCATTAGAGAAATGTTCAGTTCCAAGAGCTCAGCAAAGATAAGAGTTGGCTGAATGGCCCGATCTCCTCAAAAATTGTTTTAATATACAGTAGAGTGAGAAATACAGGCTAATTTAAGTTTAAGGAAAGGTATAACTTTTGCTAACTGGATCAGAGTTTACTTCCATATGAAAAGCTGCTTGTAAGTGACAATTCATGTAGGTGGGGAAACTGTACAAAGTTATAAAGCTCTAATGAATGTCCTTGCAGGTGCCTTTTGACCTGGCAAAATCTGTAGGGATGTCGCCTTATCTTGAGTAACACTGTTGTTAATCAGATGAAATTTAGAAACCTTACTGAACAGATGTGACAAAGCAGCAGAACAATGTATTGTGTAGCTCAGTATCTTAAACTATTTTCCAGCCTATTGTGCATTCTTGAATTGTTGGGCAGCATTCTGTTCAAACTTGGCAGGCACCTGCACCTTATTCATGTCTGTTTATTTAGAAGAGAGGGCCTAGTGAACCACTGAAAGCCTAAGGGAGATATTGTCATACTGAAGTGCAGACAAAGCTAAATATTTTTAGTTGGTGGAAGAAGCTATCATCTATCATATCTGGGAAGATAAGTTTAAATTGCTGGCTCAGACCACAAGGGGGCACTTTTGACATTCAGATTACCTCAGTGTTATCTCTCAACGAGCAAGCAGTGAAGTGATTTTCTACTCTGCAACAGCCACATATGAGGAAACAATAAAATCCCTGATAGTGAATATTAATTATCATTACAGTGTGTTTGAATGACACAATCTTAAGTAGGCTAGAAATACACACTATTACGGAACCAGTTGAATTTGCAAGTTACTTTGTTGTAAGGAACAACACCAAGTTCAAAAGTAGCTATCTGCAGAGAGTTCAGAAAGGCCTATAGCCTATTGCCATCAATAAACTGAAAGAGTTAAGCTAGGTAAGCAAAAGAAAGACACAATTAGTAGCAATAGTATTGTCATGTTTACAGATTACAGTAAAGGTTTTCCTTGCATGTCTGACCGTTGTGCAACTTATTGCACCATGATAAACAAGAATGTATTAAAATACAGAACTTCTGCACACGTCAGCTTACCTGATGTACTCCTTACCTTTGTTGCTGTACCACTTACTCATGTAGGCTTCCAGCTGCTGAAACCTTATGGAAGGAACTCTTAGAAGAACTCAAGTATAGTTAGCACTATTTTGTTGTGTTGCCTGCTGTGTAGTTAGGCAGTTTGGTGTAGTGGTTAAGGCTCTGGACTTTAAACCCTGAGACTGGGGGTTCAAATCTGGTTACTGATACTGTGTGACCATGAACAAGTTTCTTTACCTGCCTGTGCTCCAAATAGAAAAACAAAAAATGCCACCAGATGCATCTCTGATATTGTAAGTTTCCTTGGATAAAGATGCCAGCCAATTTATGTTGATGAACTGAACAGATAATGCTAAGCTCAGCATCACAATCATAACAGCAGCAGAGTAACGCTGTGTGTTACGTAGTCTGATTACTTTTTAAAGTAATGAGTAACCTAATGCAATGCTTACATTATTGTAGTAAAAATATCTGTTATTACTATTACAGCAGCACTGGGTGCAAAGCAAAAAGCACACATACCTGTACTCCAGTCCTTTCCAAAGCTCAGTCGCACAGTCATGCAAAAGAGTGTGCTGCATGCAATCTGATAACAGAACCATGTTAATAAAGTGTCAGTTTGACTTTAATCTAGCTATTTGCTATAGATATGTTGAAACAGTGTGATCGAGTGACACAGTGGCCAGTGTTCATACCAGTAGCATCCTCGACAAGTCCAGCATAAGACACAGGTTTATTTTGTAGGAAATGCTTCCCAAATCATTTCCCACCTGCAAAACACAGGAAAAGAAGCACCATTACAAGGAACAAAGCCATATACTCTGCAACCTTTTGTTTATGTCTTCTTCCTCTCTCTCTGCCTCCTTCTTCCTCCAGCAAGCTTCATCACTTTGCTCCCGACTCTGGCTCCTGGAGCAGTGGCACCTGGCTCCTTTATGTAATCCTCGGGAGTACTTCCAATGTCCCATAGAATTGGTCCAGAAGCTCATCTGGGTGAGGTGGGAGCCTGATGAAGTACGGCTTAGGAGTCCCTGCAGCACCCCCTGGTACCCCAGGAACCCAACAAGGCTGAGCCACCAAACACCAATTCCCAGCATGCCCTCTGGGAATCTGTGGTGCCGTAGCAATCCAGGGGGGCTGCCATATAGAGATCTGGAGAAGACAATACCCTGAGCACACATTCTCCTCCAGTCCTTCCACTTAGGAAGCATCCTGGGGCTGGGCAAGTGTGCCAGCTGTCTGCCACAGCACAAAGCAAAGACAACACATGAGTGGCTTAGGGACAAATGTTGGCATGTCTTTGAGTGGCCCAGCCTTAGCCTGGACTTGAAACCAATCAAACCTCTCTGGAGAGACCTAAACATAGCTGTCCACTGACAGCCTCCATCCAACCTGACAGTGCTTGAGAGGATTTGCAGAGAAGAATGGCAGAAAATCCCCATATCCATGTGTATGAAGCTTATCTCACTACAACCAAGGAGACTCCATGATGAAATTGCTACCAAAGGAGCTTCAGTGAAGTACTGAGTAAAGCACAGGTGTTGAACTCCAGGCCTGGAGGGCCACAGTGGCTGCAGGTTTTCATTCTGACCCTTTTCCTAATCAGTGACCAGTTTTCACTGCTAATTAACTCCTTTTCCCTTCCTTTTAATTGCCCTGTTTTTAAGGATTCTGTCCTCTGAATTGATTCGTTTCTTCATTAAATGGCAGCCAAACAGAAATGAGACGTGAAACGAGCCAACAGATGACCAGCTAAACTGGAACATCAAACTCCAACCAGTTTCTTAATGAGAAGCCAATTCTTGCTGTTAATTAAACCCGTTACTTAATCCATAGCTTGCTACTGCTCTCATTCTGCTACAGCAGACATTTCCCAAAGTGTTGATTTTCTGTTTCTGATTATTGACCTGAGAAATCAACCTTACCGAGACAATCACCTTTCTTTATGTTCAGATAATGTGGTTAGCTGGTCACCTGTTTACTCATTTTGTGTCTCATTATTGTTTGGCTGCTAATTAAGGAAATAGAAAGAACTAAGGGGTCTGAGTCGAGTTAATTCAATCTAAGGCAAAAGAAGTTAATTAGCAGGAAAAACAGGTCACTAATTAAGAAGGTGGTTAGAATGAAACCTGCAGTCATTGTGGCCCTCCAGGACTGGAGTTCGACACCCCTGGAGTAAAGGGTGTAAATATCTGTGTCAGTGTGATATTTTGGTTATTTTTATTTAATACATTTGCAAAAATTTCTAAAATCTTGTTTTTGCTTAGTCTTTCAGAAGTATTGAGTGAATGAGTGAAGTTTGAATGAATTTGAATGATTTTACTATAATGCTGCAACATAACAAAATGTACAAAAAGTTAAGAGGTTTGAATTCTTTTTGAATCCACTCTATGTAACTGGTGTGTATTCTAGTTTGAAATCATGTCTTGTAACTTCATCTTTAAATGTTATATTCTAGGTGACATTTCTTCTAGGTTTTTCATTACTATGGCAACAAGAGGCTTGTGCTGTTTCACTATAAAACATTAGTAGGCCACTGACATACTATAGTTGTGAATCCTTAGCAGTAAACTCAAGCATTATTTTTCTATCTGTGCACATCTACAATTTGCTTTTGTCATTACTCTGGAAGCATAAGTTAATCTCTCCCAAATGCTATTTTCTACTGGAAGCAAAACTTCACCCAGCTCATCTTTTGATGCATCAGTGAAAATTTTAGTTGGCTTGGATGTATCAAAGAAAATCAGTGTTGGTTCTGTGGGTGAGCTCTCTGAAACAATTAGTTTTTAAGGACAATTTAGGTATGAACTTGCCTATAAAGTTTATTATATTCAATACACACAGGGCAGTTTTTTTTTTTGTTTTCTGGCCTCGGCATATCAAAAATTCTTTTATTTTGGTACTTCTATGGTACTTCTACTTCTATGCATGTCTGTGAAGATTCTCAGTCATCCAGGTGAAATTATCTGGTAGTTGAGTCATGGCAACTGGACTTCTTTCTTGTTAGGTTGCCATGACTCAACTACCAGATACTTCTATGCATGTTTCTCAAAGTTTGTCACCAAACAAGTAATTTATTTCAAACTAATTTGGTATTTGTTTTAGTTTAATGTAAGCCTATATTTCTTTACTCTCTGCGAATCTTCATATATCCTTTCATTATGTTGTTATAGTTACTTTCCCCAGATCATTATATTATCTACTAGAGGCTTTGCCTCCTGTGCTAGCCTCTTTGCGGTTCTGCCACTCATGTAAGGAGATGTAGATGTATAATTTAAACAGATTTTTATTTTCAATGGAATTGTTACATATGCATCAATGCAACGTATAACTGTCCGTGATTGAATTTTGTTTCTTTCTCTCTATTAAATAAAACGACTTTTTTGAATGTTTGGCTCTGAGATTTGTTAATTGTCTTTGCAAAAGCTATTCTAATGGGAAACTGTTAATGTTTTAATACGAATGGCATATCAAGATCGCCTTTGTGGTCTAATGTCATTCGTGGAAGATGTACAGTACTACATTACCTTTCATGGATACATCCTTCTTTATACGGTAATTCGTGCATTGGAAGACCGGACGTTGTTAACGGTTGTAGATATTCTTTGGGATATTGTAAGTTGTTTTCATCTTCCGCATGATCAACACAACCTATTTCAGCATAGTCTGTTGATATGCATTTAACCAATTTGCCGTGCAACCGATTGACATTTTTAGATGCATTTAACTAATTTGCCATGTAACTGATCAACATTTTTGGCGTTAATTTGTTTGACTTCCTCGTTTCTCGGTGCTAGGATTGCCCGTGTACTCATTTTTTCTGTTCATAACCCTTCGTGATGAAATTCTTCAATAAGATTGGGACATAATACATCTTCTTTAATTGGGAACTTAAAGTTAGGAAAACGTTAAAATGTATAAGAGCTGAGAGTGCAGGAAGTATATCTGACAAAAGCATTCACGTGAATGAAAGTTGAGAGGACCGTGTTCTTGTCTGAAAATGTTTGAGAGTGTAGCGTGACTTGAAAAAATCTCAAGGCAAAAGTCTCATCTCTAAAAAGTCTTGTTGCATCGAAGGATATTTTTATATAATAGAGAGACATATAGGCCTACTATGACGGTTCTATTCAATAAGGGCGCGCACAAAAAGGCGACCTTCAAAAGGGCGACCTCAATTGGGCGCAGAGAATAAAAGCGCACATAGATAAAAGCGATCTTCAAAAGGGCGACCTCAATTGAGCGCCGAATAAAGGCGCGCGTAAATAAAGGTGAGCTTCAAAAGGACGACCTCAATTGAGCGCTGAATAAATGCGCACGCAAATAAAGGAGCGCTTCAAAAGGATGACCTTCGGAGCGAATTAAATTAATTGTCTTTGATTATGCTAATAGACCGCATCTCGAATATCTACGTGGCATTGCACATAATCTATAGCTTCAAGTGTAACTTGCTTTCACCTTTTTATACATTCAGTCATTGCCTTAATCGAATTTTCTGTAATTTTGAAAACAACGAAATATAGAGAGCTTTAGAAATAGTTTGTTAGAAGTAGTTCGTTAGAAGTTCATGCATTAATTAATTGGATGTTTTAATATTCTTGCTTTCACCTTTTTATATGTTCAATCATTGCCTTTATCTAATAAATTTTCTGTAATTTTGTTGCGTTTGCCTTTATTCGCTGTGCCCAATTGACGTCACCCTTTTGAAGCGCTCCTTTATTTGCGCGTGCCTTTATTCGGCGCTCAATTGAGGTCGCCCTTTTGAAGATCGCTTTTATTTATGTGCGCTTTTATTCGCCGCGCCCAATTGAGGTCGCCCTTTTGAAGGTCGCCTTTATGTGCGCGCCCTTATTGACGGATACCTACTATGACACCATCAAGCCTTTCTGTTATAGGTCCCATGGCTTGGTGGAAGTTTTCTGATGTTGAGACTATACCAAAAGGTAATCTTAAAAAGGCATACTTCCCCAACAGTGTGTTAAAGTTGCAGTATTTTGTGTTTTCTTTGTCCAGCACTAATAACTAGGAACCATGAGATGCTTTTAAAAAACATAGCTCCTGCCATTTCACTAGTTCTTTCCTCTCTTTTAGGAGCCTGATAATACTTTATCATTATGCTTTCATTAAGGTCCTTAGGGTCCAAACAGATTCTTAGCTCGTCATTCTTTTTTCTAGCAGTGACAATTGAATTTATCCATTCAGTAGGCTCCTCTACCTTTTGAATAATTCCTAAATTTGTCATTCTATCCAATTCTTTTCACTCAGTGGTGCTGGTGCTGTCTGGGATCATGTACTACAGGTATGGCATTGTACTTTATCTTTGTCTTATAAATAAATTGTAATACGCCTAGACCCTTGAAAGCCTCTGGGAACTGCCACACTATATCAGTAATGAGAATAAATTGTAAATAATTTATTTTACAGTATTAATTTACCTTAAATTAACACAGGCTTTTCACATGCTTTATCACCTAAAAGCAAATCATGACCTTTTGGAACTGTATCAAATGTTAAACTAGAGAGGGTTTCATTTATTAACACATGTAGTTCACAAATAACCTGTTTAAACTGTCTGCCCATTATAAGCTTTAAGCTTTACCTCTTGGCTTTGCACTTTTGTTTTTTTTTTTTTAGTTTGGAATGTCATTTTCAACTTATTAAATTGACTTTGACACTGGTGTCAAGTTTCAATGAAATAAATGTTCCTTTGACTTTCAGGTTTACTGTCCATTTGTTTTAATTTAGAGCACTTATTTCCTTAGTACATTCTGCAATCACTTCATCTTTGTTTTGCACGTTTTCACAATTCAATATACCTACAAAAACTGTGCTACATGCATTAAACTATATTTTGCAAGATGAATCTGTTAGTACAATATTAAACCAGAAAACAAAAACACTACACTAATATACACAATGCTTTACTCAGTTAATTATCTAAAATATAGGGTTCTTCTGCTTTAGGAACATTTGTACAAAGAGTCTGGAATGATTATCAAATGTGAACTACTGGTGCTAAAACACAATCTTCTCAGCATTCATTCCAATTAGACCTTGCTGTAGTGCACTGAATGGGGCGGGATTTTACATTTGGGGGTGGGGCTGAACATTGGTGAGGTACAATCCCATGCATCCATCCATCCATACATTTTCTAAAGTCTCTTATCTAGAACATAATGATGGGAAAGCTGGAGCCTACCCTAGCAATCATTGTGATCAAGGCAGGAACATTCCCTGGGTAGGACCCCAGCCCATTGCAGAATGAATACACACACACACGAGAGGCCAATTTAGCATCACAAATCCACCTAATCTGCATGCCTTCCATGTCTCAGAGCTGATACGTTCAGACACTGTCCTCATGGGTTGGGGCTGATCCACAGACCACAGGAGATACACATGAGTGGTTTACATGTTGTGGGTCACTCATCTTGTCATATGTGTTGGTCATACATCTTCTCATATTATCCTTAATATCCCAGATACAAATAAGATCATGAACTAGCTGGAAAAAAAAACATAAATCGAAAATCAATTTCTTTGAATGTGAAACTAGAAGTGATAAAGTTAAGGTAAGGCACTTCATTAACTCTTTAAATTTGGTCTCATTAATGTCTGGTTTGTGTTACTTTGATTTACCTGGCTATAACTTCATCATCCTTCACTCAATATTCATGTTGTACCCCTCAAAATAAAGGCCAGACATTTCTCCTTCAGAATTTTTACACCTGTAGAATATTATGCTGTACATATACTGCATGTTGCAGCAGAATAAGGTGCAAAATGCAGTAATGTTTTCACTAAAAAATGCACTTTGAGCATTATTCTTATTTCCATTGGTTGTTGGAATAAGCTTCTAAACACTACTAAAGTGTCTGTGAATGTGCCCGGAACACCCAGAAAAAATGGTCATGAAATGTCTATAGGAAATTTTTCTTGTTTTGCTATTTAAACGCAATACAAAAAACAGGATTCTTTTATTTGATTTCAGATGTTTTCAATATGTAGCCACAGCCATGCATATCCATTATTGAAGACCCATGAGCTATGTATCAGTATGAAGGGCAGATCTTACTCTTTCAGATTATATATGGTTGGTAAAGAAATTATAGTACTGTACAAATTACAACACCTATAGTTGCAAGATTCAAAAACATCTTACAAATAAGAAGTTCAGGAATATAGAAAGTGTAAAGCATAGGAAATGGAATGTGATTGCGTTTGAAAGTTGAAATACCCCTCTCATTTAGTTGATAATAGCCTGTCCATCAGATTGTACACATTTGAGTCAGGATGTTCAAGAAAATCATGGGGTTGTGGGCAGGTGTAGCTGTAATACAGCAATTCAGCCATCTTTGAAGCAAGAGAAACATTGCAGTGTGGTACTGGGGTATGCAATTTGGTGTTTTAATGGCAAAACACTGTATATTAATTATATCAATGTGGAAATTATTATTTTTTTGCAGTTTTATAAAAATATTGCATTATTGGTCCCGGCAGAAGGTCCAAAACAATGGGGCCGATTTTAAATTATTATTATAATGAAGGGCAATGTTGTATTACGGTGTGTTTTGATGACTAATTGTATTAATAAAGGTAAGTTATGGTTCGGTGTTATTTCAGCAAGAATGGGTGTTACTTTTGGGGTGAAGGAACATTTCAAAAATTGTTTCTATTTAAAGTAATTGTAATTTGGTTTTAATGTTACAACAAAAAAATCACTTCCTTATAGGGTCTTCAGGAATGGACTAGCTTCTTCTTAAAGCGGAGGAAGCCTGCATGCCTCTTCTATTAGTGCCCAACCTGAATTAAGATACAATCTTTAAGATATCTGCTCATGCTCAATGTTACTGCTTCACTTTGATAATGGATGGCTAGATCTTTGTCATTGGGAGGAAGAATGTCAAATCCAGTTCGGTTTTGTTAATGAAATATTTTTTTCTGGATTTAGTATATAATGTATTTATTATTTACTTATTTTGCAGATACCTTTATCTATGGGGACTTACAATATTTGAGATCACAATGGTTATAATCATTAATTTGTCTGCTCATACTGAATGTCACTGCTTCAAGTTGCAGTTACTTGGCTCAGACTTTAGTGGTTGTAATACGACTTACACTATAAAAAGGTAGCCTAAATTATTTTAAGTGTGTAGGAACTTTTTTTGACTCTATTTAAAACAGAGAGAACTCCTAGATTTGCTTCTGATACTTAAGTACACTTAATATCAGATTCTTAAAAATCTGTACTTGAGGAGTCTACTTGTTAGCAAATTTTACCTTTACTTTAATCTTTCCAAAAAGGTACTGTATATCTAGTTTTACTCAAGTATGGTAGTGGGGTATTTTATATAAAACTGGGGCACAAGCGTTTAATGGGTCACTTTAAATTCAACTTGTTAAAGTGAATATGTGTGCAAATGTGTCCTGCAGCCAGCTGATTATAATACTTCTGGAGTTGATTCTGACTCCCTGTAATGCAGTAATGTAAAAAGTTGAAATTAGACTACAACTCATTGACTGCTTTAATTAATTTAATTTGTAGATTGTTGTTACTTCAAAATGTTGCTGCATGGGTCATTATTAGATGAAGAAATGGGGCCATAATATTCTAGATTTGCTACTCTACTGGTGTCCAGTTAAGTTGAAGGCAGATTTCAAAATCCTGCTTCTAGTGTACTTACTACCTATCACAGGGGTGTCCAACTTCGGTCCTGGTTGGCCGCAGTGGCTGCTGGTTTACATTCTAGCCATCTACTTAATTAGTGAGCGATTTTTGCTGCTGATTAACTTGTTTTGCCTTAGTTTTAGTTGATGTGACTCAGACCCCTTAGTTGTTTCTTTTTCCTTAACGAGTAGCCAAACAACAATGAAACACAAAACAAGCCACCACATGACCAACTAACCTGAAAATAAAGAAAGGTGAAGGTCTCGGTCATGTTGATCTGCTCAGGTCACCAAAACATCTTGAAGATAGTCTTAGGAAAAACAGAAAATCAACAGTCTGCTATGGCAAAATGAGAGCAGCAACAAGTCATGATATTCAATAATGGCTTTAATTAACAGCACAAATTGGCTTCTCATTAAGAAACTGGTTGGAGTGAAATTGGCTAGAGTTTGATGTTCCAGTTTAGCTGGTCATCTGCTGGCTCGTTTCACATCTCATTTCTATTTGGCTGACATTTAATGAAGAAACAAATCAATTCAGAGGATTGAATCCTTAAAAACAGGGCTATTCAAATGAAGGGAAAGGGAGTTAATTAGCAGTGAAAACTGCTCGCTGATTAGGAAAAGGGTTAGAATGAAAACCTGCGGCCACTGCTGCACACAAGGACTAGAGTTGGACAACCCTGACCTATCAGAACTGGTTAACATGGCCTTTATGCCAACCAGTAATTTGGAACATTCAAAACCTAATCATTTTTTTGTAATATTTTTAATATTTGCTTTATTTCAGTTTTATGCTTGGCTAATAGTTTATTATGCTTAAACATGTACCTGTTTTTAAAATAACCTATGAAAGGTTTAGAGCTGGCCTATAAGTAGGACACTGTAGAAACTTAAATAGGATTGAGTAGTGTGCATCTACAGTAATGATTTTTCTGATTATACTCAATAAATAGTTTTACACAAAAAGTCTTCAAAATCAAAATGTTAGAAGTTAGTTTTTTTTAAACTATGAAAAACAACTGTATGATAACATAAAATGGAAACCCCGGTACACCAGAATTAGAAATGACATGACTTAATGAATAGGTGAAAATTCTTAACTATTAATTTTTGCTGCACCATATTCTCCAAAACATTTAAAATTGTAATGCTGGCCGCTGGACTGTCAAGTAGGTTTGATAATGAATAGTAAGATCCTTTTTATCAGAGGAAAAAATGTCAGATCCCGTCCTGTTTTGTTAATGTACACAGATATGTCTGCTTTACAAAATTTCTCCCCACACATCATTTGCGTGAATATAATATCCATTCCTCCATTTTCTGAGCTAACTCTCTTCACTGCAGCCAAAAAGTGATGTTTCTCTAAGAATGATGAAGTTTCTGGACTTAGAATATAATGTGCTTTATTATCGACTTATGTTGCTGATGGCTTTATTCAAGGTTTCTTACAACATTTGAGATTCAACTGGTTACATTTCTTTTTTTGGTTTTCCAAATGGCCGTAGGCAGTTGAAGTGCCATGCTCATGGTCATAGTCACGCAGTGTGAGTGGCAGGATTTGAAGCCACAACCTCAGGGTTTGATGTCCAAAATCCTAACCAGTACACCACACTGCCTGTCAAAAAAATAAATTTACCCAATGTGGGGCATGAACCCACAACCTTGATATTTATAGTTTCATGATCTACCGACTTCTAGGTAGTTTGTCTTGCACAGAATTCATTAAAAAAAAGTTCTCTTTAAGACAATATTCAGTACTGATATTTTAATACAAAATGATATTTTGAAAAGTATACAGACAAAGTAAAAAAAATAAAGTAATTAAAACAAATAAAGAAGTTACTCAAGAATGCATGTCAATTTGTTCATTTACATTATCGAAACATTTAAACCTGTAGGGGGCCACGTCAGTAAAAAAGATTTTCTTTGTACAATGGTGGTTTGGGTATGGGACAGTGCTCGCCCTCACGTCTTTGGTTTGATCCTGAACCATTTGCTGTTTTTGCCTGTGTATTGTGCAGTTAATCACATTACCAGGGCTGTAGTTTTTTTAATGAATTCATTTATTTAATTCAGCGCTTTTACTGTACATTAGCTATTTAGAAGTGACTGTGTGTGTGAAACTTTAACTAATAAAGGAATGGCATGCAGTCCAACACTTGATGTTGCCTGGATAGGCTTTGTCCTACCTCCCAGTACCCTTTATTGGAGCAAATAGATTTTGAAACTAAATGAAAGAATACACAAATGTGCCAGCATTTTGTGATCTAGAACTTAATGGTATATAATGGAGTCATAAGCATACATTATATTGTAATCACTTGATTGATGGTAAAAAGTGATTACAGTCAAAAATCAATTCATTTGGCAAAAATGCTTACTATTTACACTATTCTAAAAAGTCAGCTTAATGAATGATTTCACATCATCTACAGGAATAAATAACAGAGAGCTAGCTCATGAGTCCTAGGTTTGCATTTTAGACTGGGGCAAGGCCTGTGTGGAATCTGTATGTTTGTCCCATGTCTGCTTGAGTGTTACCCACATCCCAACTACTGGCACTTTAAGTTAATTAGTAACTCTCAACTGGCCTTATTTGACTGTGGCAGAGTGTGTGTGTGTGTGTGTGTGTATGTGTGTGCGTGTGATTGTGATTGTGTTGGCAAAGGACTGGTGCAACATCCAGGGTTGTTTCTGCTTTGCCTTCAATGTTGCTGGCATATGCTGTGTTCATATACTAAGGGAGTTTTCAGGAGTCCCATTTGTGACATGTGCCACTTCAGTGCATTCACAGGAATTTCTGGGACCAAGGAAAAGTCGCTGTTGATTGGTTAACTTGGTCTGCCAACAAACAAAAGCAATTTAATGATAAAAAGCAAACAAAATTATTTAATCTGTATCAAATCACTCCAAATGCAGTTCAACCCCAAAAATGCCATTTCTACCTGACCAGATTATGTTTTTTATTTTATGAAACTGACTGAAAGGGTAGCATTATGTCACAACTCGGAGAATTTGGGAAGCATTTTTTTTTTAGCTCAGATTTTGTAGGGCGTCCACATGAAATTTCCAAGTTAGAAACTCACATTTCCCATCCGTCCATTGGTATGTGAACACAACATTAGGCTCCAGAATGAGTGAGTAAATATTGTGTTAATTATTCTTTTTATGTTATTCTTTTCACTGCTACATCACCATCCAGCTGCCTTCAATGCATAGTAAAGGAGAATACTGAAGGAAGACATTACATTCAGACTCGTAAGTGCATATACTACTTATGTTTTAAGCAATGGGAGAAACTGGGTGTGTAATGATTGAACAAAGTCATATATTGAAAAGAAAAGCAAGGAAGTGGATTGATTTTTCTAGGATTTAACATTCCAGCCCTCTCGATTCTGCAGTGAGATTCTTTACCTCATAAATTGATCACTGTATATGACATATTTATGGAGAAAACAACCCCAAACAATATTTTGTACAAACATACACATTCTTTTTTGAGCACAGACAGGTTTGTTTACTTGGGGTTACAAAAAACTACTGATTAAACTGTAGGCCGTGTATTGTAATTGGATCACCAACACATATGTAGAAACGTTTTTGTAACTTTTAACTTAGAAAACAATCACTGATATAGATTTTGTGGTACTTTTGATACATTGTGCTGTTGTGTTGTCTTGTCTAATATGCAGTACACCGCTGACCTGTAATATCATTGGCTTGGCTAAGGATTTCAAAAATGCATATAAATGTAAATAATGAGTAAAACAATGGTACATTTCCCACTAGTGACAAATTACAACATTAGATTTAAGGAATGAGGTAAGTGTAACACCTTCAATAACCCGCTTTGCTTCTATTGTTCTTTGGTGTATTTTAATTTTTTTTCTTGAGGTAAATTTTTAGGCTCAAAATAATGGCTATCCAACTACCTGGATAGGGGCCATTCCCTTCAGGAAATGACCGTAGTCCAAAGTCCAGACTAGAAACATAATTTATAATCCACAATTGCTTATAATGCCCTTTACTTATTCAAAACATTTAAAAAATGGTCAAAATAATGTATTTAAAGGACAAGTATGCATTGCCCTTGTTTTTATAAAACACAAAGTCTGGTGAACTCCTGCACCCTGAAGTGCAATTTCAACTTTTCCCCCAAGCCTGGCCAATGCTGGTCATAGATTGTGGTTAGGATATAGTTTGTTTTCCAGTTCCATATTTTAAGTTTGTAGTTCCCAACCAGTTACAGGAAAAGACTTGGCACATCCTTCACATGCAAGGGTCCGGATATGGGGCTGCTTGATTCTCTTTCTTTCCAGAACCAGCCTGGCGTTGCCCCAGTTCAGGTCTGCACTTACTATGTACGTAATGGGTCAGGCTTTTGGAAAAGCCTGCTGTGCCAGTAAGCAGGGTTATCAAATGAGTGGTCTTGACCAGGCTCACATCCTGCTCTCACTTTTACAAATCCATTCATGTTTTTTCCCTTCTCAATTGTTAAGTCCACTTTTGGGAAGTTCTGATACGTAGGAGGTGAGACAGAGAGGGAACTCGTACTCTTGAAAAGCTCTGGTGATTCAGACACAACAATTCTATCCATCTCTTCGTATTCCTGATGTTCTGGGGTAGGATTCTCTGGTGAAGGTGAAGCAGATATCAGTTCCTGTGCTGGGTTTTCACAAATAGCAATTCCAGGCTGAGGTTTTGTCTGGTTATGAAGCAGCGACTTAGTAAGCCTGGGCTGTTTGTTCATATACTTATAGTCCTCTTCTTCTTCAGATGTGGTATGGTCATCTTTGACTGAGGTGGCTCCCAGAGGGTCTGCTGAATCTGTAGCTGCACTGCTTGTGTCCATGTATTCATACTCAACACGTTCTTCCTTTTGCAGCTGTGGCAACTCACTACTTACACTTCCAGCTACCAAGCCTAACAGGCGACTCTGTTTATTCATATACTCATAATCATCTGGAATCTTCTGCTCAGACTTGCCTTTTAAAATCCTTCCCCTGGATGCTTTTGAGCGAGGTAGGGTGCTGTTCTGTGACCCATAAAAAGAGAGGGGACAGTCTTCTGAAACAAAAAAAATAAATATTAATGTTGTAAAAAGCATTTAAGATAATATTTATTATATCTAGTAAAATATATATAAGAAAAATGTGTATGTATTTCTGTAAATAATAACTTATAATGAATTGTGTGGTAGTGCAGCAGTTAGAGTTGCTGCCTTACAGCTACAGAGTCCAAATACCAGCTCTGTCACTGCCTGCATGGAGTTGGAATGTTCTGCTTATGTCTGACAAGAGATTTTTCCTCCCTCCCATCTGAAACGTGTAGATTAGATCAGTAGATGACTCTAAATTGGTCTGGGTGTGTGGGTTAGCATGGGTGTGTATATGAGCACACCCTGCATTGGACTGCCACCCCATCCTGGGATGGTTTCCTCTATGAACTGTGCGCTGCTGGAACAATCACCAGGCCCTAGTGATTTTAAAATGAATGGGAGATGTTATTTAGACTTAACTCTTTTAGCTAAGACTCTGTTATGAGTTATTTAATATGCCAAATCATTTCATTTGCAGATTTCCATCCATTCATTTTCTTAATTTGCATTTCCAAGCTTGGGTCATACAGTTGTTGCAGCCCATCCTAGCAAGCATAAGGCGCAAGGCAGGAACAACCCCCATTCCCTCACAGGGTGAACACACAGACACACACAATTCATCTAACCAGTATGTCACTGGAGGAAACCCACAACACATGAAGAGAAACATGTCTAACTCCACGCATGGGCACCCAGATGTGAACCCCAATGTCCTTGTTGTGAGGCAACAGGGTTATCACTGCACTGACTGAAGTGTAAATGCAAAAAAAAAAAATCTGTTTTGTAATTTAACATAACCAAAGTCTGCTGAAAATCTTTACTACAGTAAATGGACTGGTATCCAATCTAAGATTAATATTTTGCCCTTAGCCCAGTGCTAATAAGGTTGGGGCTGGCCTCCTGAGACGCTTAACTAATTAAGCAGGTCTGAGAATGTTATGCTAATTGTTAAAACTACTAATTGCAATGTACATGGTAGACTGTTATTGAAATAGAAACCTTAATGATCATTTTGGGCATGCCAGTACACTCTTAAAAATAGTGGTTCTAAACTGGCACTTTCCTGAATTGTGTGGTTCTATGTAGAACCATTGCTTGACAAAGAACCATTTAATTTTGGGAAGGGTTCTTTGTACATGATATCCATTCGCCTGGCTTCCTAATATATGGATAAAATGGAAATCTTTAATTTATAGAAGGCTATCAAGCAGAGTACAACAGATCAAGAAAAACTGAATTTAGCCTGTGTTACTGTCTTTTTAAAATCATGAACCCACTGATATTTTACAAACCTGTAGCCATCTATTCATGACTATTTATGGAACCTGTTAGGGTTCTAAATAAATAATGGTTCTTTTTAAACATCAAATTAATGGGTTTATGTGGAACAAAAAATTGTTCCCCTATGGCATTGCTGTAAATAAATATTTTTGGTACCTATTTCTTTTTTTTTTTTTTAGGAATGTAGGACAGTGGAGAGTCCCGCTGCTTCAAAGATCAGGAGTCCTGTTTTTGGTCTGTGTGGAGTCTGCATGTTCCCTCTTTGTCAAGGTAGGTTTTCTTCCCACATGCCTGAAGATATGTAAGTTAAGCTAACTGGTGACTCTAAACTGGCCCCAGTGTTGTTTTTGTGTGTATGTGAGTGGCTCATGTAATGGACTGTTACCCTGTCCAGGGTTGTTTTGGACTTTATGCACATTGTTGCCATGACCTTGAATTAGGTTAAAAGGGTTTGAGAATGTGTGACTGATTATCATTTTAGTAATCTAAACTTAATTACTTTATTTTGTTCTTTTCATGGTAAAAGTGAAGAATACATTATTATGATTATTTGTAACCCTTGTTTACATTTATGTCAATGAAAACGCCATGCTCTGATTTGTAAAAATATAATTTTTCGTACTATTTTATAATTATTATAGTATAGCAATAATTAACCTAGGCCTATTACATCTTAGTCATTAGTCTTAGTTCTACATTAAGCTAATAACAGATGTTTGCTGCCATATAAAACAGTGCACATGCTAGCAATTGCCTGTTTTTAATAATAATTCTAATAGAAATACCAATCAAGTAGTCTAGCAAAGAGTTGAATATTTATTAATGCATCTATCCTTTATCAAGCTTACCTAATTGGAGACATATGGTAGATATGGTGTGATATCAACTACAGTTAAATTCTGCTCCGTACTTGTAATATTTTTATACTGTATTGAGGATTACTTGTGTTCTGTTCTGTGTATTGTATTGTATTGACCCCCTTCTTTTTGACACCCACTGCACGCCCAGCCTACCTGGAAAGGGGTCCCTCTTTGAACTGCCTTTCCCAAGGTTTCTTCCATTTTTCCCTGCAAGGGTTTTTTTTGGGGGGGAGTTTTTTTCTTGTCTTCTTAGAAAGTCAAGGCTGGGCGGCTGTCAAGAGGCAGGGCCTGTTAAAGCCCATTGCGGCACTTCTTGTGTGATTTTCGGCTATACAAAAATAAATGGTATTGTATTGTATATTTATTGCATTTGTCTTGTTTTTTATATTTGCCAAGTTCATTGAAAAGTCCTGTTATTGATGGAGAGAAATATGTAATAGAGTGTTATGTAAAACGTGTAGATCATTCAAGTTTTGATATGTGGAAAATTTATGAATTCATTACAAATGAGAAAATCTGTGATTTCTAAACCATTTATGTCAACATAATAAGATTTTGTTGACAGCTGACTTCTTAAGTTGATTGACTAAAGGCAAACCTCATGCTTTCTCACTAATCTGAATGCATCATTGCACCGAATGTGACTTGTCATGCTCAGTGGAGTCCACCATGCCAAGAAGTTCAGACTCTCATCGGATGCTTAATCACGGGCTTGTAATGACATGAATCCTGACTGCACTACGGTGCAGTGTTATAGAAAATGTTCAAATTATTTTAGTCACTTCTTTTTTTTAAACATAGGTTCCAATACTGTGTTATTGGTATAAGCAGGTTTGAAAAATGAATGAATAAATAACATGATCAAATGTGCCTTGTGCAGCACAACAGGGCAAAAAATGAGCTATGATGCCTCATTGGTTCAGTGTTCTTGGTTTGAATTCTGTGCCTGGTCCTTGTCTCTGTGGAGTTCGAATGTTCTTCAGTTCTCTGCATAGGTTTTTCCCCTCAAGTATTCTAGTTTTTCTATCACATGCACATGCTGTCTATTGACTTTTAAATTATAACCCAGCAGTTAAGATGAACCATAATATTTTGCAACTGGCACAATACAGACAATCATTGGCTATTTTCTCTTCAGTATTTCCAGATAGAACCTCCATGACATCATGTCAACTGTTGGTGTGAAAAGACTGGTTAATTTTTGAATAAGCATTTGGAAATGCCAGTTTAACACCTGGATGCATATTGTTTTTTAATGCAAACATATTTTGTTTTCTTTGGGATACAAAAAGCACCTTGTGACACTTTACCTCTCTCAGTTGAAGATGATACACCTGGCATGACATATCCATTATAATCATCATCATCCGAGTCTTCTGGCTCTGATGGTAACGTCAAGCTGATGCGCTGTGAATGGTAAGCACTGTCTTCTCGACGCCGGGTTCTGCGCATACTGCCAACCAAGGAACCATCTTCATTCATTTCTGCCTCTGAAACAGTGCCATGGCCTTCTGATGACTCAGACTGGGTACGGGCTGAACCATTCCGGGAGCGTGAAAACAATGACACCTGTTTGAGAAAGACCAGATAATTATTGTTTACTGGAAAGACTGAACACTAGCAACAAAGACCCTTTGATGCTTTTCACTTATGATGATGTGAACAACACTGGAACCAAACTTAGTGTTCAGAGCAACTTGTTCTTTATTTGGAATTAAATGTCAGTGACTTTGCGGACCAGATATACAAAATCTTTCAATATTCTGGGTGTCTAGTGTTACTATTATCTATAAACACAAAGGGTTGGATTTGGATTTAGGTGGAGGATAAGTGGAAACAGACACTGGAGGACAAACCCAGTCTCTGTTACAATAATGTCAGGAAGGAGAATTACCCTTAACAAAGGATGCAGATTTTAAGCACTGGAAATCGGAAGAATTTTCCACATGTTAGCCTTCTCCTGTGTAGCGAATGCACCATTTCTGCATATATCAGCAAATCTACCTTCCCATGCTGCAGAAGCTCTTGTTTAGATCCACTAGCTATGTAGCTTGCATGTATGGTCAGTGGATAAACTTAGAGAGTAATGGTCAGGGTTTCAGCCCCACTTATGGAATGAGTTGTGGGCAATCAGGGTGAACCTGATCTCTATGATAATACTGACTAGAGATCTGCTAAAAAAAGAAATGAAGTAGGGTTATTTTACCTGTCTGATAGTTTCCACTCCTGGCACATTGGTCATTGTCATATATCCAGCGGGGCTGGTTGATGTAAATAGAATCTATAAACATAAAACAAGGAAGATTATTACATATATATTGAGTGGAAGAGGGCTGCTTCCACAGAATAAGGCTATTTAAAAATGTGTTCGATCACTGTCTACATCACTGCCTATAACAAATATTTTCTGCAGTGCCTCTCAGATTTGAGCATTTATTTGCATTATTCATTTAGTCACCTCCCACCCTTGCTGATGCAATGGACTTTTCTGTTTGTTTAGTCTGTAGATGGATGGTTTCCATCCATCTTGTCCTATCTTTCTCTATGTCCTGTATTTAAACTAACTAACTCTGTCCCCTGCTCGCTTCACTCGCCAACCCCTGGGCGGGTACTACGCACTAGCCAATTCGCGGATCTGCTGCTCGCTTATGGGGAAGCGGATGTGCAATTTAAACAGATTGTTGTTTTCATGGGAATTGTTACATATGCATAATAGAACTAACTATTTTACATTACAGTGAGTAATTAACCATAGTAAAAAATAGTAAAACGTACTAAATTGAAAGAAAATTATGTTTCATTTTGTGTTAGAGTTATTTGTTGCATTATACATTTTTATTCTTTTTGGCTTTGAAATTAAAACGAAAAAACTTATTAGACTTGCACTTTTTTTTTTTAATCTTATTGATTTAATTGTAATCATTACATACAAATAGATCAATTTTTACAAAAAATAGGATTGAAAACAAATCAACCCCCACCCCTGAGAAAGAGAGCATGGCCAACAGAATAAAACTTAAAGCTAGTAAAAATAAATAAATTGATAAGTTTAATAGGCAGGTAAAGAAAGAGAATTTACTTCCTCAGTGCTTTTAAGAGCTTATTTTAAAATATTATTGATTAGATCCTGCCAGGTTTTGAAAAAGTTCTGCACAGATCCTCTAAATGAGAATCTGATTTTTTCCAATTTCAAATAATATAAAACATCAGTTACACACTGACTTAAAAGAGGAGAGTAAGGATTCTTCCAGTTTAGCAAAATAAGTCTGCGTGCCAATAGTGTAGTGAAGGCAATCACAGTTTGTTTGTCCTTCTTCACTTTAAGCCCATCTGGAAGAACACCAAACACAACTGTTAATGGGTTAGGAGGGATTGTCACACCAAGACTGTCTGAAAGGCACTTAAAAATTTTTGTCCAGAATGATGTTAATTTGGTGCAGGCCCAAATCATGTGACCCAGTGAGGCTGGAGCTTGATTACAGCGTTCAGAGGTTGGATCTTGCCCTGGAAACATTTTGGACACTTTTAAGCGAGACAGATGTGATTTGATATATAATTTTGAGTTGAATAATTGTATGCTTTGCGCATATAGAGCTTGAATGACTTCTCTGCATTGCTACCTTCCACTCCTTTTCTGATATGTTGAGTGAGAGATCCTTTTCCCATTGTCCTCTTGGATCTTTGAAAGGGAGGGACTGTACAATAATTTTATATATTGCAGAAATGCTGTCTGAGTCCTCGAAACTGAGCAATATTTTTTCCAGTATTGAGGAAGGTGGGAGATGAGGAAAATTGGGCAGGTTCTGTTTAACAAAGTTTCTGATTTGAAGGTCATGAAAGAAATGTGTTCCTGGAAAATTAAATTTGGAATGTAATTGTTCATAGGATGCAAAGATGTTGTCTATGTAAAGATCTCTAAGCAATTTAATCCCACATGTTTTCCAGATATTAAAGACTACATATGTTTGAGAAGGTTGAAAAAGGTGGTTCTCATGCAGAGGTGCCACAGATAAAAGATTCTCCATCTTAAAATGCTTTCTACATTGGTTCCATATTCTGAGTGAGTGAAGCACAATTGGGTTATTAGTATATGTGGTGATAACTTGCATTTATTGGGGCACAAAGCAGGGAATATAAAAAAGTACTGCAGGATTTTATTTCTATTGCGGACCAAGCCTGTGTATGTTCATGTATTTGTGTCCAGGTTTTTATAGCTTGTATGTTTGCTGCCCAGTAATAAAACTGAAAGTTAGGAAGAGCCATGCCACCTTCTGCCTTAGGTCTTTGTAGAGTCGCTCTTTGGATACGTGGATGTTTTAAGTTCCAAATAAATGAGGTTATGGTTTAATCTATTTGCTTAAAGAATGATTTATTGATGTATATTGGAATGTTTTGAAATAAAGGGAGAAGCTTAGGAAGGATATTCATCTTAACAACGTTAATTCTTCCAGCTAGAGGGAGATGAAGGGTTGACCATCTATACAAGTCTTGCTTAATTTTTTCCATACAGACGGCGAAATTTTGTTAATGAAGAGCTTTATGTTTGCTTGTGATATTTACCCCTAGGTATTTAAACTGATCTACAATAATAAAAGGGAAGGTGTCCAATCTAATATTGTATGCTTGAGAATTCACTGGAAAGAGCACACTTTTATTCAAATTAATAATCAGAGATCTTTTGAAATTCTGTAAGTACTGTTAAGACTGCAGGCACAGTATTTTGTGGGTCTGATATATACAGTACCATATCATCTGCATATAGAGAAATTTTCTGTTCAAGTCCTTCTCTGATAATTCCCTTTATCTAATAAGCATTTTGACAGTGAACTGCCAGTGTTTCAATGGTGATTGCAAATAGCAGTGGTGACATGGGGCATCCTTGTTTGGTACCATGTTCTAGTTTAAAGTAGTCTGTACAAATGTTGTTAATACAAACTGAAGCTTCTGGATTGGTATACAGTAGTTTGATCCATGCACAAATGTTCGGGCCAAACCCAAATTTCTCTAAGGTAGTGAAAAGATAGTTCCATTCAATCATATCAAATGCTTTTTCTGCATCCAACGATAATATCATCTCCGGGGTGTTTGACTTTGCAGGTGAATATATTACATTAAACAGGCATCAAAGATTGGAAGCTAAGTGTCAGCCTTTAATAAATCCAGTTTGATCTTGTGATATTACTGAAGGCAACACTTTTCTCAATCCTTCTAGCTAGGACCTTGGAGAGTATCTTAACATCATTATTCAGAAGTGAAATTGGTCTGTATGATGCACATTGTAATAAGTCCTTATTTTGTTTAGGAAAGACTGTGATTAATGCTTGGCGAAAAGTTTGAGATAGAATTTGATTGTCTCTAGCTTCTGTAAATGTTGATAATAAGAGGGGAGCTAGCTCAGTGAAGAATGTCTTATAAAATTTGACAGGGTAGCCATCAGGGCCTGCTGCTTTCCTGCTCTGAAGTGACTTTATAGCATCTAGTAATTCTGATAGCACCAGAGGTTTATCCAATTCCTCTGCAATAAAAGTATCTTTTTGTGGTATCTGTAATGTATCCAGAAATGCATTAGATTGTGTGTTGTCTTCTTTGAATTCAGAAGAATATAAGGATTTATAGTAGTCTCTAAATGTATGCATTATATTTTTATGGTCAATGATTTTATCTCCGTTCGTGTTGGTGATTGCTGGGATTGCATTGCGAACTTCTTGCTTGTGGATTTGTTGAGCTAGGAGCTTTCTTTCCGTGTTAATAGTAATGATGTCTTGATTTAAAAATGAGTTGTTCAGTTTCTTTGGTTGTTAAGAGGTTGAGCTCTGAATGCAGAGCCTGTCTTTTCCTATGAAGAGCCTCACTTGGACACCTGGCATGTTCTTGATCTATTCTAGTAATTTCACTGGTTAGCTCCGATACCTTCATGGTTTCTAATTTATTTCTGTGGGAAAGATATGAAATAATCTGTCCTCTTAAGAAGGCCTTTAGAGTTTCCCAGAGTATTCCTGCAGAGACCTCTGAGGATGTATTTGTCTCTAGGAAGAAACTGATTTTTTTTTATATAAATTCTGTACAGTTCTCGTCTGCTAATAGAAGTGGGTTGAGACGCCATCTGCAAGATGAGTATGTGGGGCATAATGATTTTAGCTCCAAGATCAGAGGGGCATGGTCAGAAATAATAATAGCGTCGTACTTGCAAGATTTAATCGTAGGCAAGAAATTATTATCTATAAAGAAATAATCAATTCTTAAATAGCAGTGATGCACTGGTGAGTAGAAGGAATACGTTCTTGAGTTTGGGTTTAAAAACCTCCAGGGGCCTGATAAGTTGTGGTCAGTTAAAAACTGTGTAATTGTCTTTGCAGTGTTAGATGTCATCCCCCCTGTGACAGGAGACCTATCTAAGAGTAGATTTAAAACACAATTAAAGTCCCCAGCCATTATAATTTTATGAGTGTTCACGTTGGGAATGGATGCAAATACATTTTGCATGAATTCCCTATCATTGACATTGGATCCATAAACATTTATCAAAATCAGTTTACAGTTAAATAAGTTGCCCATGACAATCGCATATCTCCCTTCAGGATCAGATACTACATCTGATGCTACAAATGAGATTGTTCTATGTATAACAATTCCCACACCTCTAGTTTTCTTTGTAAAGCTGGAATGGAACAATTGTCCAGTCCAGTCTTTTTGCAGCTGGAACTGATCCTTGCTTAATAAGTGGGTCTGCTGTTAAAAATACTATTTTAGCATTTAGACCTGTTAGGTGAGAGAATACGTTCTCTTTAATTTGTGATTCAGGCCTTTAATTTTTCAGCTCACAAAGTTAACTGTCCCATCATGGAGACTTTGATCCTGAATTTTTGATTTAGTTTTGTAGTCTTAACTGGAAGTGAGACAGCTTTACCCTTAATTTCCAATTTTCCCACGAGTTATTGCCATGCAGCCTATTGTTACATTGGAAGTTATAAGGATTAAAATTAGATAAAGTTGCTCCCCCCCCCCCCATTTTGCCTCCCCACATGAGGCTGGACCCCACTTCACAAAGTAGACTTACACTTTTACTATAAAACTTCAGTTAAAAACAATTTTTTTAATTAACTTTTTGTCAATATTGCATTAAATTTTGATTCTGTGTTGGGACTTACATCATGACAACGCAACATATAACTGCCCGTGAGTAAATATCGTTTCTTTCTATCTAATAAATAAACTGACTTTTTCGAATGTTTGTCCCTGTGTCCCTGTAAATGTTTTAATACGAATGGCATATCAAGATCTCCTTTGGTGTCTGTTATCCGCGGAAGATGTACTACATTACCTTTCTTGTCGCCTGCTAAATTTTACATGTCGGGATTGTTCGACAGTATACTCTATCGATACGCATTTAACCAATTTGCTGTGTAACCGATCAACAATTTTTGTGTTAATTCTTTTGACGTCATCATTTCTTGGTGCTAGGGTTGCATGTGTATTCATTTCTTCTGTTGATAACCCTTCAGGATGAAATTCTTCAATAAGATTTGGACATAATAAGTCTTCTTTTATTGGGAACTTAAAGTGAGGAACCCCAGCCGGTGGATAAGGCCAGTTTAGCAGCAAATGTGCCTAGGGAGACTAGGAATAAAGAAATAGAGACAACCAAAAAGTGCAGAGATGAGAAAGCATAAGGGGCCAGCCGACAAGCCAACAGCAAAGTGTCTGCATGCGTGAGGTTTATGTGAAATATCTCTTACTAAGTAATTATAGCCAAAATATATTTTAATAACTACCTGGTTAAAGCCGTCAAAAATAATAAGCACTAATACTGTGCACTTTCTGCATTATGCAAGTATGAGAAATGCATACAAAGACTGTAAATAACCAGGAAATGTAATGCTGCACGCTTGCTGCATAATGTGAGCAAATAAGAGAAATGCATATCAAGAGGTAAAATAAGGGTGAGATGGTTTAGGCACTTACTCACTCGAGTTCTCATTCTTAGTGTACATTTGTCATGTTTAGTCAAAATACATAGAAGTGTTTGGTAATACAGCTTATTACATGTAATTAACTAGGCAATTACTGAGTAATTACAGCAGACATACTGTTTAGTAAGAGACACTTAATTTAAAGGATTGCCATCTTTCTTCCGGTACTTGAAGTGGACCAGTACTCACTCCAGTTTCAACATAGAGTACCAGCATCTTTCTGTATCATACTGGTGAATACTGACACCTTTTTGCAAATCTTTATGGGGAACCCCCATTCCTTGAGATCTTTGTTCGAATGTTGATGTTTCCCAGAACGCAATGCTTAATGGAGGACACCATCACTTCCTGCTCTTTGATTCATGGTTACTGTATCACGATGATCAAAGTTTCTTATTACCTGTATCGGTTTCTCACAATATGGGTGAATACAATAACCTCCTTGTGAATCTTTACAGGGAAGCCCCCTCAACCTTTTGAACAAATTTTACTATATGACCATAATATGAGTACTTCCAGTAATGTGGTTCTACTTCAAGCACTGCTACCTTCATTTCTTCAATTAAGTATGGTGGCATGATCTTGGGCTTCAACAGAACGAGGACTATGCCATTCTTTATTTTTTGTGAATTTCCCCTTGGGATTAATAAAGTATCTATCTATCTATATACAGTCATATGAAAAAGTTTGGGAACCCCTCTCAGCCTGCATAATAATTTACTCTACTTTCAACAAAAAAGATAACAGTGGTATGTCTTTCATTTCCTAGGAACATCTGAGTACTGGGCTGTTTTCCGAACAAAAATGTTTAGTGAAGCAGTATTTAGTTGTATGAAATTAAATCAAATGTGAAAAACTGGCTGTGTAAAATTTTGGGTCCCCTTGCAATTTTGCTGATTTGAATGCATGTAACTGTTCAATACTGATTACTTGCAACAACAAATTGGTTGGATTAGCTCGTTAAGCCTTGAACTTCATGGACAGGTGTGTCCAATCATGAGAAAAGGTATTTAAGGTGGTCAATTGCAAGTTGTGCTTCCCTTTGACTTTCCTCTGAAGAGTGACAGCATGGGATCCTGAAAGCAACTCTCAAAAGATCTGAAAACAAAGATTGTTCAGTATCATGGTTTAGGGGAAGGCTACAAAAAGCTATCTCAGAGGTTTAAACTGTCAGTTTCAACTGTAAGGAATGTAATCAGGAAATGGAAGGCCACAGGCACAGTTGCTATTAAACCCAGGTCTGGCAGGCCAAGAAAAATACAGGAGCGGCATATGCGCAGGATTGTGAGAGCGGTTACAGACAACCCACAGATCACCTCCAAAGACCTACAAGAACATCTTGCTGCAGATGGTGTATCTGTACATCGTTCTACAATTCAGTGCAATTTGCACAAAGAACATCTGTATAGCAGGGTGATGAGAAAGAAGCCCTTTTTGCACTCATGCCACAAACAGAGTTGCTTTGTGTATGCAAATGCTCATTTAGACAAGCCAGATTCATTTTGGAACAAAGTGCTTTGGACTGATGAGACAAACATTGAGTTATTTGATCATAACAAAAAGCACTTTGCATGGCAGAAGAAGAACACTGCATTCCAAGAAAAACACCTGCTACCTACTGTCAAATTTGGTGAATGTTCCATTATACTGTGGGGCTATGAGGCTAGTTCAGGGACTGGGGCCCTTGTTAAAGTTGAGGGTCGGATGAATTCAACCCAATATCAACAAATTCTTCAGGATAATGTTTAAGCATCAGTCACAAAGTTGAACTTATGTAGGGGTTGGATATTCCAACAAGACAATGACCCAAAACACAGTTCGAAATCTACAAAGGCATTCATGCAGAGGGAGAAGTACAATGTTCTGGAATGGCCGTCACAGTCCCTGACTTGAATATCATCAAAAATCTATGGGATGATTTGAAGCAGACTGTCCATGCTCGGCAGCCATTAAATTTAACTGAACAGGAGAGATTTTGTATGGAAGAATGGTCAAAAATACCTCCATCCAGAATCCAGACACTCATCAAAGGTTATAGGAGGCATCTAGAGGCTGAAATATTTGCTCATAAGTATTGCTCAACTAAGTATTGATGTAATATCTCTGTTGGGGTGCCCAAATTTATGCACCTGTCTAATTTTGTTATGATGCATATTGCATATTTTCTGTTAATCCAATAAACTTAATGTCACTGCTGAAATACTACTGTTTCCATAAGGCATGTCATATATTAAAAGGAAGTTGCTACTTTGAAAGCTCAGCCAATGATAAACAAAAATCCAAAGAATAAGAGGGGTTCCCAAACATTTTCATATAACTGTATTGGACATCTAATTTTCTTTTCTGGTCAGGTTTCTTCTATGCTTAATGTCTTTCATGCTGTCTTTTTCTATTAATTTTCAACACTCAATTTCTTCTTACTGAAATTATAACTTCACAGTTTGGAGAGGATTAATTTTTAATACACAGGTCTGAAAATCAACACCGAGGTCTCTTTAATGTCAATATTATAAAAGAAATTTTATATATTTCTCACAAATATACATACCTGCGAGGAGTTGTGGTTGCGTGTCAGGGTGTGTGTAGAAGGTTGGTAGAGGTATCCTGAGGCTATGTTCTCAAGTGATAAGTTGTCCTGTTCATCCATCTCATACTCCTTGTCCTTTAATGCTTTCATTCTTTGAGGGGACTCTTCAGAGTAGGGGTCTGCAATACTGCTGTCTCTCTGTGGAGGAACCACAATTGGAGTTAATCAGTATAAGCTTTACTGTGGAGTCATTGACTGGATAGTTTTGGTACATTGCTAACTTGGTAAATTGCCATAAGTTTAGAGACTAGACTTTCTAATTAGAGCTCTCTGTGGTACAATGCTCTTGTGTTTTTATGGTTAGGTTGTTCCTATCAAATGCAAAATTTTTACTATACAACTTACTGTAGATTCATTTTTGCTTCTTTTTTGTGACACACATCTGTGTGCTTATATTATTAATATTTGCCATTTCTTTTGATCAAATCCTAAGCCACTTGATAATCAGTAGTAGTGACTATAGTGCTACTGCTTTTTTAATGCTAACAAAATCAGTCAAATAGCTGAAAGGTTAAGAATAGTTAATGTTTCAATCTCTGAGCCTTGTTCTCATTATTGGGTATCCTTTCCTTTAGCTTTAAATAAGTAATAATGGCTTTTGGAATTACTATTTGAACTGGAAGGGCTCTTTGCCTAAGAACACTATTCACTTTGTTGGGGAAGGAAGTCTAAACCAAGAAATAAAAATGTTATTTCTATCCTCCAGGATAAAATTCATTTTTAGAGATTAATGGATGGCTTTACATACAGTACCTTCCATAATGTTTTGGACAAAGATACATTTCTTGTTGATTTACCCCTCTGTTCCACAGTTTAAAATGTGGTTAAACTGCACATGTCTGACTTTCATTTAGGAGGATTTGCATTCATTTCGATCACACCATGTAGAAATGACCACCCTTTTTCTATATGGTCCCCCCATTTCAGGGCATTATAATCTTTGGGACACAGCAATGGCAGGTCTATTAAAGAAGTCATATTTAGGATATTGTCGCATATCCCATGCATACAGTGACTGCTTGAAATCTGCAACTCACAGACATTACCAGGTGCTGAGGATCTTCTCTGGTGATGTTCTTCCAAGCCTCTAATACAGCCATCTTCAGCTCCTACTTGTTTTGGGGACTTGCCCCCTTAAGTTTTCTCTTCAGCATATGGAAGGCCTACTCAATTGGATTTAAATTGGGTGACTGGCTTGGTAATTCAAGATTTTTCTATTTTCTTAGCTTTAAAGAACCCCTGTGTCACCTTAGCAGTAGTTTTGGGATAATCATTATCTTGTTGTAGAATGAACTGCCATCCAGTGAGTTTGGAGGCATTTATTGGAACCTCAGCAGATGTTTCTATACACCTCAGAATTCATTGTGCAACTGCTGTGAGTAGTTCCATCATCAGTAAAGGTAAGTGTGCAAATACCTGTGGCAGCCATACATGCCCAAGCCATAACACGCCCACCACTATGTTTAACAGATGAGGATGTATACTTTGGATCTTGGGCAGTTCCTTTTTGTTTCCACAACTTATTCTTGCCATGACTCTGATACAGGTTCATCTTTGTCTCGTCTGTCCACAAGGCTATTTTCCAGAATTCTACAGGCTCTTTTAAATGCTGTTTTGCAAACTGTAACCTGACCATCCTGTTTTTGTGGCTAACAAGTGGTATTCATCCTGCATTGTCACCTCTGCATTTCTGTTCATGAAGTCTTCTACAGATAGTTGTCTTTGACACATCGAAATCTGCCCCCTGTTTCTGATCTTTCAATCAGTCATTTGGGGCTTCCTTGGCTTCCAATTCTTTCATGATTACTGAGCTCACTAGTGTGTTCTTTCTTGTTAATGACAGTTTAATTCTAAAGTTTTAGTGATGTCCCAAATTGTTTAATTTCTTGTTTTTCAGCCTTATAATGGTTTCTTTGACTTTCATTGGCACAACTCTTGTCTACATGTTGAACAATGGCAACTACAGACTCAAAAGGGTAGAATCGAGCCAAGGTGACTTATGGTCAGCACTAATGAAGCAATGAACTGTGATCACCTGAGTAATCACAAACACCTGTGATGCCAATTGTCCCAAACATTATAGTGGCCAGAAATGAGGAGACCACGTAGAACAAGTATGGTAATTTGACATGCTATGCCAGAAAAGTATGCAAATACCCTTAAATTAGAGCCTGCAATGTGCACTTTAATCATGTCTAAATTGTTTAAATTGCAAGTTTAAACTGTGGAGCAGAGGTGTAAATCAATGAAAAATGTGTCCTTGTCTGAAACATTATGCAGAGTACTGTATCTACAATCAGTAAACTCCTTTCAATAACTCTGCAAAAACCTCCATTATCTTCATCTAACTGTTCACAGACCTTAATGACAAGGAAGCGTGATGGGTCTCTTGCCATGCGAGTGAATTCACTTGCTATTTCCTTGAACGTGGGCCGGACATTCTCATCAATCATCCAACCTGATGAACAGAATCAAGAAAAAGAAAATTGGTTTTATTTGTCAAGATGCAGACAGCAGACTACATCAAACAATTATTGCTTTCAAAGTGTCAGTGAATGCATGTCAAAGTTTGGGATGTAGCTACTCATCATTATAACCCTCTAGTCAGTTGGGATTGTCTCTACTGACAGGCTGGACAACATGGACTTAAGGATTCTGATGAGACAGAATCTTTTGAATTTTAACACTGAGTGACCTGGTAGACTTGCACTTTTGACCTGTTAACTCAGTAATGTCATTGGGTGAACTTTTGGCAGAAGGAGAATTCATCATCCCAAAGGACCTTTTAGCCTCAGAAGCCCTTTCAAATTCTGGTATTTTATCATGTAAAGGACTTGGCATCTTGAGCCAAAAATCCAGTGACACATGCTAGTTATTTCATAAATTGAAAAATTTGGTTCATCAGAATTTACAGATTCTGTGACTTGACAAAACAGCCATTTATAATTTAAGATTTGTATGTCAGTAATTGTTATCCTCACAGATCTGAGGGTATGGGGATTTGAAACCCATTGATTGATTAATCTGAGAAAGTGTGGCACTCCGACACAGAGATTTAGTGCAGTAAGTGACAATGTATAAAATTTAAGCTCATGGAACTGAGTGGCCAGACAGGCTCAGCCAGGGCAAGTGGGTTGTAGTTTTTTAGGGACTGAGTTCTTAATAAAACTTATTTTGACCTTAGTAAGTATTGTGAAAAAAAGTTTCCTTAAATTATAAAATAAATTGATTTCACACAATTAAATCATACCGCAAGTGCTTAAATATAGACAGGGGCACCTTTACTTACATTTCACCATGACCATATACACATCAATGGTGCAGATGGAAGGCTGAGATAAACGTTCTCCTTTCTCCAGCAATTCAGGAACTTCCTGTGGACGGATTCCAGCATAAGGCTCGTCTCCGAATGACATCATCTCCCACACCGTTACACCTGTGAAGAGTGCCAGGAGTGACAACTCAAAAAGGGTAACATTTCAGAAAGTGTTAGGTTATTTGGTCACTCTGAATGGATCTGATGTGAGTGATGGGTATGTGTGGGTGTGAGTGTCTCCAGTGATGAACTAGTTCCTTGTCCAGCATTGATCCATGCCTTGCATCAAGTGTGGCCAGCACAGGCTGTGTCCGTGAGGACTAAACATATAGGAAGCAAGAATATATGAAGGAAATTACACTGAAAAAATAGTAACACTGTATTTGGAAAGGCAGCATGCACCCAGCCTTCCATCAGCTGTTATGCAACCATTCTGCTCACAATCAATCCCACGTAGATTTGTGAGCTATGTTAAATCCTGTTAATCCGGTACATGCATCCATCTGCCAATTCAATGCAGCACAAACAGAAGCCAGGGTATACATCAATGGTACTGGGCATATGGTAGTAACCAAGCCCTCAGTGGGATACCTGTCCATTGCAGGGCTGGGTCACAACATACACCACAGTCACACATACAAGGAAAATTAAGAGTCACCAATTTGAATGCAGGTCAGAGGAATGGAGGAAACAGTGCTCAAACATTTGTTAACACTTCCTTTTATTGATAAGCTCTGTTTGAAATACACATGCATAACATATTTTGAGGTAAACACAATATAATCTATATATATATAAAAATCAGTGTATACGTGTGTGTGTGTATGTATGTTCCAGCATCACTTTCAAATGGCTGGAGCGATTTTCATGAAACTTGGTACACATGTTTCTCATTGGTCGACTAAAAATACTGTAGAGTGAAATCAACCCTAACCCACCCCCTTCTGGGTAGGGTGGGGGGTGATCTTGCGGTCTTATACGCATGTTATCATCCAGTTGACACTCGGAATGACCACCAGAGGGTGAAGTGGAGGTGACGGCCAGCATTCTTTATGTTTGAGCACCACCGCGCCCCTGTTGCTTTTGAAATTAAATACATTTGGTCGGTTCCAAGTGTCAACTGGATAATATACATACAAGACAGCAAGACAGGCACATTAGTAAGTCTTCATTGTTCGTTAATTTATTTTTATTTTTAAAGTTGTGTTTTTTAATTATATTTTTCTCAAACAAGTAAAAAAAAACACTATTTTCCACCCAGGCAACGCCGGGTATTTCAGTTAGTTTTCAATAAAGACCAGAATACTGTATAACAAACTTTTCGGTAGCTGCAAAGCAGTGATACATTATAATACAAAAGTCAGAGCTCAGTGTTTCAGTTTGTTACTTTATAAAGAGCCAAGTGATAATGCATACTGTGGGGAGAAATAAAGCACTTTTCTTGAGAAATGAACAGACACAGTTCAAATGTGTAGTTGTTGAATTGTCCATATGTGATGGTGGAGATTTGTTTGTGTGAACCCCAAGATCTACTGGTGTCCATTACAGGGTGTATTGATAAGGGGGGTGAGAGAGTATAGGAGTCAGGGTAAGGACTTTGTTTCTTACTGCAGAAGAATTGTCTGCATCTTAACATCAGCAAAACCAAGGAACTGGTTATTGACTTTGGTTGCACTAAAGAGTCCCTGTGTCTGGTCACTAATCAAGGAGTGGATGTAGAGATCTTGTATTACTATAAGTACTTGGGTGTCCATGTCAATCACAGACTGGATTGGTCTCATAGCACAGAAGAATTGTATAAGAAAGGGCAGAGCAAGCTCTTTTTTATGGAGACTGTATTCCTTTAATGTGAGTAGTGACATCCGTCACATCTTCTGTAACTCTGTGATGGCCAGTGTGATTTTCTACACAGTGGTGTGCTGGGCCAGAAATATTATTTCAAGAGAGGCTCACTAAATCAACAAGCTAAATAAAAGGGAAGGCTTAGTTATGGGATGCACTTTGGACTCCCTGGTAGTGAAGAAAAGAATGAAGACAAAACAAATTACCATTATGAACAACGCTGCATATCAACTCTTTAACACAACAAATCATTCAGCAGAAGTGTGTCAAGAAATGCCACTGGTGGCAATACACCTGCATAATGCTTCCCTGGGACTATGACTGCCATTCAGAAGTTTTTCTTTCTTTTTTTGTTTGTTTGTTCGTTTGTTAGCTCTCACAAAATAGTGCTCCTGTTTTGATAAACTGTTATACTCCTGATGGCCACCAGTGAAATAAGCAAACTCAGCTTATGTGTATGGGAATGATACTTCATATTGTTAGCTTTTCATATATGTAGGGTGGCCAGACGTCCCTTATATATGGGACATGTCCCATATTTGATAATTTTGTCCCCTGTCCCGTACTGACCTTTCAGGGACACCCAAATGTCCCGTATTTAGTTCATTTTCAAATTCTGTAATAAAAATATATTTTTACTACCTTCTTACGGTACTTAGTTGTAACTTTATAAGTACAGTAATTATACTTTCTTTTCTCAGATTCTCTTGATGAAAATAACCCAAATGTAACAAGGAAACTAGTGTTTGCTGCCTGTTTGCAACTTGTTCAGTTGCTATGGTTGGCTGAGGACAGCGACACTCTTACCGTTTTGCTCTCTAGCTGTGCTGCTGTGCAGTTCTATATCAGCATTGCAACATACTGTACAGTGTCAACAAATCGTGTTGTTACTGCTTGCCACGGCCCACTCTTTTTCTATAACTGCCTGTATTAAATAATAATAATATTTATCTGTTGTCTGTATTAATTAAATATTTTCAAATGATTTCACTTTTACAGAATTTTTTAGCTTGTATTAAATAATTTTCAAATTATTTTACTTTTGTTCTCCTCATAACCCATTAAAATCCTTGCTTTATGTTTTTAACTTATGTCTCTACTTTTATATAATATATTAGTCTGGGTGTGTAGGGGGCATGTATAAATTTATATATATATATATAGTAATATAGAGAGAGATTTTAAGAGTGTCCCGTATTTCTAATTTTTTAATCTGGCAACCCTACATATATGGTTCAATGTTAAGATATAACTACACAAAAAAAGAAGTGAATTAAAATACAGCAAGGTAAAATTTTATGAATGAAATGCTATTGGACCCTTATATGATCATAATAATACTAAACTGTTTAGTCAGCATTTGAACTGTGATCACCAACAAATGTAGAGAACTCCCAACAATTATTAGTCTTAAGGAATCTCCACACCATGGATGCTAAATAACTGCTTTCAGATTAAGAGAAATGGTTGTCCCATGTAGTCCAACCTAAAAGAAAATAAATATTTTTCCCCATTTAAAATTCTGTTCTGCACAGAACAATCTGTCTAGACAGATTCCTTATTCCGGGAAATATGCCAGTTTCTTTAGTAAAAGACATCCATCTTCAAGCCTTCAGGCCAGTGAATTAATTTAAAGTATACTTTTAACTTAGTTTATCTAAGTTGGATAACCAATGATGCCTGGATAGAGTCTGGAAAACTGCATGCTGGTACTGCATTGTCAGGTCCAAGTGACTCAAACCCACCAGGCTCTGTTTTTATGAAGGGTATTTTTTTAACAGGAAGCCATGATACAATATCTTTCCAGATTAACGTAATCAAAGGTGATATGATTTCCTGTGCACTTTCTGCATTCTGTCATGAGTTTTCATCTCAATTCTTGTGTTTTACTTGTAACACAGGGCAAAAAACATAATTCTTATTTAGTTATTAAATTAAAGAATTTAGCCACCAAGGGATAAAACAGCCCAATCTGGTGCCAGTCTCAAGCCCAGATAAATGGAGGGGGTTAATGTCAGGAAGGCCTTTATACCTCTTTGATCTGATTGATGTATTGAATCATGGAACAAAAGATCAGTTCCTCTGGTGGAGGCTTTTTACTGATGACATTGTGTTGTGTAGCACCAGAAAGGAGGAAGTAGAGAGGAAGTTGAAAGAATGTAGAAGCCATTTGGAAAACAGAGGATTGATTATAAATTGGAAGAAGTCAGAATATTTGAGGTTTAATGGTGATCAGGATTGGCAAGTTAGCCTGCAGGGAGAGCTATTGTAAAGCGTGGGTAAATTCACAAATCTAGGATCAGTGGTAACCTAAGATGGAGAATTGAATTCAGAGAACATGGAACAACTGAAAGGAGGTGTCAGGAATATTGTGTGATTGAAGAATTAAGGCAAAGGTTAAAGGTAAGTTTTTAACAAAGTTGTAAGCAATAATGTATGGAGATGAGACATGGGCAATAAAGGGAGCACAAGAAAAGAGGTTGGCTGTGGCAGAAATGAGAATACTGAGATGGATGTGTGGAGTTACAAAGAAGGATAAAGTAAGAAATGAAACAAACAGAAGAACAGCAAAAGTAGGAGAAATATTTAAGAAAGTTCAGAAAAGTAGACTGAGGTGGTATGAACATGGCGTGAACACTCCAGAAAAAGCAAGCAAAAAATTTCACAAAACACACTCACCAAGTTCCAGCACAATTATTGATTTGGAAGGGACTGTGTTTTTTCCTCAGCCATTATAAGGCTGAAGGCAGTCCCTTGACGATGATGGGCAGGTGGCTTTGTCTCTTGGAGGACAACCCACAAAACACATGGCACATATAAATACATATAGAGCCTATAGAAACTATTAATCAATTATCCATCCTTCCATCCATCCTCTTCTGCATATCCGAGGTCGGGTCGCGGGGGCAGCAGCTTGAGCAAAGATACTCAGACTTCCCTCTCCCCGGCCACTTCTTCTAGCTCTTCCGGGAGAATCCCGAGGCGTTCCCAGGCCAGCCGGAAGACATAGTCTCTCCAGCATGTCCTGGGTCTTCCCCGGGACCTCCTCCCGGTTGGACATGCCCGGAACACCTCACCAGGGAGGCGTCCAGGAGGCATCCTGATCAGATGCCTCATCTGAGCCACCTCATCTGACTCCTCTCGATGCGGAGGACCAGCGGCAATACTCTGAGCCCCTCCCGGATGACTGAGCTTCTCACCCTATCTTTAAGGGAGAGCCCAGACACCCTGCGGAGGAAACTCATTTCATCCGATAGTATTCACAATCTCGTTCTTTCGGTCACTACCCATAGCTCATGACCATAGGTGAGGGTAGGAACATAGATCGACTGGTAAATTGAGAGCTTTGCCTTACGGCTCAGCTCCTTTTTCACCACGACAGACCGATGCAGAGCCCGCATCACTGCAGATGCCGCACCGATCCACCTGTCGATCTCATGCTCCATTCTTCCTAATTCAATTAGTTAAATTAATTAATTTTAATTAATTAAATTTAATTAATAAAAAATTAATTCAATTTAATCAATTATGTTTACATAAATATGAACAAAGCAGGCGTAAAAGAGACATTTGAACCCCAGCAGGGGGGTTCAATGGCTGAAACATAACAGGAGGAGGATGGATAAAGTAAATGAGATTTGAAGTTAAAGGGTCTGACCAGGGAGAAGGTGCAGGGCCGAGCTGTATGGAGAATGTTGATGAGGCACATCAACCTCATATAGAAATGGGGACACATGGAGAGGGGGATGAAGAAGAAGGAGAAGTTATCAGAAGTTAAAGGATTAAACTAAGGCAATGTTTACTCAATACTACGTTTTTGGCTAAGCAAAATTAAGTCTAATTAAATCACTGAAGTGTCCAGAATTATCCCAGCAGCGTGGCTTTTTTGAAGACCAATAAAAGGTATTATGCCAAGAAAGGGAAATGAAAGAACCTCTATCATTTATTCATGATATGAGGTATGATCAAATCTGTCACAATTCCCTTTCATATAAATTACCCTGAAATTCTAGAGGTAGAGTACTCAGCATAGTAACTGTGTTCATTTCTAATAAAAGGCGAAATCTGTCTAAGAGTGGGAGGTAATAAGTTACATTGACATTCCACTAGGTGGCACTAGATTATGCTGAACTAACTGAAATGAGCAGAGACATTCTTATTGTAGGGTTAACATGACTTCTCTAATCCAATACAGGGACACATTACTGGAGACTAATCTAGCAGCACTGGGCATCACAGTGCCCAGTATTATACAAACCCACACATACACATTTCCAGCTTAGGACTTCCAGAATACCCAGAGAAAAACTCAAGCAAACACAGGGAGAATTGCATACATACAACAATGGACATGGGATTTGAACCTGAGATGGTGAGTGCCAACCAATACACCATTGTGGGAATACCTAAGCAGTCATCCCTGAAAACCATTTTGTTACAGTAGAAATAATGTCTGGAGTCTTTGACATTATGTGACTAGCTATTTTATCCCTTGTTTTACACTTCTTTAGTTGTCTCTTTTTCATCTTTTCTCTCACCTTCTGCTAAATAAATGTTTCTTGTCTCCCTTTTACTGTTTATTTCAAGGTTGCACTTACAAGAGATTCACCTGAGTACCATTTTACCATCTCTTTAGTATTAAAAAGTGGAACAGTTCATCCAGCAGCCACATTATACATGCATCCATCTTTTCTGCCATCAACAGCATCAGAAAAAGATTATTGAAGTGCATTATGTGAAATAATAATGTGGCCTGGTAATGAGTTTGTTAGTGCTGATGCCTCACAACTACTTTGACCTAGGTTTGATAACTGATATGGCTACAGCCTTTGCAGAGTTTGCACCTTCTCCCATGTCTGCATGGATTTCCTCCTTTTGGTGTGGCATCCTTCCACATCTCAAAGATGTACTATACATAATGGGTTATTTGGTGGCTGGAATGGATAAATAAGTAAACAAAACCTTTCTATTCTAAATTATTAGCCTTACAAAGCTAAATCAAAATTCCAATTAATCCATGTCAGTCTCCTGGTGGGTTGAAACATCGAAATTGCATCAGGTGCAAGAGAGGTACCAACCCTGGGGTTACAAGTCTATCCCAGGGTGCGCTTGTACATATTATAATAATAATAATAATAATAATAATAATAATAATAATGATTACATATATTATTATAGTACATATAATAACAACAATACATTTATATAGCACTTCCCTAACCTACTCAAAACAATTTCCATAGACAGTGAGGAATCACTGCAACCACCACTAGTGTGTAGCATCCACCTGGATTATGTGACGACAGCCATTCTTGCACCAGTACTCTCACCACACATTAGCTTTTAGGTGATAAAATGGTGAGAGAGATAGCCAATAAGTGACAGAGGATGATTAGGAGGACAGAATAGACAAGGCCATTGTGAACAATTTAGCTAGGACGTTGGGAAACACCCTACTCTTATCAAAAGATGCCAAGGGATCTTTAATGACCACAGACAATCAGGACCTCAGTTTTACACCTTATTTGAAAGGACTGGACCATATATTTAATAGCACAGCATCCCCATCATTGCACTAAGGCATTGGAATCTACACAAAAAACACATGGTAAGCACCCCCTGATGGCCTTGCCAACACTTCTTCCGGAAGTAACCCAAGCTTTTCCTGGATCATCTCCTATCCAAGTACTGGCTGGGTTCAAACATGGTTAGCTTCAGATGGATTACTTGTTCTGAAGTGCAGGTGGTATGGCTGTTGACTCAGACAGTTTCAAATTGCCAGTATCTTCATGTGCACATCTTTGGGATGTGGGAGGAAAACTGGAGTACCTGCATGAAAACCTGTGCTGACATGTGGAGAACATTGAAACCTTATTTAGAAAGTGCCTAGGATATAAAGGGAGAAGTCTATAGATGCGAGAAAGCCACAATACTGCCATTCTTAAAACAAATGTGCATTTTTTTAATTTAAAATGAATATATGGAAAACATTCTGACTACTTGCTACTGTTTTAAGTACCAAGGCAGGTATTATATTGATAAAACTGGACAAGACATTAAATATTAGGATAACCCTTCTCCTTCAGGATACCTCAGCTCCACTAATCTGCTCTTGACTTTATAATTTCCCAAAGAAAAATGTGGCCACCACTCTTGCTATGAAATACCATTAGCTCATCGTGTATGCTCATACTCTTCATCATTTTATTCTTTGAAGAATGTTGAATGCCTTCCAGGGCTACATCATCATCATGTGTAATATAATGAGCCATTGACAGGTGTAACAAGTGAACAACTCCATGTTAATCATGCAACTGATGGAGGTTTCACAATGACTATGGTAATTCAAGCATTGCAGGGATGCCATGGTGAAGTTTCTGTTAATGATCGACATGAATAATGTATAGTATGATGAGGCCAGGAAGTGTGTACGTGGTAGAAAAGGATGGTTTTGGTCAAAAACTGTGGATGGAAGAACTTGGCTTTTTAAGACTGACTGGCTTCATCCTTATGCCCTGTGCTGCTGTATTACACTCTGACCCCCATGACCTAGAATTGGACTAAGGAGGCTTGTGAATGGTATGTTATGCTATGTTACATTATCAGGTTCAAAACTGGTAAAAATAAATGAGAAATATAGCCTGCAGGAATATAAACCAATACAGCTGCGTTGATTATTAAAGAGTTATTATTTTAACATGTACAGAGTACAGTGAAGTTCTTTCTTGCATGTGCCCATCAAAAAGCAACAAATCACCACTCTTAGGCACCATGTCTAGTGAGTAGAACTAGCTAATTTTAAAACTTCTGACTGCCAAGTTGTGGATCTATTTGCAGTTTTAGCTTTGCATAAAAAAATTCTACAGAAACTGTTTCTTGCTTTAAATCTGATGCTGCTGGAATAGGTTCCTGCCTCCTACAAACATGAGCTGGATTACATGGATTCGATAAAGAATGGATGGATGGGTAACAATTTAGTACTGCAAAAATGTGTCTATTACTCAAAGGTAACAAAGGTTTCTTTTGGTTTTAATGGTACTTACAAATTAAGTAAAGTGGTTATTCATGTGGCCTACTAAAATAACTTCACTTTGGAATGCTCATAAGTGTCTTAAGTTAGATACACGTCTCTTGGTACTTCAATATAAGACATGTGAATCCTTCATATTCATGAGTGATTTTACCAGCATATCAAATGCCACACTGCACAGAGATGAACAGCTGCTTTACCGATGCTTTGTAAGAATCATTAACAGCAAAAGAAGCCTTTGTTAATTCCTTGCTATATAACAGTAAATGAGTAATGGATGTGTTCTTGCAGTACCTATATTAAAGTGTTATCAAAGGATGAGTACTTTTTTTTTATATTTTTACACATTTTATGCTTAATAGCTACTTTTGGGGCGGCACAGTGGCGCAGTGGTAGTGCTGCTGCCTCGCAGTAAGGAGACCTGGGTTCGCTTCCTGGATCCTCCCTGTGTGGAGTTTGCATGCAGGTTAGGTCGACTGGCGATTCTAAATTGGCTGTAGTGTGTGCTTGGTGTGTGTGTGTGTCCTGCGGTGGGTTGGTTCCCTGCCTTGCGCCCTGTGTTGGCTGGGATTGGCTCCAGCAGACGCCCGTGACCCTGTGTTCGGATTCAGCGGGTTGGAAAATGGATGGATGGATAGCTGCTTTTGATCTCCTAGGCTGAGTGCCGCCGTTCTGAAGTCAGCTTCAGGAAACTGTACGTATCACTGATTAAAAGTTGCTTACTAGGCAGATAAAGCCCGATATTTTTTAATGCCCAGTGTACAAAAATGCTGAGGCAATAACTAACCAATTGCTCAATTGCTCAACTGCGCTTCTACAGAATACTAAACACGGTGTGATGAGTTGCAGAGTAAAATGTTAAGTCCAAGAAAGAAAGCACAGAGTGTAGCGGGTAGTCAGCTAGAAAGACATGAAGATATTTGCAGAGCAGTGAGGGGGAAAGGCATTTTTCATCATATTGAAACAGCAGAAAGGCTTTGTTGAAAGTCAAAAAGTTAACTTGTAATCCTGTATGAACAATTCTTTCACAAACTAGTCTTTGGTTTAAAAATGAGGCAATATATACGACTGCTTAATATAATAAGAACATGCAAAGGAACATAAGAGGTAACACAAATGAATATGAGGACACAGCCCAGTCCAACAGTCTCATCACTTAGCTAAGTTGTCCCAATGTCTCATCCAGATGGTCTTTAAGCATTGTCAGAGGTTTCCTCTGTAACTCCATGGCTTGGTGGCTTATTTCATTCATCTATGAACCTTTCTGTGAAGAACCACTTCCTGGATTACATCTTAAATGCAATTCCCCTTAATTTCCACAAGGTGTCCTCAATTGCATAGTTTACTATTTCACTTGAAGAATTCTCCTAAATGAGCTTTGTCAAACAAAGACTTGGACAATTTTGAATACTTGAATACTTTATTCAAGACTAAAGAAACTTCATTTCTTTAGTTGGTCAGAATTAAACCCACCCTTCAGTCCAGGGATGTACATGAATGCTATTTTTGCATTTTTTGCATCTTTGCAGTTTTAGAGGTGCAAAGATTTTTTGAAACCTGGTCAGATGCGGTCTCACTAGTACATGTTGATTAGCACATGCAAGTAAGAATTTCACCTTGACTATATTAACAATATAAACCTATAATTCAATATGTTGCCTGACACATACTGTAATTTACAGACCACCTGGCACAATTTGGTCCGAGTCCTTAAGAA